>NW_016107464.1:1653205-1689425 GCF_001604975.1 Cebus imitator | reverse complement strand
AAGATGAACAAATGATAAGATAAATGGAAGGGAAGAAAAATGATGAAGAGAAAATGGTAGATGATACTTTCATTCAGCCAACTAAGGAGGGAGAAACCAGTGGAAAACGAAATCGGGAAGAGGGAAAAGGAGTATATAGGAAAAACAATAGATAGAATAGGGAGAAAAAAAGAAAATAGGAAGAGAAAATGGTAATAAGGGAAAAGGGTTCATGTTTTACCAAACCCTTACACCTTATTTCTGGCTTTAGAGCTCTGAGAAAGCCTGGACCTCACCTAACCCCCAACTACTCACAAGGCTACAGAAAACTGCTTGAGCTGATCGTGGCTCAGAAGGTATGACCCAGAATGGGGCTTCTGGTCATCCTGGAGGTCCTGGGATCAGCTTTAACTCTTAAGCCTGTTTCAATTCAATTCCACACATATTTGTCACTGTCTCTCAGTGCCTGACACTAGGTTACAGATAGTTTAGAAAACCTATATCTTGAGGAGAGACTTTCGCTTGACTTCCAAGAGGGCATCAGCTCCAGTAATGTTCATCCCATACCAAGCTCAATGATCTATGTCAAGGGCTGAAGGGAGTTTTCATTACAGGTCATCAAAGAAGGCTGTAGAGATACCTATATGAGCTAGATACCTATAGGAAGACACAAAATCCTAGCTTTGAGAGCCCCCCCCAAGCCAAAAATATTCCAGGTAGGAGCTTGAGCTAATAAATTCAGGACTCTGACTAGGGAGTGAGGTAGAACACAGTCCCTGTGAAGCCACTGCTAAGTCCCAGAAGGCCCAATGGGGGATACCCCAAGGCTACTACCTACACCTGCACAAGAGTCTTCACTCACCAGATCACTGACAAGTGGCAGTGGCTTCTTTCTGCGTAAATCCGGCATGCTGTCAATGCCATAGAGCCCTCCAGCTGGCCTGAGGAGAGAAGAAAATATGTCAGAATCTTCAGTCCTGATTTGAGTTCTGGTGGGTTCAGTGTTCCACTCCCCTCGTTCTCTCTCTCCCTAGAGGAAGATGAACTGACCTCTACCATGTGTCTTTGAGACGAACAGGGAAGACAGAAAGTCAGGGAAATAATGCCATGGAAGAGCAACCAATAGAATCTATTCTCACAGTACCCCTCAGTGTCTCTTACAGTTTTAGCTAAGGACTGAGGCTCTTTTATCCCACAGTGACAGTTCAAGTCACCTCAGATTATCTGAAGGCACTTTTGTGCTCCATAAGGCAAGGTAGAAATTGGCAAGGTAGAAGAGGGCTTCTCCCCACACTCAGGGCAAAGACACTGCTCTCTAAAGATAAGTCTTTCCCAGCCTGTGCTAGAACAGAGCCCACAGGAATGGCTCTAGAGGAAGAATCTAGGTGAGACTATCAGACAATGGCATATAGAAGGATCCCATCTCCATCCAAGACTAAAAGAGTCACCAGTTCTATCTGCCTAGGCATCCTGAAAAAAAGCCTTCTCCATGGAGAAAGGAGCCCTCATAATCAAGTGGAAGCAGGGGAGGTGGGATGAGAGACTTCCAAAAGACCTCTTAAGGGAAGAAAAAACAAACATCATTTAGAAAGGAAACAGCAAAGGGACTCTGTGAGTGTGGCCTAGCCCTATGGACACATCAACAAAGCCTGGGGAACAACTACATCTAGAGCAGCTGGACATTTCTAAAACTTTTATGCCTTTTCTATACTGATTAATTTTATCGTTCTTTTATAACAATATGTAATAAGAACAGAAAACGTACCCAAAAGAAATTACACTGAGATAATCTACATTTTAACTTCAATTATTCTATTAATGTACTGTCTTCTCCCAGAATTCCTTCTTCACTTTGGGCCTTAGTGTCACTTCATAAAAATCTCTCTGGTCTTAATGAAAAGAACTCATATACTTTGTTTTAATGAGAACAAAGAGGTTGGGAATGTTGGGTAGCTGGGCTGTATATTACAGTTGGTCTAAAGGCAGAAATATCCCAACAGACAAAGTAGGTACTTCTAGCTATCTAGGCAAAGAATGGAACCAAAAACTGGGTCAAGTCCAGGAGTTGAAACAGGCCACTCAATATGCTGATTTCTAATAAACTTAGCTCCCCGAACACAGGCAGTAAGCTGTGTTTTTAATGAATTTACCATACCAAGGGAAGTTCTATACTTAGGACAGCTTCTAAGGACTAAGATGAAAGAAAAGGAAGAAAGACAATAGGGAATTATTTAGAAAACTACTGCATGGCTCCATTTAAAAATAGTCTGGATATATTCCATTAACATGTATGTATTTTACAATTATTAGAAGGAAAAAAACTAAAGATCATTGAAGAAGCAACTGGTGCCACAACTTTGTAGCTAATTCTAGAAACTACAATATGTATCTCTTAAGCCAAGAAGTTTTTTTGTTGTTGTTGTTGTTTTTTACATAAATGATATTTCAATGAAAGAAGAAGGGGGCAGTTCATTCAATGATTAACTCTTGATTAAAAGAAGACAAACTCAAAAAATAACAGATGCTGACAAAGCTGCAGAGAAAAGAGAACACTTATACACTGTTGGTAGGAGTGTAAATTAGTTCAACTATGTGGAGAGCAGTGTGGTGATTCCACTAAAAACAAAACCACCATTCGACTCAGCAATCCCATTACTGGGTATATACTCAAAGGAATATAAAGTGTTCTACCATAAAGACACATTCACGAGTATGTTCACTACAGCACTATTCACAATAGCAAAGATATGGAATCAACCTAGATACCCACCAATGGCAGACTGGGTGAAGAAAATGTGGTACATATACACCACAGAATACTATGCAGCCATAAAAAAGAATGAGATTATGTCCTTTGCAGGAACATGGCTGAAGCTGGAGACCACTCTTCTTAGCAAACTAATGCAGAAACAGAAAACCAAATACTGCATGTTCTCTCTTATAAGTGGGAGCTAAATGATGAGAACACATGGATACAAAGAGCGGAACACAGGCCTACTTGAGGGTGAAGGGTAGGAAGAGGGAGAGGAGCAGAAAAATAACTATTGTGTACTAAGCTTAGTACTTGGGTGATGAAATAATCTGTATAACAAACCCCGGTGACATGAGTTTAACTATATAACAAACCTGCACATGTACCCCTGAACCTAAAAAAAAAACGGTTAAAAAAAATTTTTTTTTTTAAAGAAAGACAACACATTGCAAGGGAAAGGAGCATGTAAAAATGTAGCAGATCATTTATCTGATCTTTCTTCTTCCCTAGCCACAGTAACTACTGAGAATTCTGATGTCAGAAGCCACTGTAGGAAAAGGGGAAAAGGAGGGTTCAGAGAACCAGTTGGTAGTATTTGTGGGAAGGAGTGGGGGATGGGAAGGCACTTAACCTCTCTTCTCTCTTAAGAACAGTCAGTTCTTAAAACAGGCTACAGTTGAGCAGCTTAAAATGACTGGCACAATCACATGGGTCTGAAACTCCCAAACAAGAAGCACAGACAGAACATACAGAGTTCAGAAAGGGATGCTACTTATGTCCTGATTAAAGTGAAATGGAACAAGTAGATGACTCACAACAGCTGGACTAGGACCGAGCCTAGGGAGTAAATTCCACACCATCAACAATGGAATGGATAGAATGAATAAGATCTGGTATCTGATAGCACGACAGGGTGACTACAGTCAACAATAATGCATTGCACATTTTAAAAAAACTGAAAGAGTATAAATGGTGTAACACAAAGAAAGGATAACTGCTTGAAGTGATAGATACCCCATTTACCCTGATGTGAGTATTACACATTGTATGCCTGTATCAAAATATCTAATGTAACCCATAGACACACCTACTATGTACCCACAAAAATTAAAAAACAAACGAAATGGAAAAAAAATGTTTCCAAATGCAGATATATTTCGAATTTCCTCTTTGTTCTACTTAAAGAGTATATCACCACTATGAAAGGATGAACCAGAAATTACAGAGGCAAGGGTAAGAAGGCCCCAAAGCTCTCTCCCCTGCCCCAGGCAAACCATTCTGCAAAGTTCCCTCTTCTGCCTCTGAGGAATCAGTTAGCAGAGTTCTCTCCTCTGCACCAGAGAACCAACCAACCTATAAGGGAACCTTTTCCTTCCCCAGGACGCAGCTTATGAAGCTGTCTCCCCTGCTTCCCAGGGGAAAAGGTAAAAGTGTCAAGAGAGACTGAATAAAATCCACAGAATTACTTACCCTTCCGGGAGCCACTGAGGCAGAGAGAGGTCACCATCATCTGGAATCTTTAAAAAGAGATAGGAAACAAGTTAGATCCTGGGAAAGATGGGAGATTGCCTGTAATTGGAGCAGCGATCAGTAGAGCACAAGCCCAGAGCAGTGTAAGTCACATTCACTACCTGGTGACAGCCAGGCTGACATCTAAATCAATGCCCTGAACAGCCAGGGCAACAAACAGGCTGCTGAAATCAGTGATACTTGTCTCCTCAGTGAATAGGACTTAAGGCAAAGCTCACTGAGGTCCCAGGGCTCAAGTCTACTGGAATGGCAGAACTCATGTCGCTCTTATATGAGCCACTGGCATAGGCAGCAGTAAACCAAGCACAGGAGAAGGGCCTACTTAGGCTTCCAGGCCTCACTAAAGCAATAGGACACCTACAGAGTCCAGTCTTCCTCCAGCTATATTCCTAAACTCCTTTAATGTCCCACAGTCAGACCTGGTCTCTCTGGAATCCTATCTCATCTTGTGGTTGGATTTAGTTTGGATGCCTTGAACCCCTTACTCACTGACACTGAGTATACTCTCTACATTTAATAAACTACACATTTAACAAACAAGAGAACCCAAGGTAGATTAGACACCTAGATTATCATTGTAGTGAATTTTATAGGCCCTAGAGTGAGAAGTCAAAACTTGAGGCACCAAGTAATTCAAGGAAGGAAACAGTTCAAAAATCACCTTTTAAAGGTTTCTGCACCAAAACAAAACAAAACAAACAAAAGCAAATCCTTCAAGTGGCATGCAGAGAGTTCCAAAGCTGCCAGAGTACTCCAGAAACCCAATAGCACATGCTTTTTTCAGGCACAAGAAACCTAGTGCTAACAGGTCTGGGGCTTCCTGCCCCTCCTTGTTCCCTTCCACCCCCAAAAACTTCCCTGCCTCCTAACTATCCTGGAGAAAATGAACTCCAGAAGGGAGGTAGAATTCAGGTGCTTAGCTTTCAACAGTGAGAGATGCTTTGGAGAGCTAAAGGTGGGAAAAGTTATGGATAGAATGAGGAAATACAAAGGAGAATAACGGTGCTAACAGAGCTAAGGGTGATGGAAAAGTGAGGGAGAATTACCTGGGTCAGCAGTAGGCTCAGATGAACTTTGGATTTAAGTTTTGAGATAACCTGTTAGGTTGTCTGTGTTTTACTCAAGCCTATCTTGCTACTGCCCACAGCCCCCAGTCCACCTCATCTGCCTCCCATCCTTTCTATAGATAGTGTGATATTGGTAATGGGAGGGGCAGGTCCAAAAGGCAGTCAGAAGTGGCTGATGCAAAAGACAATGGAAATAGTATAGAAGGAACAACAGTAGGTGTGAAGTAATGGGAAAACTGCAAGTCTCCTAAAGTTGCTTACGGAAGGGAAGGGGGTGAGTGTGAGGGAGCCAATCCCTAAATCCCTGGATCTTACCAACCAGAACTTATTTTCCCTCTGGTAACAGCCACTGCACTCACCAGATTCTTATTTCATACCCAGAGTGAGATATTTGCCAGAAACCACTAGGCTTAAGGAAACAAAGTTAAAAAGTCTTCGAGAGCTTGGCTCAGATCATGCACATTTCCTGCTCTCAGAGGGGACAACACATCTGCAGAAGCCTGCACACGCAGTACACAGCATGCACACAGAGCCACTGAAGGAAGGCAGCGAGTGGGAGGAGGTCCAGACAAAGTACCCACAGGAGGGTGCACTAATAGACACAACTTGTGTCTGAAGTAAACACATGGTGAACATGGATCCTAGGCTTATGGCTTCAGAACATAAGCTTCAGAGTGTACAGTGATGTGCAGAAACTAATCCAAGGAGGATTCACAGTATTTACTATGGCCCAAATCACAGGCAAAGCAAACCTTCATGGTCTTCAAGAGCCAGTGCTTGCAAGCACAGGGCATTAGTATACCATGCATTCACATGGTTTGGGGAAACCACACAACAGGTCTACAGAAGCTTGTGCTCACAGAGAGGTCAGGAAGCCTAGTCAGAGCACAAGTACATTCACACTTAGGGCCTCAGGCAAGAGGCACGAAATGCCTGCAACAAATCCTCCTCTCAAATATGAAGTACACATGCGTGCTGGACACAGCCAAGGTTTTATAGCATATGCCAGAGTTTGCAGCAAAGGTAGACAATGGACACACACTGAGCGGAGTAGGAGAAAAGGAGGGTAATCAGTGTCTGGGGGAGTCAAACTGAGTATAAGCACACACATGCCGCACTGAATGCACACCCATGCTGGTGCACACACATTCCCATAGTGTGCTCCAGGGATATCTGCAGGAGCACACACAAGCAAGAAGCATGCACACAAGCTGCTTTTCATAAAAATAGACTGCATGAGCCAAAGCTCAGAGGCACAGATCATGCACGTACATGTGCATGTATACACACACACACACACACACACACACACACACACACACACACCGTGCTTGGGGAAGGAGGGGAGGGAAATAGACAAAAAAGGACCCAATGGGTCATGGGCACAACCTGAAGGGCTCCTCGCTTTCCTTCTGCAAGGAAAAAAAGAGCAGAAAAAAAGGGCAGAAAGGTTAGTAGATTCAGTCCTATAAGCAGGAAACCAAAAGAAAATGTCAGCTAAACTCTGAGGGACATGGAAGAGAGCGAGAGGTCCTCAGGACAGCTAAGCAGTTCACAGAGCCCAGCTGACTGGCTTCCAGAATCCTTCCCACCTGTATTTGCTGGCCCAGGCTTTTCAGTTTGGAACATCCCTGGAGCTACTTAAATCAAGGGACAAAATCTACCCAGGGATTCCAGTCGTCCTTTTCCCCTTTCCAAGGTGGACTGCATTCAGGGTCAGGGCTGCCAAGGCTGCAAGACCAGCTTTATTACCAAGGATCACTCCAACAGACTATCTAAGCTGGCTGAGCACAGTTATTTCCTTCCTCAGAAGCCACATGAGCTTATTCTAGATCTGGTATAAGTCCTCAAACTCCAAAGGCCCTGGTGGCTGAGTCTTTTCCATTTTGCAATGCAGGCTTGGCCATGCATTCACCCAATGAGCTCTGGTCTGTTTCTCAGACCCAAAATTAAGTTGGGCCAGGGTAGATCCTGGAGTTAAGGCAAGGACCAGGATGCTGAATGGCTACAGGCTGGGGGCATCAACTGGCTGCTTTCCTAATAGAAACTACAGTGATCTAGATGATAAAACCATGACTGCTATCCCAAATCTGATTATTTATCAAATCCAGGACAATACTCTAAAGGAAATTGACACTTTCACAATGGTCCAGTCAAGCCATAACAGGATAAGAATAAAGCCCAGAGATTATGTTTTTCCTGTTCATCAGAAACTACATTGCCTTCTAGGCCATACTTGGATAGGCCCACAGAGTTTCTTCTCTAAGGAAAGTTCACCCACCTCGTCCATCAGTGCCCCTCCACTTTCTTTTCTCTTTTAAAGACCCATAGATATCACATCACAAGTAGAGGGGAGAATTCAAGAATCAAATTCACAGGTTCCCAATTTTTCAAGCTATTTCTGATTACTTAATGGGTCACCTGTCCTGGACTAGGTGACCAGGAATCCTCTAAAACAGTACAGCTCCAGGAAAGTGGGAAAGATAAGAAAGATACTTCCAGGAATGGGGACATATCTCTTCCACATCTACATCCTACTTCCCCCAGGATAATCTGTTCCCTTTGAGTAAGAAAATTAGGCAAACAATCCTTTAACTGACCCCATTAGTCAAACTGGAAAATGTACCTCTCCTCCTGCACTATCTTAAATACATTCTACACACCACGTCAAAGTTGATTGCGTCCTTCTGTTCCCCATAGATTTCCCCATAATTCCTAAAGTATGAAATCCAATCAATCCACTGACAGAGCCATCAAGGCTCTCCATGATCTGACCCAAATCCCCAAATTCCTCTCCTCTGCCCACTTTCCTGACCCCATATACATTCCTAGAATCTAATTGTCTTGTTTCATGAAGAGATCATATACTCAAAACCCCACATATTTATTTACTCATTCTGTTCCATTAGCCTGAAGTAGCATCTTACACCTCTTTCCATAGAGGAAAATCCAACTCTTCCTCTAAAGCACAGTTCTGGGAAGGCTTCTCTGATGCCCACTCAAGCAAGAGTTAATAAGGCCATCCTAGTGCATCTAAGTTACATTCATCCTTCTCATTGGTATTTAACATATAATGCCTTGACAAGTCCCAACATTGTACAGATGAGAACCAGAGCAAAGAGATGCAGATTTTTAACTTCATCTGGGACCTCTGTGTCACTTGATACATCTCTCGATTCTACTAATCAGCTCACTCTTCCACTTCTCAAAGGAGTTATACCTAACCTTCAGATACCTATTTTATCCCAACACATTAACCACAGCTTAGTGTGTATCACCTAGATATCCCATGCTAGTTCAAATTCAACATATCCTAACACTAAACTTATATCTTCCATCTGTAAACTCCTTCTCCTGTCCCCAGCCAGACAATGGATCTCTCCCTCTCTGCACTCTGTCCCTATTCAATCACTCAGCCCTGTACCTTCTATCTCCTAAATATCTCTGGCATCCACTCCTGCCTCTCCATTTCACACTACCACTATCATCTTCTCTTAAATGGATTATAACAGGAGACTCTAAGCTGACCTCTCTGCCACTAGACTTGCTCCTCTCCAATCCATACTGCACATCTCCCATTTCAAAACTCTAGTCGCATTTTTTCTTTGCTGAATTGCATCAATTCTCCCCGTTGCTTATTGTAGCACATAAAGTGCTCCAACATTTGTACTTTCCCTTTCTAGCTTACTTTCCTTCCACTCCTCATGTGTCCTGTATTCAAGTCTTACTGAACACTGTCCATCACATCTGAGACTTTTCACACCTCCCTCCTACACCCAGCTTACTGGGTGGACTCAGGAATATTCTATAAGACTTAGTTCAAATATTAATAACTGTGAAATGTCTTTATCTGCTTGCCTTCCCAAGGTAGAATTAGGTGCCTCTCCACTAGCTGCCCATGGTCTCCACCATTCTATGTGCCCACTTCTAAGACAGTATGTTGTTAATACTATTTTGTAGTATTATATATTGTAGCTGTCTGTATAAACATCTTCCTTTATGCTATTTCTCACTTTATACTACTTCTTCAGAAAAAAGATTATATATTATTTCAACTTTGTAGCCTGAGGACTTAGCACATCTCCTATCACTTGTATGTAGTAAAAGAAAACTATAACTTTCAGGACTTAGAAAACAACAGCTATTCTAAGAAGTTTATCTTGTTCAACCAGAGAAGTATACATCTCTTAACCAGTAGCCTGTACCATTTTCCAGGCCGTAAGGAACTGCTGTACTAGCTATTCAGTTGGTCCCACCCATTGGACAGACACTAGAAAAAATTTTTTTAGGCCGGGCGCGGTGGCTCAAGCCTGTAATCCCAGCACTTTGGGAGGCCGAGGTGGGTGGATCACGAGGTCAAGAGATCGAGACCATCCTGGTCAACATGGTGAAACCCCGTCTCTACTAAAAATACAAAAAATTAGCTGGGCATGGTGGTGCGTGCCTGTAATCCCAGCGACTCAGGAGGCTGGGGCAGGAGAATTGCCTGAACCCGGGAGGCGGAGGTTGCGGTGAGCCGAGATCACGCCATTGCACTCCAGCCTGGGTAACAAGAGCAAAACCCCGTCTCAAAAAAAAAAAAAAAAAAAAAAAAAATTTTTTTTCTTGTTAGGAATCAAACTTTCTGTGCTTCCTAACTTCTCAAAATGCCTTAAGATTTTTTCACTTAGATTTAGTTCGCAGTTTAAGTTATAAATGTCTACAAGACAACTGCTTTGCAGGAAAATCCCTGACCCCTCAGAATAATCTCTGTCACTCTTCCAGACAGTCCATTTTATAAGGAAGTGACATACCTCCTTATCAGCACTCCCCCCAGTATACCCAATAATACAATCCTAACTCCATTGTTGGGAGTCAAAAGACTTGAGGTGCTCAACTTAACTAAGCCTACATTTACATACCTATAAAAAGATAGGTGTAAGAACAACTACCTCCCAGGGTTATTGAAAGGACTCATTTCTTAAGAACCTATCATACAGATACAGGGCTGAGCAAGGTGGCTCACACCTGGAATCCTAGCACTTTGGGAGGCCGAGGTAGGTAGACTGCTTGAGGTCAGGAATTTAAGACCAACCTGATCAACATGGTGAAACACCGTCTCTATTAAAAATACAAAAATTAGCCAGGTGTGGTGGCAGGCACCTGTAATCCTAGCTGTTCGGGTGGCTTGAAGCCAGGAGGCAGAGGTTGCAGTGAGCCGAGATCACACCACTACACTCCAGTCTGGGTGACAGAGCGTGACTCCATCTCAAAAAAAAAAGAACGTATTATACTAAGAGCTGGTCATGGTGGCTCATTCCAGTAATCCCAACACTTTGGGAGACTAAGGCAGGAAGAAGGACAGCTTATGGCCAGGAGTTCAAGACCAGACTGGGTAACATAGTGAGACCCCATCTCTATAAAAAATGAAAAAATTAGCTGGGTGTGGTGGCGTGTGCTTGTAGTGGTGGCATGTGCCTGCATGTGCCGTGCAGCCTGAGATCAAGGCTGAAGAGAGCTCTGATGGCTCCACTGCACTCCAGCCTTGGTGACAGACTGAGACTCTGTCTTTAAAAAAAAAAAAATCTTTTTTAACCAAAAAAATTTTAAAAGAACCTAACGTGCACACTAGGCACCATTCTCAGTCAGTGCTGGTGATATGGCAGTGAATGAAACAAACTCCCTGATCCTGAGAAGCTTTTATTTTAGTAGGAGGAGCAGATAATAAACAATGATGAAGATGATGATAGTAGCTGATACTAATCAAACATTTATTTTGTAACTGGCATTTTATTTGGGCAAGCTCATTTATTTCTCATAACTCCACACTGGGTAAATACCATTATTACCTCCACTTCTTTGATGATTAAATTGAAGATCAGAGAGGTTAAGAAAGATGCCTAAAGTCACAGCAGGCGGGGAAGTCAAATTTTGTAACAGGCATTCTTGTTCCAGGGTCTGTTTTCCATACGAAATAACGACATACTGTGTCATATGTGATAGAAACTCTGCTGAAAAATTCAGATAAGTGAAAAAGATAATGCCCCCTGATGATGGAGGTAGAGTTGTTATTAAAAATCTTAAAAAAGCCGGGCGCGGTGGCTCAAGCCTGTAATCCCAGCACTTTGGGAGGCCGAGGCGGGTGGATCACGAGGTCAAGAGATCGAGACCATCCTGGTCAACATGGTAAAACCCCGTCTCTACTAAAAATACAAAAAATTAGCTGGGCATGGTGGCGCGTGCCTGTAATCCCAGCTACTCAGGAGGCTGAGGCAGGAGAATTGNGAGGTTGCGGTGAGCCGAGATCACGCCATTGCATTCCAGCCTGGGTAACAAGAGCGAAACTCCGTCAAAAAAAAAAAAAAAAAAAATCTTAAAAAAAGGTTGTCAGGGCGGCCTCACTGATAAGTGATATCAAAGCAGAGACTTAAAAGAAATGAGTAAAGAAGTCATTTGAAGTTCTGGGGAAAAAAAAGTATTTTCAAAAGAACATACAGCAAATGCAAAGCCTGAGGTGAGAACATTATTGGTGTAGAGAAACAGCAAGTTTGCAATAAAGTACCAGTTCAAATAGGGCTCTACAGACCTTTATAAAAACTTTGGTTTCCATTCTGAGTGAGACAGGAAATCATTGAGCAGAGAAGTGATATAACCCAACTCATGCTCTATGACAACTACTCTGATTGGTGTGAGAACAGACTGTAGAGGGACAAGGTTCTAGAAGCAAGGGGACTAGTGAGGCCACTGCTGTAATCTGGATGAGAGAAAATGGTGGCTTAAACAAAGATGATAGTGGTGAAGGTAGAGATAGTGGCAAGATATTTTTTAAAGGTAGAGGAAGCAGAATTTACTAATGGACTGGACACAGGTTGTGAGAGAAAAGGGGGAGTCAAGAATGACTGTATGGATTGGGCCTGAGTAGCTGCAAGAATAAAGATGCTACTGATGGATAAGAAAGACAATAGGAAAAGCAGGTTTGGCAGGGGGCTTGGGAAGAAGGATCAGGAGTTTGGTTTTGGATATGTTGAATATGAGATGCCTATTTATATTCATATGGAGATGTTAGGTGGATTTGGAATCTGATGTTCATGGAAAATGTCTAGGCTGGAGATACAAACCTGGGAATGCTTATGAAACTCATGAGATTGAAAGATTTATCACCTAGGAAGTAAGTATAGGAAGTCAAGATTGAATCCTAGGATGCTACAAGGTGGGGAGAGAAAGAGCAAAGATAACTAAGAAGGAACGGCCAATAATGTTTGGGAAAAGGGGGAAACCAAGACAGGAAGGTGTTCTAAAAGCCAAATGAAGAAAATGTTTCAAAAAGAAGGAACTGAGCATAAGGACAGACCAATTATCAACAGAACAAATTGAATCCAGACATTAAATTCTTACATTTATGGTCAGTTGATTTTTGACAAGAATGCTAACACTATTCAATGAAAAAAGAATAATCTTTTCAACAAATCATTCTGGGACAACTAGATATCCATATGCATAAGAATAAAGCTGGAGTCCTACCTTATACTATGCACAAAAATTAACTCAAAACCGGCTGGGCATGGTAGCTCATGCCTGTAATCCCAGCCCTTTGGGAAGCCAAGGCAGGAAGATCACTTGAGGTCAGGGGTTCAAGACCAGCCTGGCCAACATGATGAAACCTCCTCTCTACTAAAAATACAAAAAATTAGCTGGGTTTGGTGGTGAACTCCTGTAATCCCAACTACTCTACTCAGGAGGCTGAGGCAGGATAATCACTTGAACTAAGGAGGTGGAGGTTGCTGTGAGCAGAGATCACGCCACCCCACTGCACTCCAGCCTGGGCAACAGAGTTAAATTTCATCTCAAAAAAAAAAAAAAAGGATCATAGACCTAGTATACAAGTAAAAACTATAAAACTCTTAGAAAAAACATGGGAGTAAATCTTTCTGACTTTAACCAAGGGTTTCTCAGCTGTGACACCAAAAGCACAATCGAAACAATAAAAATGGATAAATTACACTTCATCAAAATTTAAAACTTTTGTGCTCTACTTCATACCCATTACAATGGCTATTACTTAAAAACAAACAAAACAAAACAAAAAAATCAGAAAATAACAAGTGTTGAAGAAAATGTAGAGAAATTGAAAGGAACCCTTGTGCCCTTATAGTGTAAACATAAAACCGTGTAGCCACCATGGAAAATGGTATGGTGACTCTTCAAAAAAATTAGAATTACCATATAATTCAGCTAAGCTACTTTGGGGTACATAGCCAAAAGACATAAAAGCAGGGACTCAAAAAAATATTTGTATACCCATGTTTACAGAATTGTTTACAATAGCCAAAAGGTGGAAGCAATGTGTGTCCCAATGAGTAAACAGATAAATGTGATACATGTGTACAATGGAATACTATGCAGCCTTTAAAAGGAGTGAAATTCTGGCATGTTACAACATGGATGAACCTTGAGGACATTATGCTAAGTAGAATAAGCCAGTCATAAAAGGATAAATGTTACTTGATTCCACCTACATGAGGTGCTTAGATCAATTAAATTCATAGAGACAGAAAGTAGAGTGGTGGTTGCCAGGGATTGGGGTGAGATGGGGATGAGGAGTTATTGTTTAATGAGTATAGAGTTTCAGTTTTGCAAGATGGGAAACATTCTGGATATGAAAGGTGGTGATGATTGCAGAATAATATGAATGTACTTAATGTTATAGAACTATATATTTTTAAATGGTTAAAATGTTCCACAGAATATTCAGAAAAAATATAGTTTAAATAATACATTTTATGTTATGTATATTTTACCACAAAAACTTTCTTTTTGGTTTTCAGTAAAGACAAGGTCTCACTATGTTGGTCAGGCTGGTCTCAAATTTCTGAGCTCAAGTGATCCTCTCACCTTGACCTCCCAAAGTGCTGGTATTATAGACATGAGCCACCACACCTGGCCAATAGAATTTTTTTTTAAACAAAACAATTTAAAATATGCTTCGAAGGACACTGTCAAGAAACTGAAAAGACAACCCACAGAATGAGAGAAAATATTTACAAATAATATATCTGATAAGGGATTTATATCCAGAATATATAAAGAATTCCTACAGCTCAAAAACAAAAGAAAAAAGATCAATTTAAAAGTGGGCAAAGGATTTAAATAGACATTACTCCAAAGAAGATAGAAAAATGACCAATGAGCACATGGAAAGATGCTCAACATCATTAGTCACTAGAGAAACACAAACCAAAACCACAATGAGATACCACTTCACATCCACTAGGATGCCTACAATAAAAAAGAGAGATAATAACAAGTGTTGCCAAGGATGTAGATAAATTAGAACCCTCATATGTTATGGGTGGGAATGTAAATAGTACAGTGACTTTGGAAAACAGTCTGGCAGTTCCTCATGGTAAACATAGAATTACCACATGACCCAGCAACTTTACTTCTAAGTAAATACCCAAGAGGAAAATATATTTCCATACAAAAACTTGTATACAAATGTTCATAGCAGCATTATTCATAATAGTCAAGAAGTGGTAACAATAACTCAAATGTCCACCAACTGATGGATTTAAAAAATGTCCATCAATAAATATTGTTCAGCCAGGAAAAAAATGAAGTACTGATACATGCTACAACATCCTTAAAAACATTATGCCAGGCCAGGAGTGGTAGCTCATGCCTGAAATTCCTGTACTTTGGGAGGCCAAGGTGGGTGGATGACAAGGTCAAAAGATTGAGACCATATGGCCAACATGGTGAAACCTAAAAAAATTAGGTGGGCATGGTGGCACACACCTGTAGTCCCACCTACTTGGGGAAGCTGAGGCAGGAGAATTGCTTGAACCCAGGAGGAGGAGTTTTCCGTTTATACGAAATGTCCGTAATAGGCAAATTCATAGAAACAGGAAGTAAATTAGTGGTTGCCAGAGGCTGTGGGCAAAGAATTGGGGAGTGGCTGCCAATGGGTAAGAAGTTTCTTATGGGGTGATGGAAATGTTCTGAAATTAGATAGTGGTGATGGCTGCATAACTATGAATATACTAAAAACCATTCAATTCTTGCTTTTTAAGGGGCTTTAAGGTGAATTTTACGGCATATGAATTATAACTCAATAAGGCTGTTATAATAAAAAGAGGGAAGTGATCATCAACTGTGTTAAATTGGTGATTTATAAAAGGAAGACTGAAAATGAACCATTAGTTTGGTAATATGGGAGGAATTGAATGGCCTTGATCAAAGCTATTTTGGTGGAGTGATAGGAATAAAAGAAGTGAATTTTATACAGTGCATATGAAAGTACTTAAAACAATACCTGGAACATACCAAGAAAAAAAAAGATGAAAACTAACTCAAATTAATCGTAAGCTACAACTAGTAAGCATAGGCCCTAAAAGATCCCAAGCAGAACAGTAAAGAAAGCAGAATTTTCAAATGCTTCCTTATGCTGGTAGCCTCTGTGATACTGAATCAGTTTACTAGGTCAGCGGACTGCCCCAGTGAAGTCTATGTTGGTGAGAGTCTGGCCTATGTGCTTGTCCTGCTCTATGCAAGGGAGTGCTGGAGCATCCTATGATTCGTTCTGCAGCCCTCGGGCCAGACTGAATCTTGGAAAGGACCCAAAAATGTGGCTTGCTTTCTTATTGGTGCTTTAGAAAACCTCCTTCTATTCATCAAAACTGCTGCTACTACCACCTGCCTACCATGGCACCACAAGTTTCTGCACTGCCTAGAAGGATGTAACCCAGAAAGGAAACTTTGCAAGCTGAAGAGTAAGACACACGTGTCCTCGTCATTGGTGCTCATGCTAACATCAGCTCCCACCACTATTTAAAGAAGTATTGCTTTGATATTTGTTGTTTCTACTGTTGCTGCACTGAAATAATTTCTCAGTGCCTGGGAAAAAGGAAAACAGGCTGCAAAGTTATGAAGAGAGAGAGAAAAATCCCTTACGGCTGAGGAATTACTGCCTCAGAAAGTTTCCTGGAAGAGGTGATGTATGTTGAAGAATAAGAAAATTCTGTTCGGCTGAAATGGTAAACATAGCATTTTATGTTAGCGGGAATCATATATGTATGAATACACTAAGAATAAAAAGTCCAAGGCAAATTTGTATGACAGCAAAGCTTCCTTTTGAAAGACTTATGGTGGGACAATGGGAGATAAGGCAGGAAATGTAAACTAGAGACCAATTCTAGTGACCTTGAATGCAAAGTGAAGGAATTTAGACTCTTTCTGATAAGCTCTAAGAAGCAGCTCTAGGGATACTTGAAATTTTCATTTTTTAAATGTAACTTTATGGCTTAGTATTATATTCGTATGATTCAAATTCTAAAAATTAAAAGAAGGCACACAGAGAAAAATCTCCTTTCCATTCCATTAGTTTTTTCACCTAATACCTTTCTCCATGGGCAACAATGTATTCATTTCTTATGTATCTTTCATTAGATATTCAATACATATACAAGCAGACACTATGTGTGTGTGTATTGTATTCTTTCCCTCTTTTTATACAAATGAAAGCATCTTACACATACCACTCTGCACTTTGCTTTTTTTGTATGTCAATATATCTTAGATAACTTTCCATTTCAGTAAAGAGCTACCTCATTCTTTTTGTAGCTACACAGTACTATATCCCACTTTTTGGACGTGCCAATAATTTATTTAGCCAGTATTTCCTGATGAATGTTTAGGTTATTTTTAATCTTTGCTATTAAAAGCAATGCTTCAAAAATAGCCTTGTCCATATGTCAATTCCACACACATGTGAAAATGTGTCTGCAGGATACATTCCTGTAAGACGTGTTGAGGACTTAAAGGGTATATGTGTTTGTAATTTTGATAAATTTTGCCAATTACCTTCCTTAGAGATTATGCCAGTTTATACTCCCATCCCACCAGCAATGTGCAAGTGCATGTTCCATCACACCTTTGCTAACACAATATGCTTCATCATTTAGACGTTGCCTTAGGAAAATTAATCAGGTTATATGCATAAGAGGACAACCCCATTTAAATTTAAAACTGGATGAATATAGCATATGCTCTTTGGATAAATTTAATTTTGATTGGGAGAAGTAATTTTAAAGCTACATATCTCCATACTGCCTAGAAAAATGTTCTCTCACTTCTTATAGTCAAAAAACATTCCATTTGCCAGCTCTCAGGTGAGCAGCTTTTAGGGGGAGAGGGAAGAAAGGGAATATGGCATGTGGAGGGGCAGCGGTGGGCTCTAGGGTTGGGTCAGCACTATAAGCATCTCCTGGATCCCCCAAATCAGAAATAAGGTTCTGTGTCAGCAAGTCAGATACTAGGAAGAGACAGGTTGGAGTAGGGGAAATTCCCACAAGAGCCTATAAGATACAGAAGCCTCATCGCTACTAAGGAAATGTCAATCTTGGCTCAGCAAAAAACCCATGGAGAAGACAGCCCTTCTAGTGCCTGTAGGCAGTATGTCTCATCCTCAACTCCTGCCTCTTACTCCCACCCCTTCTTTACATCTGATATCCTAAAAGCTCTGCAGTTGCAAACTTTCTGCTCTAGATGTTCCTCCCTCTTCTGAACACTATAGCACCCCAACAAGAGATTAGAAGCTCCTTAAGAACAGCTTCCTCTTGCTTGAGAACCATTTTTCACTCCATTTCCCACAGGATTAGGTTAAGCTCTCTACTTGAGTAATTTAGCCTGATTCAAGCTATGGACCTCCCCCATCACCTTATGAAACTCGCCACCACGCCAGGTCTCATGCTGGCCAGATGGAGGCCGTACCTTAGCCAGCTGGGACCCTGTTAAATAGAGACTCAGAATACCTGAGTGTATGTCTTCTACTGAGAGATGGCTTGCCTTCTGTACTAGCTTGTGCAAAAGTTTTTTCTGCCTTAGTCTTTTCTCTCTTAGAACAGTCTTAAAATTGTTGATGCACTTGTTGAGATAAATGGTCTCTGTACACACTTGGTCTAGGCTTACTCTGCCCTGCTTAGGAGATTCAGGCCTGGAACAAGTCTCACTTCCCAGACACGGAGCCAGAGCAAAACTTGGCAATGAGTTATTAGAAGCAAGAGAGAAGTTGCTTGGACCTTGAGGGGTTTGCTCTCCCTGTGTAGAGATGCCAACTCCACCAGAGACCACACTGAGCAAGCTTTCACTCCCCTGACTCCCAGGGCTCTCCAGTGAGCAATCCCGGGCACCCCCTGAACTCACTGTCCCAAGAAGTTGATCACTGTTCTCTGATTGGGAACCACTCTCATTGCTTTCCAGGTCCTCAGGAGTGATGGACCCACTGTTCTCCAGCTTCTGAAACACCCCCTGCAGAGCCGAACGAAAGTGGTGAATTGCTCGGCCCAGTTTACTTGTATAAAACTTGATTTCCACATCCTCATCCTCCTGAGAGCCATCCAGAACACAAGAGGACTTGTCAAAGACATCCTTGAGGACCTGAGCAGCACATTCCTCCTCTTCATTCAGGTCAATATGAACCAAGTCACTGAAAGTCTCAGGCCCTATGATAATCTCCTCCATCATGCTGTCGCAGCTCAGAGCGGCAAGCCTTCTGGACTTGTCTGCCAAAAGGTCCTCTAGTTGCTTTGAGCTCAGAATATTGAGCCCGGCCTCATAGCCTGGGAGCTTGTCCTCTGAATTTATTTTCTCTGTCTTCAGCAACCCAGACAGTGACAGGCAGCTGCAGGCCTCACTTTTATCACGGCAGTCATTTTCTGGTTTTCCTACTTTACATGCTTCATGTTTTTGGCTACACTGTTTTAAAAACTGGGACTTCCCAGAATCCTCCTCTTTTGAGATTAATACTAGGGCAGGTTCCTCACAACCTAGAGAAGCCTCTTTCCCTGATAGTTCACCACAGCTGCCACCGATAACTTGAGATGTTCTTGATGTTTCTTTTATTTCATCCCCTAGCTTGGGCACATCACTTTCCTTTGATAAATTGTTCTTGAGTAGAAAGCAAGGGCCTTGCTGCTCAGGGGACTGGTGTTCTCTATGTTGATCCTGAGCCTTCATCTGATATGTTCCTGTCATAGGTCCCCTGTCCCCTGTTTCCATCTGAAGAACTGGTTCATCCTGGTTTAAAGAAGTACAGCTATGATCCTGATGTTGAAAAAATGATATGGACTCCTTTTGAGGATTCTTATAACCCTGTGGGTAGCTTGGTTCTTCTCTGGTGGCAATTCGGACTCCCACATTCTGCAAGAGGATAGATTTCTGCAAGATGAAATCCCTATGTTCTAGATGAGCAAGCTTTACAACAGTGGGTCTAGGGGCAGGGGATGTGCCTGCCCTGTAAGCCTTTCTGATGTACCTGTTGCACTGCATGCCATTAACACAAAGGTGCTTGGCTAGAAAGCTTTCCACCAGTTCCATAGTATTTTCTCCATCTTGTTCAGGAAGTCCATACAAATACAGAATGGCTTCCTCACTGGGTCTGTCCACGTGGGGTTCCCGGGCCTTTTCCCCCACACATACGTTGGCTAAGGAACTGCTGCTCACCTGTAAGCCTTCTATTTCACTCAGTACTGAGTCCACACAGCTAGAGACTTCATCCACGGAGCCCCGGACTTGGCTCAAGTGTTGCCGCAGCTCAGCAATCTCAGTCTGGAGACGGCTGATGCCTTGCAGCTCTCTGACGATGTATTCTACTACATCCCCCAAAGGCTCCCGCTGTTCATGGCTATAGCCTTGGCCATGGCCTCTGGACAAAAGGGTCTTGGCTTGGTTCCTCTCTGAGGGCTCTTGACAGCTTGTGGTAATGCTGATAGATGAGGGATCCTGAGAACCAGACCCTAAAACATAGGTAGTGGAGCCCAGAGGAAGCTGGCTGTTGGTCTGTTGCCCAAAGCTGCAAAGCTGGGCCAGGTCCCCATCTCTATCTCCACCAATGGCTAAGGCTGCTGACCCACAGCAAGGGGGCAGGGAGTTGTCCTCTGGTAAGGATCCAGCAGGGCCAGAGGACTTGCTCTTGGTGCTACACATGGTCTCTGCCTTAGCCTTATCTGGGGAAAGCCTGGAGGAGGGTCCCAAGGTAACCATGATTTCTTCCTCTGACTCTTGTAACAATCGCTTCATTTTCTCCCTCAGGGTCTGAGGCTTTCTCTGCTTCTTCCTCTTATTTCTGGTCAGGATGCTTAATAGAGATTACCTTGGAAGGCAACAGCCTGTCCTGCTCTTTTCAGTTTGTTTCTAGCAATTATTGCTGGCTGACGCTTTGGGCTTAGCCCACAGTGCTGCCTGGAATGGCCCCATGTGTGGCCTCCAAACCTGGCACATGCCCCTGGATCCTGGCTTGATTTATCCTGTAGCTAGTGAAAAAGGAAAACAGTGCACTCAGGTCAGAAAGTAGAAGGATGATTTTAATTTGAATCAGGTTGTCAAGCAGGAATAAAAACATTATCACCTAAGATTACAGGAATCAACCCTGACCTGCCTCCCAACCCCAAACTTAAAGGCTATGGGCAGTCAGTTCTTTCTCATTAGCTTCCCATTGGAGTATCAATGTAAAATTAAATAAAATCCTTGTGTTCTGGGCCAGTATCCAAAGTCATAGGTATTGAGACAAGCTGCTGGGAGGTAGATGAGGTAAGGTCAATGAACAACTCTTATTTGAACTTTCACGGAATTCAGTACTAGGAATCTGGCTCAGGAATGAACAAACACATGCTTAACCACCAAGGCTCAAATCACATACACAGTGAAAGACAAGACATGGAATGTTTCCTTCTTTCTTTTCCAGTTTGTTGTTTTGGTGAAGACTCTACTTACCAAAAGTTTACACCTGCCTGTGTTTGTAGCACAAAGTATTTTCCCTTTGTTGAGCGATGGCAACTATTCACTTGGAGAAAGGACCATGGCAAGTATTTAAGCTTAGAGGAAAAATTATTTCTTTACCTAACTCTAGAATAAAGTGGTACAGTATGCACACAATCACTGTTCAGACGTAGGTGGCATTTAGCATGTTTAAATCTAGAAAGGCAGGTAGCCAAAGACACATGTCTCATGAACTCACAACTGCGGAGGAGGGAGGTTTAGGCTTAGATTGATGCTCCTGAGCTCCACCTAACAATCTCTAAGGTTTGGTGCAGCTAATCAATATCTGGGTTTGGCTTTCCTGGCCCACAGAGGATCTTTCAGAGCACCACAATAACTGATTGTGCAGCACAGTCTACTGCTCAAGTATTAATAACAAAGGGTTGCTCTAGCCCTCTGCCTGGCCTAGAGAGAGTATTACATGGACACGTGGGGGAGGGTTACCTCACAGAGGGCTCCAGGGTGATTTACTGTTCTCCAATAAGGTAAAGACAGACTTGCCAAGGGTCTAGTCCCTATACCCTAAGCTATTGGTGACTGCTCTACAGAGGCAGAGATGACAATTACCTTGTATGGAGTGAGAATACCTTCCCTTTTTACCAAGAATGGCAGAGTGCATGCAAGCAGCAGAGTGGAAAGTACAAGGGGGAAAGCAGAGACCTAGGAGGCATGTGGGACAACTAATACTCCAGTTCTGCTAGGTCTCCCTGGGAGGGGTAAGATGGATTGGTGCGAGTCACGCTATCCTTCATGTTCTTTGACCAGAGATGCTTTCCTCATTTTCTAGATTTGATGGAGATTTCTAAATCTTCTAAACCCTGCCTCCTTTTATTTTCCCAGCACTCAAGTTAATCCTAAAAGGAAGAAAATGCCTTAAAGAACATAGGCAGACTGCTCTCATGGGAGTCCATTTTCAGGAAAGGCCACCACCTACATCTAGTCTGTGGGCCTGGAATTTAAAAGCACTGTGCTTCCCCAGACTAGGAGGAACCAGAAGGGTGAGTCAGAGGACTTGGGATAAAGATGAAGCTGACTCTTTTTACTAGAAATAACTAGGCCAACAACCAAAAGACAGAAACTGCATGAATTCCCATTTCACATCTCCCCTCTTCTTTCCAGCTTATCTGACAACTCTAACTCATTGAGAAATTCCTCATCTAAGAATCCTATCCATACTGTGAGGCATTACTGCTTCACCTCAAGGTCTCATGGGGCAAGGACCAGGCACGCCCCTAATCTGGCCAACTCAGTCTAGCCTACCACGATGCACTATGTGCACAACAAGAATTTCTGGGTCTTGGGCTTGGGTGCCCAGCTGCCCAGGTAGACCATGCTCCCAAGTCTAGCAGATGTCAAATTCGTCCTTCTTTCTTCCCACAAGGACAAAATCTGACTTTCCAAAGATACTCTTATTTTTTTCCTCTCCAACCATGCAGGGATTGGGTATCCCTGATTTGGTCTTGGTGTTAGCCCAGAATGATGTCCCTGGCTCTACAAGGGCTGGGGTTGCCAAGTGGCCTTTCAAGTTTTTCTTTAAAAGAGAAGGATTGCTTAGTAAACCAAGATGGAAGCTCTGTGTACGACCACATTAAGCCATGAGCAAGTGCTACTGGACTGATATCAGGAGACTTAAGTTTGGGTCTTCTTCCACCAGTGACCTTGGATTAAACACTTGACCTCTTTGTGAATTAGTTTCCTCATCTGTAAAGTGGGAAAGATAATTACAGGAATGGTATCATATAAAGCTAAAATGAGAGATCCGTACTTAGCAAACTGTAAAGTTTACTAAGTTGTGTTGTTATTGCTACTGACGTGGCAAGTCCCTGAGTCAACAAACTAGGGAAACCAGTATCTAAAGCAAGCATCCAAACACCTAAATGGCACAATTTGAGTGAGCCACGACTTTTGCTTCTGCCCTAGACTCTTACCTTTCCCAGTCCCTTTTAATGATCTGTAGCAGTGCCTGGAATCCTACGAGTGTCACCCTTTAAGTTAGTCCTGTTTTCTCCTAGAAGTTTTCTTTTTAAGGTAAGGAGAAGGAGGAGTAAATCATTCAGTTCCCAACACCTCATTCAAGTGTCAGGAGGCCTGCCATCATCCTCTCAGACAGCCTGAAAGCATGAGGAAAGGACAAATGGCTATAAGCGCCAAGTTTTATCTTTCCAATGATGGTAAGGCCCAGAATTCACTGCCAGGTCTCCTAAGGCCAGCCTCACTTTGGTCCAGATAAGGCAATTTGTCAGGAACAATAATGAAGCTGACTCCCTTGCCACTGCTTCAGTGCAGTCCAGGCTAATCTGGGGCCTATCTGCTTCTGCCCCTCAGATCAATACTCCAGACATACTTGACCTCATTTCCTGGACAGTCTTATAAGGTATTCCCTCCCAAACTGTAGTGCTTACAACATTGGCTGGCCAGCCACACAGGGGCAAATGGCATAGCCACTGGGCTCAGAGTCCTTTCCTGTGGCCTCCTGAAGACTGAAGGCAGAGCTGCCTGGTTCCCCATGTTACTGACAAATAGGAAATTTCTAACTAGAGCTGCCATAGCAACTTCTCCCAGTCTCAAAGATACTTGCTTCCATATTAAACAAACAAAACCCTCCAAACCTTCTGAGTTGGCAGCCACTGCCCTGGGATAAACTCTGAACTCAGGAATTCTTCTGGTGATAGAGAAGAGGCACCAAACTCAGTCATTGAGTCTTGTGGTTTGAAGCAGGGGACAGAGTTTGATGTGATGCTCAGAGGACCAGCCAGTCACTGTGCTGAGCTCAGTAGAATATTAGAAGTCAGAATGGGCTGAAAGGGCAACCCTCAGGGACAGAAGGCCCAATTCACCTCCTTCCTAACCTCCCTTTGCTACAACTGTCCACAGAAATGAAATGACAGGGGCCAAACTGTAAGAAAGACCATTTGATCTCCAAGTCAGTTTAACTGAATGAGTACTTACTTATTATGTGTGCCAGGCACTAAGTGCCAGGGATATAAGATGTAGTCCCTGCTCTCTAATATATTAAGGTTTGGAGAGAAAGATATCTATAGATAGATAGACAGACAGACAGACAGAGAGATAGATAGGTAGATAATCACAATATAAAGTGATACATATTATAATAAAAGTTTTAATAAAAAGTAAGCATTTAGTTGGGCACAGTGGCTCATGCCTACAATCACAACATTTTGGGAGGCCGAAGCAGGAGGATCCCTTGAGCTTAGGAATTAGAGACCAGCATGGGCAACTTAGGGAGATCCCGTCTCTACAAAAAATAAACAATTAGCAGGCATGGTGGCATGTGCCTGTGGTCCCAGCTGCTTGTGAGGCTGAAGTGGGAGGATTGCTTGAGCACATGAGGTTGAGGCTGCACTCCAGCTTGGGCGACAGAACGAGACCCTGTCTCAAATAATAATGATAGCAGGAAAAAAAATGAAAAAGAAAGTAAGCGTTTAATTCGGGATTGGGAATGGAAAGGAGGTGAGAGGCCCAGCAAAATGAGGCAGACAAGGCCACAGAAAAGTAATGTTTGAGCTGGGATGGGGTAAGTAGACTTTGGAGTCCACCTAGGCTTGGAGTTTCCTTCAAAGTGCCCAATGTTATCACTCTGGCCTACCTTGTTGTCCTATTGACTCTGGTCAACTCTCAAAATTTCATACACACACATTCCGAAAAGACCATACCTCTGTGCTCTTTTCCTAAGGAATGCTGGGGAAAATAAGATAGCCCTTTCAAGGAATATCTGCATTTGAAAAGGGAGCACATCAAAACAAAATGAATTATCAAAAAGATTACAGTTTTAATGATGCAAAGCTAAGAATTACTGCAGGAAGTAGACCGCTTAAACTACATTGCACTAGCACCAGCCTATCAACAAAAAAGACAAAAGAAAACACCTCAGTTTTTTGAAATCAATGATTCTTTTATCCCTCTCTCTGACTTGTCAAATAAAAGTGATCAAGAATGTAACTATATCTTCTAAAAATTGCTTCTGACCCAAATCTGGCTTGGAGGAAACAACCAGGGGATCTCTGGGAACAGACCAGGACTTGATGTACATATATCACATATATCAAGCAGCTTCCCACTTTGTGTGAAACAATCCCAGCAAAAGAAATCCAAGAGCTCTGAGCCCCACAACAGAGAACGGAGCATTTCTGGGCCATATATCAATTATGCTGTATGGCTAATATGGGTTAACAGGAATGGATTTCTAGGGCCACAGCAAGGACGGGAATTCTCAGGATGTTAATCATTAAAGGATCAGGGCACAAGATATAGCAAGTGAGATTAGCCAAAGAGAATGGGAAATGCCCTAGATCAAAGGCCCTAGATCAAACTGCCCCAGTACCGCAGTTCTTAGGACTTGCCACCCCTCCTCACCAGCATTAAGAGCAGCCCCATTTATAGGCCAGAAGCTAGACATATACAACGGAAAGAATTCAAGCCTCTATATCCAAGAAAGGAGACATACAGTTAAGAGACAGTGGCATGAGGGAAGACCCATCCTTCAGAGGGTAGGCATATCATTACCTCATAATGGAGACTGAATGCCAGGCAGGAGAGCAGGGTATTCTGTGCCCTGCCTAGGGCTCCCTTTCAGCAGTAGCAAGGTTTATTATACCAAAGAATATAATAAACCACACAACAAATAAAATCACATCCAGAATCTAACTCAAGACAAAGACTCTTCTTTGACCAAACATGAGTCAGCCTCCTCTGAGTCCTCTTTCTGAGTAGGCCCCTGATATTGGCCTGCTTAGTCCAGTTTTATTAAGAATCCAGCTGGGTCATTTTAGTGAAAATTCTCCACCTTTGATTTCTTATCAGATTCCTCATTTTTCACCCTGAGTATCTGTCTATGCTTGATATCTGACCAAATTTCTTATCCCCTACCCGATATCTTACCACCCTGGCCTGCCTTCAGCAAAAATCCTATCAAATAAGTTTAGCCAAAATCCCCTTTGATATTTCATCTTAGTAATTTCCATCCACCGATTCCCACCCTGCTCTTTGGCTAAATTCCCACTTTTCCTTATATTTGGAGTTGAGCTCAATCGTCCACCCCTACTACAAAAACCCATTGTTGTTGTCCCCCCACATAAAGTCTGTCTTACCATCTTTATTTTTATTTATTTATTTTTTTTTTTTGAGACGGAGTTTCGCTCTTGTTACCCAGGCTGGAGTGCAATGGCGCGATCTTGGCTCACCGCAACCTCCGCCTCCTGGGTTCAGGCAATTCTCCTGCCTCAGCCTCCTGAGTAGCTGGGACTACAGGCACGCGCCACCATGCCCAGCTAATTTTTTGTAGTTTTAGTAGAGACGGGGTTTCACCATGTTGACCAGGATGGTCTTGATCTCTTGACCTTGTGATCCACCCGCCTCGGCCTCCCAAAGTGCTGGGATTACAGGCTTGAGCCACCGCGCCTGGCCTGTCTTACCATCTTTAATAAGCGTCAAAATAATTTTTTGTTTGACACATGCCCTCTTTTCACTTACTACTTCTTACTTTTGTGAGTAGACTGAAAAAGACACAAGAGTAGGAGAATCTACTCACTGAACACCCCGCCACAAAAACACCCCATCTCTATCCTCTTACTGTAGTATTTCCTTCATAGAACTTATTCCCATCTGATAATATATTTATTTTCTTGTTCATTATCTGTCTCCCTCCCCAACGTCTGCATCCTAAAACATGAGCAGGGACTCTGTTTTGTTCATAACTGTATCCTCAGCACCTAAAATGGTACCTGTGCTCAAAAACAAAACAAAAAAATCCCAAAACCAACCAACCCTGTCATTGAATAAAAGGAAACTGTCATTGAATAAAGGGAACCTTTAGAGGATATCTAGGTCTGGAATCTCACACTACATTGTGATCTAGGCTACGGAGTAGTTTTATCATCATAGTGCTTTTCTAAATTTTGAATTTGAAAGTCTTTAGGTAGGGCAGGTACTCTAGCTTCTCAAAAGCCTTACTACCCTTGACCTAGAATGAGACCCTTGTTGTTAATCTGCATTGCTGTGGCATACTACTAGATGGGACGCTCCTACTCAAAGACCCACAGTGGGTGTGAACTCCATTACATTGGCTATGTCTTATTTGTTTCTGAATTCCCAATGCCTAGAACAGGGTATTACTATGCCTGACACACAGTGAGAATTCATTGCCATGGAAAGAATAAATGAATTGATGGCAGAGCTGAATTAGAATCCAGGTCTCCTAATTTTCTCATCCGCTTCTGTTCCCATGACAACATGCTGCATTCCAGTTCTAAGTTTCCCTCTAGATTGATGGCTTACAATCCTCTTTCATTGTAAAACTAAGGTGGAAATCTTTCCCTAGTTGTACTTAAAATTCTCTGGGAACTCACTCAGGACAAAAAAAAAAAAGAGAGAAAAAAAGAGGGTGGCGGCATGGCAGCACTGGCCTCTGCCAGACTGTCAATTAGCTGGTATCTCTCCAGTGGATGAGACTGGCAGGGAGAGGCCCTGCCATTGTTCCTGTTATCTCAGGGATGCTATGACAGGGCTCCTATCCCCCACCACCAGTTGGAAAAGCTGACTTGATCCTTGTGCTAGTGATGGGCGGGTCTAGAGTGGCACTGTCTAACAGAAACATAATGTGAACCATATGTGTCATTTTAAAATTTCTAGTAGATACGTAAGAAAAAAACAGGTGAAATTAATTTTAATATATTTTATCTAACCCAATAGCCAAAATATTATCTTAACATGTAATCAATATAAAACATTATTAATCATATATTTGCATATATTTCCTATACTAAGTTCTTGAAATCTGGTACATATCTTATGTTTAGAATGCATCTCAAATTAGACTAGCTACATTTCAAGTACTCAGCAGTCACATGTGGCCAGTAGCTAACATATTAGATAGCAGGGGTCTAGAAGCTTGGGGTGGGAAATACTCTGGAGAGCCTTCCAAACCTGGCAGTAGAAGCCCACTATAAAGGGCACACTGTCACCCCAGAGGACGTTCACTCATCTTTTCACCTGTTCACTTTGATCTTAGCTGGAAGCAGCCCATTTCCATTTTGTGTGAGGTTCAATCCTCCTCAAGCCTACAAAGAACAAAGAATCAAGGCCCTAATCTGCAGAAGATGAGATCCTTTCTCCTTCTCAATCTGACCCTTTCATGGTACCCTGCTTCTTTCCAATACTCTGGAGAAAACCAAAGGATAAACCTGGTTACTTCAACAGATGTTTCCCCTTCACGTGGAAGGCTTAGAAATCTCTCACAGACAAGAACATAATTTCAATGCAGCTAAATCAAAAGTATGCTATCCTACACAACTCATACTAGAGGGACACATAGTAGTAAGAGATTATATTTGTTTAGAATGTTCAGTTTATATGATTCCTATTTTATCATCACAATAACCCTGTGCGGTAGGAGGGTTGTTGTGATTGTTCTGATTATACTCATTTCATAGATGAGAAAAATGAAGCTCAGAGAGGCTAAATGACTTGACCAAGGTCACTGAGTATAGCTAGGATTTAAAAGTGAGTCTTCAATCTGCAAAGTAAGTGCTCTTTCATCATATATGCAAGACACAAGTGGACAGATTGTCTAATGTGCATGTGTGCATACATTCAAGACTGAGAAAACTCAAGATGACTTTTCTATTTATATGGCACATACACACATGAAAGGGATGAATTAATACATTAGGATGGTGGTTTTTCTCTTTCTGTCTTTCTCACACACACACAGGAAGAATGAAAAAGATAGGGAATATTTCAAGAACAGAAAGGTTACTTGAGTACATGCATAAACATAGGAGATGAAGGGATGGATCATATACTTATGTACAAGTAGGGAGAGGTGAATTTTGCATATTCATATATGCAAGCTGAATGAATGAGTTGTCTGTACATATGCAGATGCAGGAGAGGAATGGACAGGTTATTTATTCACAAACACATACGGACACATCAAAAAGTAGAAACAGATTATTTGTACATGAGTATGTACACATTCAGAGGGTGGCTGGATTATCTATATACATATAGGAAAGTACCAAGGAGAAATGGATGGTCAGATTATTAGCACACAAACACATGTACATGAAGATTCTACCCCAGTGCCGAGTATGCTACTTTTCACTCATTATAATGACCCCCCTCACCAGCAAGTTGACTCAAGCAGTTATGTAATTAATATAGCTGCTCCATATTCCACCCACAAATGCTTTGCTTTTGTCCCTGCTTGTCATTCAGCCAGTCATACACACTCGGTACCACTTACCTTGCTGCTGCAACCAAAATAAGGTTTAAGAAAATGAAAACAACAACAACAACAACAAAAAAAAACCAAACGAAACACATTAAAACCACGAACTCTCAAGTTTTAGAATGCAAATGCTGTCTTTAAGAGGAAATCCATCCAGGAGCACTCCTTGGTTTGACAGAGAAGCCACAGGACGAACTTTCTGATCCAAAGCACCACTGCTTGCCCAACCGACAAACAGAGCCAAGGAGCTATTATTCTCAGTTGCACCCAGCTGGCTGGCTCCACGGTACAAAGTTGATGATAGAAACAATGCCCAGCAGAAAAATCCCCTCAGTGAAGGGCTGGGCAGGAGTCTCACTGGCTGCAAACATAGAAATCTAATCTGGTCCACACCTCTCTGGAGAGGGGAATTCTGAGACCAGTCTGCTTGAGGCAACAGCAGCCAAACTTCAACTGGATGTAAAATTCTAACTCAATCGATTCCAGGCTTTAAGACTGAGGCATAAAGCAGGGCAGCTCCTGCTCCTGCTGCTGCTCCTCCTCCTCTCCAGCTGCTTCCTGCCTGCAACCTCCCATAGGGCACCAGCCCTCCTCACACGTTCCTGGCGCACACACCCCCTTCCTAGCACACTCACGCACACCCAACCCTTGCCAGCAAGCTCACTCACACACCCTTGGTGAGTGTCTCTCCCTTTTGCTAAATATAGATCTTACTCTCTCCCCTCCTCCACTTCCTTCCCTCGTTCTTCTCCTCCCTCCTTTCTTTCCCCTATCTACCTCTCTCATATCTGGGATACAGGATATAAACAGACATAGATGGAGACCATACTTTCAGGAGATTCTAGTCTCAGAGGGAAGCCAGAACACAGCATTCCACCCGCGGAATTGCTGGAGCACAATACAAAGGGAGTCTTCCCTTCTACTGAGACAAGCTCTAGGTTGGCTGGTAGGTTTCGTGGGTATATAATCTGTTGCCAGCGTTTGGCAAAACTGAAGGATGGATACAATGATCAAGTGCAGTTAAAATCAAACAGTGCCACATTCTTGGAGTAGACATCTAGTCCAGTTCTTACTGAACAGCCACCAAGAGAATCAACTGGAAAACAAGAACTCCCTCAGGCTACGCCAAAGCAACAACCAGGGAGAAGGAGGGAAAGTTAGGTGAGCTGAAATGAACCGTGTACTGCAGAAGTCTAGACCAAAGATGGTTCTGGAATCCAGAATTAGGAACGAAGTAACCTAAAATTATACCACAATGACCAAAAAGCTGTCTAAGGTTCAGGGTCCTTTTTATGACTCCAAATTTCATTACCCTTCTTTGCCATTGGATGCCCTATCTCCCTGGAGACTTGCTAGCCAGGTGGCTCTCATGTGACCCTAATTCCTAATAATTCAACAATCTTCTAGTTAGGACTCACTAGGACATTAAATGTCCTGATCTTCAAAGAACATGCAAGTTGTCCACTGCAACATAATGTCTGAACACAAGCTAGGACCCTTTGAAGCTCTGGAGCATAAAATACCAAATACATGAAACATGATATCCCCTTTCTACTCTGCAACCACAGGACATGAAAAACATTGCTTAATGAACCTAGAGGACTTCAGAATCCTTCTCAATAGAGAGCTCTGATCAGTCAGTAACAATCCAGTGAACTCATTTCTTTTCTACCTCCCCTGAGCTTGATCTAATGAGAAAAGGCCCTTCTGTCCTTCGGCCAACAGTAGGTGGGCAAGAGCCAGCATGCCCAAACCAGGCTCTCAAACCTTGTGACTTCTGCTACCCTGCAACATTTCTCATGGCAATCCACAATAGAATATGGTCTCTTTAGCCCACAAATCAGGTAGTCAGTTTATGGGGGCAATCCTAGGATCTGTCACTGCAGAACAGGCAGCCCTTTATGGTAGATAAAACAACCTTTTAAATTAAGAATGATTTATTTGGCTTACCCAAGATCCTGAGAAGAAAGGGTTGATTTCAGAGCCAACATTTGCCTCCCTACTGCCTTCTTTCAATAACATTGCTTCCCCCTCAACCAAGGAAGAAAATTTAGATTCCAAGAGATGCTAAACAACCCATTTCTTGGCCATCTACCTCATTATGCAGCTAACACTGACGGCAGAGCACATACCTCCTAACCTAGTTGGGAGCTGGCTAAATGACAGAAGAGATAAGAGCTGACAGCACAACTATAACCACATCTAAATACAGAGGAAAAAAATAACTCGAAAACTGTCAAATTTCTGTGGAAGTCACAGCCAATTTACTGTGGAGTTTCCCATCCTTCAGCCAGAAGAAGGAGGTAAAAGGTTTAAAACAAGAAATATAGGGAAGACTGATTAAATCAGAAGTCCCTCCTCCAAATCTGCAGCCACTCATAAAGAGTCCAGATCAGTGGCTATCATTATCAGATCTGGTCTGGGCTTCCTAGGTTAAGGAGAAGCTCAAACTTTTAAGACTGGGAAAGATCCCCAGAGGTAGGACCCTGCTGAAAGAACCTACTTCTTCCTACTTCTTCCATTAACAAAGTGGCCCCACAGCCTGGCTAAGGTCTCCAGATGGCATTCCTGAGGCTAATGGAGCCCTGTCTTGTCACCCAAACACATCCAGCCCATTTTTCTAAGCAGCCTGGGCTTTCCAGAAAAACAAGGTTCAGATAGTACAAGACGCGGTTGGCACACGAGGCACAACAAATCTGCTAACTCTAGTTATAATCTTCAAATGTCACAGGAGAGTTTATGTGGCTTTGACCACAAATTATCTTTGTATCTTTCCACCTTCCCATGTTCCAGCAAAAGCAACAAACAGAGTAAGTGGGGAGGTGGTAAACAGCCAGGGAAAGCTCTTGTAAAAGAGCTGTTCTACAGGGCCCACAGAGTGCCAGATACCAAATGGCCAAAGGACATCCGGCCTCCTCAGTGGACTAGCTCTTTGGGACAAGCAGGCAATTTGTTTCCTGAGCCATATGAGCAACAATGCAGTCCTCTCATCACATTGGATCTGGCCCTGGGGAAGGCTGAGCAGGCTGAAAGGATGGGGTGATTTTTAGAGGTAAGAAATAGCACAGCACCCACCTCAGTTGGGAAGCTTCCTCAAAGTAGGCTGCTCAAGAGCTAGCTGGGCAGAACTGGAAAAACAGATTGGGTTAAGAAGGAAAAGGCATTTATCCAGAAGCTGTGAAATGCTCTGAACAGACATTCTCAAGGTCTGGTTCCCAATTTAAATCCTTACAGGGATCTTTGCCTGGAGACAGATGAGTCAAGATGGAAATTCAACATGAGACACTGACATTCATGCAGAGTTGTGGGAAGGTTCAGACCTGCAGGAGCTCTAAAGGGGAGCTGAATGGGTAGGTTAGTCAGAAAACGACCTGGCATACAAAATTCATCTTCAGTTAAAGTAACTGAGTGGTGTCAGAGGAATACTGGAGGAGGGCCTCACCAATCACAATTCTCCCCACTCATACAAACCAGTCTAAGTCTCCCTGATGCAAGATACAGCTGGTCTAGAAGCAAAGAATATGCCTGTTCCAAACCTGGGCTGCCTTTCAGGTGTCAATGCCAGAGACAGGCTGGGTCAGGACCAGCAGATGCTCACCTTATTGTCCAATATCAAAACCAATGCAAGGTACAAAGGATGGGTACGGCCAATGTCTATCTCATGCAGGAGTCAGCTTGTGACTGTTTTCCTCCTCTAAAGCTAAGCAAAGCCAGAAGCAATGTAAAGAGGCTGACATGTAGTCACACAGCTGGGATTTATTTCATGAGGAGATGGTTTTTCTGGTGGCTAAGAAAAGTAATTTTTCCCCCTGTAGAATGATGCCCTCCCTACACCATGGAGCCCATATGCAGCAGAGAATGATGGGCAACAGGAGGTAATCCTGCTCCTTCCCTGAGGAGCATGCCACCCTAGGGGAGTGACAAGCCTGGCAGAGATGTGCTGACTCTACTAATGCACTAAGACGTAGCTGCTTTGTTGCCTAATCATACCCGACAAGCTGTAAGGCAGGACCTAAGAGTCATAAATTGCTGACAAGCCTGTCTTACAATCAGGTCAAAGACCATTCCTGATTAGCAGAAACTTGAACATAAAAAGCTGATAAACTTCTTGGAACTGCCCAGCTAACCAGTTTAGGTTTTCAGCCTGTGCTTCCAAAGGCTATGGCCCCATATCTATTTCAGGACCAAATAATTAATAATTCATGATCATAAGAAACCTATTATGTCTACTGTTCTCACACATAAACCTGATCAAAAGTCATAGCCCAGATTTAGGACTAATGCTGGTCCTAAACTAGTATCTGTTTATATATATCCTAGCCCAATCCACAGAGTGCAGTGGCCCTGCCTCAATCTCCATACCCAAAGGAAACAAAAAGACCATATACAGAGGATCCTCTGAAAGGAATCCAAAATTTGAAATTCCAAGGAGAAATTAACCTCTTGCACTAAATGAAGACTAACTGGGTTAATATTGATCAAATATCCCCTCAGTTCTTTGTGGCTTGTTCTAAGATATATCTAAGAACAAGATATAGGGCAAATCCAAATCTGGAGAATTCTTTTGGCTTAGGTCCTTGTTTCTACAGTCTTGTGGAAATATGTCCCTAGTCAGCATATGAGTCTCAAGTACATTGAGATTCAGTGAAGGGATCCCAAAGAGATGGGTTTTTCCCTATAGGATTCTCCATATATTCAAAATATCTGATATGAGGTACTGAGTTACAGGAAGGTAGCTAAGGTACAAAGGGGAAAAGAAGACTTAATGGAGGCGTATCCTTCAAAGGGCATCTCTGACAGTAACAGGGAAGCATGGTGGAAAGAAAGGGAAGCACTCAACTAGATAAGTCAGAAGAGAGAACTACAAGTTCAGAGCCCTAGGCTGCCAGCTCACCCAAATCAACCTCACACAGAGATGACTTCTCTGCTCAGACGCTAGATCACTGGAATCCACATATTCTAATTCTTTACCCAGTGAGAGAAGCTCCTGCAAAGCCCTTTGTACCTCTGCCATAATCTATTTTACCTTCTTATCTATCAATGTCTCCTTCTCTGCAATCTTTAGTCCAGGCTTATTTCTCACTGGAACTATTGCAAAATATTCATTCTCTGTAGTCTCCATTCCTCCAGAACCACCTCCCACTCTCTCCTCTTTACCCTTGATCCGTGATGCACAATTTGCTAGGGGGATATTTCTAAGACATACATAAGTTTTTGTCACTTATTTTCTTAAAGTCCTTCAGTGACTGTGCTCAAGAAAAAGTCCTAGTTCCTTACCACGTTAACAAAGTTCTTTCTTGACCTGCCCATGTCTAGAGGAATCTGGCTTCCCAGTACCGTAACTTTAGTCAAAGCAAAACCCTTGCACTCAATGGCCGATCTCATCCTTTCTGTTTCCAGATGGCCCTATCTAGAGTGCCATCAGAGAGTAAACAACAGGATGGTGAGAAGGCAAAAACCTTTTCAAGTGCTTTGTCAGCAGATAAGACTACTTTGGTCCCTGTTATGGGTTAAATTGCCTGAACGTCTATGTCACTCCAAAATTCATGTTAAAATCCTGATCCCCAAGGTGATGGTATTAGGTGAGCCTCTAGGGAGGTGAACAGATCATGAGGGCAGAGCCCTCATGATTAGTGTCTTTATAAAAGAGGCCCACCGGAGTTATTTTGCCCCTTCCACCATGAAGACACAGTGAGAAGGTGCTGCCTGTGAACCAGAACATAGGCCCTCAAGAGACACTGAATCTGCTGGTGCCTTGATCGTGAACTTCGAGCCTCTAGAAATGTGAGAAATACATTTCTATTGTTTATAAATTACCCAGTTTATAGTATTTTGTTAAAGCAGACCAAACAAGCAAAGATAAATTGCGTCCCCCACAAATTCAAATGTTAAAATCCTAATCCCCAGTACCTCAGAATGTGACTTATTTGGAGACAGGGCCTTTAAAAGCGGCAATCACATTAAAATGAAGTCATTAGTGTGGGCCCTAATCCAATATGATGTAAAAAGGAGAAATGTAAACATAGAGATATACAAAGGGGAGAATATGTGAAGAGAAACAGGGAGAAGATAGCCATCTACAAATCAATAAGCACTATAAAGATCCTTCCCTTACAGCCTTCAGCAGGAGTCAACCTCGCCAACACCTTAATTTTGGACTTCTAGCTTCCAGAACTGTGAGACAAGGAATTTCTCTTGTTTAAACCACCCAGTCTGTGGTACATTATTATGGTAGCCCTAGCAAGCTAATATAGTACCTTTCAGAATTACTAATACAATTCCACATAAAAACATTTTACAAAGTTAATAAATGAACACCTCGTGCACCTGTAGTGCCAGCTACTTGGAAGGCTGAGGTGGGAGGATAAACTGAGCCCAGGGCATCAAGGCTGCACTGAACCATGATCACACCACTGCACTCCAGCATGGGTGACAGAGTGAGACCCTGTCTCAAAAATAAATAAATAAATAAATAACAAAAAATAAATGAACACCTATTAAGTAACAACATCTTGTTAACAGGCATAATGAAAAGATATGATCCTTGCCCTTAAGAAGTTCATAACCTGGCTGGGTGCAGTGGCTCATGCCTGTAATCCCAGCACTTTGGGAGGCCACGATGGGTGAATCACGAGGTCAGGAGTTCAAGACTAGCCTGGCCAACATGGTGAAACCCCATCTCTACTGAAAATACAAAAATTAGCTGGGCATGGTGGCGAGTGCCTACAATCCCAGCTACTTGGGAGGCTGAAGCAGAGAATTGCTTGAACCCGGGAAGTGGAGGTTGCAGTGAGCCGAGATTGTGCCACTGTACTCCAGCCTGGGCAATAGAACAAGACTCTGTCTCAAAAA
>NW_016107464.1:1633730-1652605 GCF_001604975.1 Cebus imitator | reverse complement strand
TGGCAGGCGCCTATAGTCTCAGCTACTTGAGAGGCTGAGGCAGGAGAATCACTTGAACCCAGGAGGAGGAGGTTGCAGTAAGCCAAGATCATACCAGTGCACACCAGTCTGGGCGACAAGAGTGAAACTCTGTCTCAAAAAACAAAACGACAACAATAAAACAAAAGGCCAAAGCAATTTTCTCAATCTGCCTTTTCATTCTCCAGTTTATTCTCCTGCCTCCAGCATAATAGCCCAATTAGAGTGCTTATTCTTCTTTGGGCCTGAAGTAAGAGGGCAGCCTTCAGCAACTCCTAAAGGTTAGAGTGAGTGACTAATATGTATCATAAGGGACATAGATAAAATGTACAAGAATGTGAGAGAGAAAAATATTTCCAGGATTAGAAGTGCTGGTTTGGATGAAAACCAGAGAAGGCTCTGCGAAGGGCATAATATGTGAGCTTGATCCAAAGAATGGATAATATTTGGGTATGTGGAAACTAAGAGGAAAAGATATTTAAGGCAAAGGATAGAGGATGAGAAAAGAGATAAAAGGGAGAAGAAGGAAGGTGTTGGAAAGAAAAGGATATTAACATTTACTGAATGCTAACAACACACCAGGCCCTGTTCTACATGTATCATATTTTTGAACCCTTATCCATCCACTGAGGCAGCTATGATATCCAGAGATGAAAAAATTAAGTTTCATTTCTTTCTTTCTTTTTTTTTTTTTTCCAGCAAGTCACAGGTCCTAGGACCTGGACTGAGGAACATTTCCAAGAAGAGAGAAAAAATTAAGTTTCTAAAAGGCTGGGTAACTTGCCTAAGCCACAGGTTACACAGGCAGTAAGTGATGGAGCCATACTTCTAACTCAGGCCTTGTTGAGACTATAATTTAATTACTAACAGAAAGAAAAATTAGTTTTTTTGAGGATAAACTTTCATTCACTCATTCACTTCTTTATTCACTCACTCACTCACTCATCTGCAAAGAGTTATATGCCTGCCAGGCATCAGGAATATAAAGTTAGAGATTGTCTCTATTCTGTATTTTAATCCTATTTTTCATTTAGCTTTTAAACTTTTTATTGAATTCTAATATGCATAATTATACACAAATCAAAAGCGTACTTTTACATCCATGTAAACAGAATCTAGATCAAGAAAACAATATAACTAGAACTCCAGAAGTCCCCTGTGCTCATATCTACTCACTACCAACTCCATCTTCCAAAGGTAATCACTATCCTGATGTCTGACACCACAGATTACTTTTGCCTGTTTTTGAACTTAATACTAAAAAGAATCATACAAAATATACTATTTTAAGAAATATGTAATCTTGAGGGCAAATGCTCACATAATTCCAGGACAATGTTATTAACATCAAAGTTGACTGTATATGAAGTGCTATAGAAAGATAAAAAATGGGGATAGCGTTGAATCTATAAATTACTTTGGGCAATATGGCCATTTTCACGGTGTTAATTCTTCCCAACCATGAGCATGGAATATTTTTCCATCTGTTTGTGTCCTCTCTTATTTCATTCAGCAGTGGTTTATAGTTCTCCTTGAAGGGGTCCTTTACATCCTTTGTTAGTTGTATTCCTAGGTATTTTATTCTCTTTGCAGCAATTATGAATGGGAAGTTCACTTTTCATTTGGCTCTCTGTTCGTCTGTTATTGGTGTATAGGAATGCTTGTGATTTCTGCACATTGATTTTGTATCCTGAGACTTTGCTGAATTTGCTTATCAGTTTCAGGATATTTTGGGCTGAGACGATGGACTCTTCTAAATACATAATCATGTCATCTGCAAATAGAGACAATTTGGCTTCCTCTCTTCACAGAACTGGAAAAAAACCACCTTAAACTTCATATGGAACCTAAAGAGAGCCTGCATAGCCAAAACGATCCTAAGCAAAAAGAACAAAGCTGGAGGCATCATGCTGCCTGACTCCAAACTATACTACAAGGCCACAGTAATCAAAACAGCATGGTACTGGTACCAAAACAGAGACACAGACCAATGGAACAGAACAGCGGCCTCAGAAGCAACACCACACATCTACAATTATCTGATCTTTGACAAACCTGAGAAAAACAAGCAATGAGGAAAGAATTCCCTGTTTAATAAATGGTTGGGAAAACTGGCTAGCAATGTGCAGAAAGAAGAAACTGGACCCCTTTCTGACACCTTACAGTAAAATTAACTCCAGATGGATTAAAGAGCTAAACATAAGACCTAACACCATAAAAACCCTACCAGAAAACCTAGGCAAAACCATTGAGGATATAGGCATAGGCAATGACTTCATGGCTAAAACACTAAAAGCAATGGCAACAAAAGCTGAAATAGACAAATGGGACCTAATTAAACTCCAGAGCTTCTGTATAGCAAAGGAAACAATCATTAGAGTGAACCAGCAACCAACAGAATGGGAAAAAATTTTTGCAATCTACCCATCTGACAAAGGGCTAATATCCAGAATCTACAAAGAACTAAAACAGATTTACAAGAAAAAAAATCAAACAAGCCTATTCAAAAGTGGGTGAAGGATATGAAAAGACACTTTACAAAAGAAGACATCTATGAGGCCAACAAACATATGAAAAAAATGCTCATCATCACTGGTCATTAGAGAAATGCAAATCAAAACCACATTGAGATACCATCTCACACCAGTTAGAATGGCGATCATTAAAAAATCTGGAGACAACAGATGCTGGAGAGAATGTGGAGAAACAGGAACACTTTTACACTGTTGGTGGAAGTGCAAATTAGTGCAACCATTGTGGAAGACAGTGTGGCGATTCCTCAAGGACATAGAAATAGAAATACCATTTGACCCAGCAATCCTATTACTGGGTATATACCCAAAGAATCATAAATTGTTCTATCATAAAGACACACGCACACATATGTTCATTGCAGCACTGTTTACAACAGCAAAGACCTGGAACCAACCCAAATGTCCATCAACAATAGACTGGATACAGACAATGTGGCACATATACACCACTGAATACTACACAGCCATAAAAAATGACGAGTTCATGTCCTTCATAGGGACATGGATGAATCTGGAAACCATCAGTTTCAGCAAACTGACACAGGAACAGAAAATCAAACACCACATGGTATCACTCATAGGCAGGTGTTGAACAATTAGAACATGTGGACACAAGGAGGGGAGCATCACAGACTGTGGTCAGTTACAGGGGACTAGGGGAGGGGCAGCAGTGGGGGGAGGGTGAGAGGGATAACATGGGGAGAAATACCAGATATAGGTGATGGGGGGAGGAAGGCAGCAAACCACCTTGCCGTGTATGTGCCTATACAACAATCCTGCATGATCTGTACATGTACCCCAGAACCTAAAGTACAATTAAAAAAAAAAAAAAAAAAAATCCTGCATGATCTGTACATGTACCCCAGAACCTAAAGTACAATTAAAAAAAAAAAAAAAAAAAAAAAAAAAAAAAAAATCTAACTTTGCCTGGGCACTTTAAGAAAGGCTTCAAGAATGCGACATCCAAGTTGAGCCCTCGGTATAAATGGTAGCCATGACTCACGCTGTTTTAGAGAGATAAATCTGGCAGTAATATATACAATGGCTTCTAAGAAAAATAAAAGCAAGGAATCTATTAGTAGACTAATACTATAGTCTAAGCAATAAAGAGAACCTGAACACAAAGGGAAACAGAGAAGAGACAGAGACGATAAAAGATACCACAAAGGGAAAAAAAAAAAAAAAAAAAAGAGCAAAATCTGGCAAAGGATCTAACTGGTAGGCGAGAGATAAGGAAGAATAAAAAGTGACACCATGATTTTTGAGTGGGTGACTAGTAGAATGATGGTGACTTTAATATAAATAGAGAACAAAGGAAGAGGAATAGGCTCAAGAGGGAAGTTTTAAACATTGGGAAATTATAGTGAAAATAATTAGTAGATAACTAGACAGGAAGAATAGAGCCTAAGGAAAAAGGGAAGATTTACATTTGAGAGCATCTGCTTACAAAGGCTAGTTGGGAGGCCAGGTACAATGGCTCATGCCTGTAATCCTAGCAATTTCGAAGGTGGAGCTGGGTGGATCACTTGAGGTCAGGAGTTGGAGACCAGCCAGGCCAACATGGTGAAACCCATCTCTACTAAAAATACAAAAAAAATTAGCCAGGTGTGGTGGCTCATGCCTGGAATCCTAGCTACTTGGGAGGCTAGGTAGGCAGAGGTTGCAGTGAGCCAAGATTGCACCATTGTACTCCAGCCTGGGCAAAAGCAAGACTCCTGTCTAAAAAACAAACAGACAAAAAAGACTAGTTAGAAGCCTACTGGCTACCTAGCACAGTAGGTAGGACCAAGCACATTACCTTCCATAGAGTAGTTGCTTAATTAAAGATTCTTGATTAGAGGCTGAAGAGATGCAGATTTGAGATTAAAAGGGATGCTTTAGGGAAGACTAGAAAGAAAAGAGGCAGGAGCTAAGGAAGGAAGAGAATTGGGAGAATCTAAGAATAACAGAATATAAGAAAATAGGAAACTACAAAGGTAGAGAGTTTTTAAAACATTACGGAATGCTGTACAGAAAGAATGAAGAAAAAGTGACAGAGAAAAAAGTATTTAATTACTTAACTGTTAATTAATTCTATCTCCCCATCTGTCCTATAAGCTCTTGGAGAATAGGAAAATGTCTTACAAATAGCCCCAACAGTACCCAGCAGTACTCGTTTATTCGGGGCTTGATTTAAAACTGAAAAATTCCCGGGCACAGTGCCACATGCCTGTAATATCAGCACTTTGGAAGGCCAAGGGCAGGGCAGATCACTTGAGGCCAGGAGTCTAAGACCAGCCTGGCCAACATGGTGAAACCCCATCTCTACTAAAAATACAAATTTAGCCAGGCTTGGTGATGCATGCCTGTAGTATCAACTACATGGGAGGCTAAGGCACAAGAATCACTTGAATCTGGAAGGCAGAAGTTGCAGTGAGCTGAGATCACGCCACTACACTCCAGCCTGGGTGACAGAGCGAGACCTTGTCTGAAAAAACAAAACAAAACAACAACAAAACAACACCACCACCACAAAAACTGAATAATTACTTTAGTTGCTTCCTTTTGGATAACTTTGGCAAAAGGATTTTTTCTCACAGAAGAACAGAGTTTATTCCCAGCCAGCAATGAATATTCTCATTGGATGGTCAAATAAGCGGCAAGAATCAGAGAAGGTGGTGGTAGAGAGTGAGAAAAGGTGCTTTGCTTATTACTTGGAAGAAAGTAATTTTGTACAGGAATCTGACTTATTCCATAAGAGTTACTAAATACCTCCCTTTATTGATACTATGCCCAGAAAATACCTACCAGTTGAAGCTAAGGCCTGCAGTCAGTATCTGATACCGTTTTCTAACTCTAGACAGGTTGATGATATATACATATTTTTTTGAGACAGAGTCTCACTCTGTTGCCAGGTGCTAGACTAGAGTGTAGTGGCGCAATCTTGGCTCACTGCAATCTCCACCTCCTGAGTTCAAGCAATTCTCCTGCCTCAGCCTCCCGAGTAGCTGGGACTACAGATGCGTGCCACCATGCCCAGCTAATTTTTTTGTATTTTTTAGTAGAGACAGGGTTTCACCATGTTGGCCAGGATGGTTTCGATCTCTTAACCTTGTGATTCGCCCGCCTCGGCCTCCCAAAGTGCTGGGATTACAGGTGAGAGCCACTGCGCCCAGCAAAGGTTGATGATATGGCATCCCTCGAAAATGTTCTGTGTGCTCCTCAGAAACCAGAGCCAAATCCACCCCTCCAAACAATCCACTGCCCCAATCCCAGTCCACATGTGATTTCCTATATTCACCAGGCTCAGTCACAGCCTAGAACCAGAAGTTTTATAGGCGCTCCACCACTGATGAACATCCAGATCCAGGCCATAAATGTGTCCAGAATATTTCAGAGGTAAAACAAACAAACAAAAAAATCATGCATTGTTCCTGACAAGTGCATGAAAGCTGCTGTTTAAAAATGTTCCCACAATGCACAGGTCAGCCTTTGGCTTCCATTGACTTCTTTCTCTTCTTTGGTGGTCCCAGAGAAGCACCAATTTACCAGATAGCCTCACTGGAGTCATTCACAGACAAGTTACCCCAGGAACCCTGTTACCACAGGAGAGACCTGGAGGCCCAGATCCTTGTAAATGCCTGAAATCCTATGGCATTGGCTCCTTGCCACATTAGCCAAAAAAGCAGCAGTGTCAATGGATCCCTATGCAGCAGCAAAGGTTTCAGCCATGGTCAGCAATGATCTTTGACGGGTCACTCAGTTGCCTCAGGCCTAGGCTAGAAAGGTCATGACAGAACACTGAAAGCCAACGGTTCTGGAAAGTACTAGGAGGCTGGCTAGAGACTCAAGCAAATGCTAGTAGAGCTCTGCACTCAAAAATGCATTTTTCTAAGATCTCTCCAAAACCCTGTGAGAGAGAACAAGTCACTATTCCGAATTTGTTAGTTCTTTCAGATTTTAAGGGTGAGCTAATATAAAAACTCAGTTCTTTCCATTTCTAACCATCCCAAAATTTTGTTCAGTAAACAGATACAAAAGATACAATATTGTGAATGGGCTCTTAGGCTCTGTGTCTACCAGTGTGGAAACCCCATTTCCCACCAAGTGGACCTCAGGAAACAGATTTATAGGCGAGAAACACTGAGGCTTCTGTGCCACCATCTTCCCTCATCTGCAATGGGAGGTATATTGGTTATCTAGGGCTACCAAAACAAAGTAGCACAGTCTGGGTGGCTTAACCAACAAAAATTTATTTTTGACCAGGCATGGTGGCTCATATCTGTAATCCCAGCACTCTGGGAGGCCAAGGCAAGCGGATCGCTTGAGCTTGGGAGTTTGAGACCAGCCTGGGCAACATAGTAAAACCCCATCTCTACAAAAAATACAAAAAAGTAGCTGGGCATAGTGGCATGTACCTGTGGTCCCAGCTACCTGGGAGGCTGGGATGGGAGGATCACTTGAGCCTGGGAGGTGGAGGCTGCAGTGAGCCAAGATCGTGCCACTGCACTCCAGCCTGGGCAACAGAGTGAGACCCTATCTCAAAAAAAAAAAAAATAATAATAATCTCATAATGCTGGATGTTAGAAATCCAAGATTAAGATACCAAGAAGGTTAATTTCTTCTGAGGCCTCTCTCCTTGGCTTGTCAATAGCCATCTTCGTCTTCGAATGGTCTTTCCTCTCTGCATCTGTGTCCTCATCTCTTCTTCTTACAAGAACATTAGTCATAATGGATTAAAGCCCACCCATATGACCTCAGTTTATATTAATTACCCACTTAAAGGCTCTATCTCCAAATAATGTCACATTCTAAGATACCTGGTGTTAAGACTTCAACATTATGAATTTTGGAGTGGGAGTGGGGACACAACTCAGCCCATGACAGGAGGAAAAGGTAAAATCAGGATCTCAGTGGTATCAGATATTTAAAAGGCAGGGGAGGAAAGGGGACAATTCAGAACCAGAAGTCAAGCACTCTGGTTTTTTCCTTTCCTTTGTAGGGAACCTTTGGAATAGAGTGGAAGGAGCATCTCAGCTGATGACTTTGGAGAATAAAAACTAGACCAGGCCGGGCACGATGGCTCACGCCTGTAATCCCAGCACTTTGGGAGGCCGAGGTGGCTGGATCACAAGGTCAAGAGATGAAGACCATCCTGGTCAACATGGTGAAACCCCGTCTCTACTAAAAATACAAAAAATTAGCTGGGCATGGTGGCGCGTGCCTGTAATCCCAGCTACTCAGGAGGCTGAGGCGGGAGAATTGCCTGAACCCAGGAGGTGGAGGTTGCGGTGAGCCGAGATCACGCCATTGCACTCCAGCCTGGGTAACAAGAGTGAAACTCCGTCTCAAAAAAAAAAACTAGACCAGTCTCAGCTTTCATCCCTACTCTGGGTTGCTGCCTAACAGACATGGAGAACAGAAGCAGGAGAACCACATGAATCCTTCTGGCAACTCTGCTCTGTTTGGTGTCAATAGAGGTGGGAGAGGTGGAGGGACTTTGCTCATGTTTAAAAGAAAACTTAGACCAGGAATGGTGGCTCATGCCTATAATCCTAGCACTTTGGGAGGTCGAGGTGGGAGGATCACCTGAGGTCAGGATTTCGAGACCAGCCTGGGCAACAGAGTAAAACCCCATCTGTACTCAAAATACAAAAAAAATTAGCCAGGCATAGTGGCATGAGCCTGTAGTTCCAGCTACCTGGAAGGCTGAGGCAGGAGAATTGCTTGAGCCTGGGAGACAGAGGTTGCAGTGAGCTGAGATCAAGCCACTGCACTCCAGCCTGAATGACAGAGCAAGAGTCCATCTCAAAAACAGAAAAAAGAAAAGAAAATTAAAAATGGTAAAGCTTTATTCTTCAATAAATCACTTTGTAATCCACTTAGCTTCATCTTTTGAATTCTTTTCTACCAGCCACTTTAGTTTTTACCTAAATGGTTGAACTCCAAGGACAGAGGTATATGTGTATATTAGAGAAACAGAAAAGGAGGGACTGAGACCATCATGTTCTGGAGCTGCCAGCTCCTGCTGGCAGCTCCAGAGAACATGCTTTTATGGCTGTGATGCTCCAGAACATGTTTTCACTGACTGTGATGGTTAATATTAGGTGTCAACCTGACTGAAGGGATGCCTAGATGGCTGGCAAAGTATTGTTTCTGGGTATTGTGAGGGTGTTGCCACAGAAGATAGAAATTTGAGTTGGTGGACTGGGCGACAAGACCCACCCTCAATGTGGGTAGGCACAATCCAATCGGTTGCCAATGCAGCTAGAACAAAGCAGGTGGAAGAAGGTGGAATAAATTTGCTTGCTGAGTGTTCTGGCTCTCTTTTTTCTTCCCATGTGGACATTTGCTTCCTCTCCTCCTGCCCTTGGACAGGTTCTTTGGCCTCTGGACTCTGGGACTTGCACCAGAGGAGAGGCTTCCTGGGGTCCTTCAGCTGCAGGCTGAAGGCTGCCCTGTCAGCTTCCCTGGTTTTGAGGCTTTTGGACTTGGACTGAGCCTCTATTGGCCCCTTTTTTTTTCCAGCTTGCAGACAGCTTATCATAGGACTTCATCTTGTAATCATCTAAGCCAATTTTCCTTAATAAACTCACTTTTATATACACATATATCCTATTGGTTCTGTCCTACTGGGGAACCCTGAGAATACACTGATTAACTAGGCAAGCTACTTCCATACCCTAGAAAAAACAGCTCCTCCTTATTGTTTCAGAGGCCTGGCTGCTGTGGCAAACTTTCCCAGAGACAGGCAAGAGAAAGAGGAGAAAGATTTCAGATTAGGGCATGATTTTAAACATGGCAAATTCAAAAGAGGTTTGAAAAAATTAAAAAGGAACAGGGCTGGGAGAAAATATTTGCAAATCTTATGCTTGATAAGAGACTTCTATCCAAAATATGTAAAGAACTCTTACAACTCAACAACAAAAAGACAAATAACCCAATTTAAAAATGGGCAGAGGATTTGAATAGACATTACGATAGTCCCCCCTTAGCCACTGTTTTGCTTTCTGTGGTTTCAGTTACCTGCTGTACAATACAATAAAATATTTTGAGAGGGAAAGAGATCATACCCACATACCTTTAATTATAGTATGTGGTTGTAATTGCTTTATTTTATTATTACTTATTGTTGTCCATCTCTTACTGTGCCTAATTTATGAATTAAACATTAGCCGGGCACAATGGTTCACACTTGTAATCCCAGTGCTCTGGGAGACCAAGGCATAAGGATCACTTGAGCCCAGGAGCTGAAGACTAGCCTGGGCAACATAGCTCTTATCACTACAAAAAATTAAAAAATAAAAACTTAGCCAGGTGTAGTGGTGCATGCCTATAGTCGAAGGTACTCAGGAGGCTGAGGTAGAAGGATTGCTTGAGCCCAGAATTCGAGGCTATAGTGAGCCACTGCACTCCCACCTAGAGGTCAGAGTGAAAGCCTGTCTCTAAAATTAATTAATAAACTTTATCATATGTATGTATAGGAAAAAACATAGTATAGATAGGGTTTGGTACTATCCATGGTTTCAGGTACCCATTTGGGGCCTGGGAATACACCCCTTATGTTTAAGAGGAGAGTACAAAACTCCAAAGAAGATATAAAAATGGCCAATAAACACATGAAAAGATACTCTACATCATTAGTTACTAAGAAAATGCAAATCAAAATCACAAGTTAGCACTTCACACCCACTAGGATGGCTATAATAAAAAAGATAGACAATAAGTGTTGGCAAAGATGGGGAGAAAATGAAACCCTCATACATTGCTGATGGAAAGGTAAAATAGCACAACCACTTTAAAAAAGAGTCTGGCAGTTTCTCAAAATGTTAAACAACATTACCATACGACCCAGCGGTTCCATTCCTAAGTGTACACCCAAAAAACCTGAAAACTTATGTTGACACAAAAACTTGTACATGAATGTTCCCAGCTGCATTATTCATAATAGCCAGAAGTACCAATCCATGCTATAACATGAATGAACCTTAAGAACATTATGCTAAATAAAAGAATCCAGACACAGTAGGCTACACATGATAGGAATCTATTTATATGAAATGTCCAGACAAATCTACAGAGATGGAAAGTAAATTAGTGGTTGCTACAGGCTGGCAGAAAAGGGGATAGGGAGTGACTGCGTAATGGGTATGGGATTTCCTTTTGAGGTAATGAAAATGTTCTAGAGACTATAATAAAAACCACTTAATATTATACTTTAAAATGGTGAGTCTTATGTTAATTATATCTCAATTTAAAAATATTTGTTACTAAAAATAAAGGAACAAGAATCTGTTGTCAAGCCACTGAGGGGAAATGGTATGAAAGTAGGACAGAATGACAAGGCTACAAGAGTACAACGGCAGTGTATCTTTGTCTCTATGTCACTTAGAGTAGTAAAAGGAAGTGGAGGAAAGCTGTGTGAGGAGAGGGAAGAGCCATGGGTAGCTGGTAAAAGATAAAATTTGGAAATTAAAAAAAAAATTCTTTTTCTCAACCAAAAGTGACAATAGGCAAGTGTGGGTATGGACTTCTCCTTTGCTAGAGATTTGTAGGCGAGAAAACTCACCTCATTTCTCTTCACAACTCAACTGCCCAGAATGCAAAAAGACAAGCTTTCTTACTCTACATCCTGTTCATTCATCCTGCCAACAGATATTTATGGAGTACTTTTTATGTACACAACAAGATAGCTACCTCATCCTTCTCTCCCTCTGAGGATAAGTGAAACTCCAGCTCCTCATTCTTCTACATCTTAGAAAGAATATCTTTGCTTTCTCTTATCTCTCAGGAGCCCAATCACATCTAGTGGGTTCAGGATTGATTTAAGCAGCCTGGGAACAAAATGCAGGACATAAAACAGGTTTCAGAGAGGTGATGTCTTTTGACTGGGGCAAGCTGAATTTGAGATGCTGATGGGACAAGCGAGTCTCCATGAAGTAGTTAGAAATATGGGTTTAGGGTCTGGGCTAGATAAGAGAGCAACCCACATATAGGTGATAGCTGACATAATAAATGATATTTCAAAAGAAAACTATACAGATTTATATCAAAAGAATATTGAGGAAAGAACTCTGGAAAGAACAACATTTAAGAAATGAGCAAACAAAGAAATCAGAAGAAAGAGACTGAAGACAGATTGAAGAGGAGAGTTGGAGATGGTTTCTTAGATGTTAAAACAGGAGGAACTGTTCAGAAGTGTAAAATACTGCAGAGAGGTCCAATAAGATAAAGACTGAAAAGCAACCACTAAGTTATCACTTAGGAGCTCACTGATGACCTTCACACATACAGTTTTAATGAAAGGACAATAGAGTCTCTGACACAGACTTTTCTCAAGTATACATCTTGGAAAACTAGTTCTATAGTATGTGACAGCAAAAGAGTGTTTTGTGGTCAAATAAGTCTGCAATAAGGCTGGGCATATTATATTCCCTTCTTAAAGAATCACAATAACCCTAAGTATATTCAAGTTTCTGAGAAGTCCTAAGATATAAAGCAATCTATTGGCTTTGAGCTCTGTTGAATTCTGTGTTTCCCAAATTTCTTTGACATAGAACCCTGTATCATATGATACCTATTAATGATCCTAGAAACTGGAGTCCTATGAAACATGCTTTGGAAAGTAGGGTTCTAAGATTACTGTTAAAAAGACAAGCTCTGAAGTTAAATAGATCTAGATTTGAATCCTGGTCCTAAATCTTACTAGCTGGGTGATCCTGAACAAGTTTCTATCATTCTAAACACTCAGTTTCTTAATCTATAAAGTGGGCCTAATAATGTAAGCCTAATTCACAGAATTATTGTTATGAATTCATTAGGTAATGCATGTAAAGATATAGTGCCTAGACATAGTAGTATTCAATAAATGTGGTTACTATAATGATATTATTATTATTATGGCAAGAGTTGAGATTAAAAAGAAGAACTGTGATGTAGGTACTAAAATTTTCAATGAATAAATGGGGAATTATGGGAAAGTTATAATCTAATTGCAACAAGGAAAGTGGCTGTAGAAACAGGTTAGGCAAGGATTTAGTAATGGCTTGGAAGTGGCAGAGGGAGCCAGAGAAAACCAAACCTCACTTCTGACGCAGTAATGCATGGGGCATATAAAAGGCATACCAAAGAAAGGCATACCTCTCTACCAAAGAGAGCTTCAGGGAACAGCCAAGTCCAGTCAAGGTCAGAAGGTAATATTGGTTCTGGTCTCAGATATCAGGTAAGGGCACTGCAGTTTCCCAGAGGACAAAAATGGTCTGTTGAGAACAAGAGTTGTCTCACAGTATTCAGAGGAGCAGCTAGGGCCAGGGAAGGTCTGTCTGGTTTGTGAAGCAGAAGTAAGGCCTATTCTTGGGTAGGGCTTACCATAAAGTTTGAAGAAGGGTGTAAAAAGCTGTGGCTAAGAAAATAATTGAAGTATTCAGGGTTATGTACAGGATTTGCATTGCAACTACATTAAAGCAACCTAAAGATCCATCAATAGGGGACAGAGTATACACATCCACAGAAACAAATACTACATAGCCATTTACAAAGCAGTAGCTCTATCTGTACTAACAGAAAAACTATGCAGCTGTTAATAGAGTATGAACTCTATTTATACTAATAAGGAAAAAAATCTCCAAAATAGAGCAGTAAATGAAAAAAGCTAGGTGTAGGATACTGTGTGTAATATACACATACAAGTTTTGGGGCACACACATGCTCATAAATGCATGGATTAACTCTGGACTGATTCACGAGACACAAATAACAATGAGATGGGGGGAAAAAGACTGGGGGGCCCCGGGAATCTGAAGTAGGGAAACTGTGCATCACATATTTATAAATATATATCTATATATATATCCTTTTCAATTTTATATTTTACATTTATTACTTATTCAAAACATTCTTCCATTTTTTAAGTGTTAGAATGGTAATGGCTAGGGAGAGAGATGAAAAATTGTGAGAAAAAGGAGAGATTGGAAATTAGTGGTCTCCATGAGGGCAAAGAGTTGAGAAGATAGGCAGACATGATCAGAAAAAATTCCAGCGTTTACGATTATAGAAAGAGTATTTCCCTAGTGCAGTTAAGTCTAAAATGTGGAGTTCTCAAAAGCCCTCTCCTTGAGCCTCATTATCTTTCCCCATGGGACCCATTTTTGAGGCTTCAATTATAGAACAAGAAGGAAGTCACTTTTCTTGTGAGGGAGTAACAAGTGAGAATGGAACTTTGCAGAAGAGTTTCAATTTGTTTTCTGTCTTAATGATCATCCCTAAGAAAATGCCGATCTATCTCTCAGGCTGGCAGCTGTAATCTTACCTCTCCTGAGACTACTCCATTTAAACCCAGGCCTCCTCATCTATTTACTCAGTTCTGTCCCTGCTTACCACAGCTCTCCTTCCTCAGCTTTCTTCAACAACCCAAGAGCTCCTGTCAAGCCTTCTTCCTGGCCTATCTCCATGCCTTCTCCTGCACTGTCCCTTCCACCTGGAACACCCACCCACCCGCTGCCACCGCAGTCTCCGTTTCTAGAGCTAAAGTCTCACCTCCTCCCCCAGATTCTTCTGCAGCTAAGCCAAATAAGGTACAGATTCATATCCACTCCCACCCACACTACCAACATTACTGCCTCATAAGCATTAGCAATGTCATCAAATACCTATTAAGTACATATGGCTGTGTACTCAGCCAGCCCAGAAGACACAGAGATGACTCTATATAACCTCTCCCCTCAAGTGGCTGACAATCTTATAGGAATACTGAAAGTGTAGCTAGGTTTCTATGGTATTCTCCAAGTCTCTTTGATGTAATATTAGCTGAAGAAGTATAAGTGACCTATAAACTTATAGAAATATTCAAATCACAAATAATTAAAGAAATGCAAATTTAACAATCGTATGTCAAACTGGCAAAAATTTTCTAAAATGACAATACTTAATGTTGGTACAGCACATTCAAATACTGAAAGTACAAACTGGAAAAACTTTTCTGAAAATAAATTAGGAAGTCTGTCAGAAGCCTTAAAATATACATATACCCCTCGGGCAAAGTGTGATGGCTCATACCAGTAATCCTGGCATTGTAGGAGGCCCAGACAGGATGATCACCTGAGGCCAAGAGTTTAAGACCAGCCTGGGCAACATAGCGAGACCTGATCTCTATTTTAAAAATAGAATTAAAATTAAAAATAAAATTTAAATTTAAAAAATTATACCCTTTAACTCAGTAATCTATTTTAAGTTAAGGAAACAATGAGAAATAAAAACAGATGTATGCATACTGATACTCATCACAGCATTATTCATAATAGTAACAGGAGGGGTCAGGTACGATGGCTCATGCTTGTAATCCCAGCATTTTGGGAAGCTGAGGCAGGAGAATTGCTTGAGCCCGGGAATTCAAGACCAGGCTGCACAACATAGGGAGACCCCATCTCTACAATATATAAATCAGTGGGCGTGGTGGCACACGCCTGTAGTCTCAGCTACTTGGGAGGCTGAGGTAGGAGGGTCACTTGAGCCCGGAGGGTCAAGGCTGCAGTGAGCTGTGATTGTACCACTGCACTCCAGCCTGGGCAAGACCCTGTCTCAAAAATGAAGAGAAAAGAAAAGAAACAAGAGGAATATTATGAAATATCTATATGACAGAATAATAATAATCTATTAATCATTAAATCATGTTTTCAAAAATATTCAATAACCCAGAATACAGCTCACAAAGCAAAGTGAGAAAAAAATGTTTAAATCCACACATATTATGATCTAAATTCAGTAAATTTATGTTAATATATATAAAGTTTATATAAGAAAACACAGCTAATGTTAATGGTTAATATTCTGCTATTACTGACTCTAAGTGTTGAGTCTTGGGAATACTTAAAAATAGTATTAATCAGAAGATAAAGAAGCACGTGGAGACTTCTGTAGAAATGATGCAGGGCATTTCTGGCTGGTTAAGAATCCACAAAAGGTTAGCTAAACATACTTTGCCAGATTCCAGACTAGGCTCTAGAATATCAGCCTTAAAAAGCTTAGCCTGACATTAAAGGATCTTATAAAAAGTACATAGAAAAGTAAGAAATAGCAGTAAACAAGTAACTCCTTTACATCATCATACATGCCAATCTAGAAAAAATATGCAGAGTCTCGAAACTTTACCCCAAAACTGACATCTTACTGGATGTGAACGAAAGATGTAAACGAAATGTTAGCTAAGTTAATTAAGAAAAAGAGTATTCTGCTCTTTTCCTCCCTGGCTGTGTAAGGATAGGCCGCCATCATGAACGACACAGTAACTATCCACACCAGAAAGTTCATGACCAACCGACTGCTTCAGAGGAAACAAATGGTCATTGATGTCCTTCACCCCGGGAAGGCAACAGTGCCTAAGACAGAAATTTGGGAAAAACTAGCCAAAATGTACAAGACCACACCGGATGTCATCTTTGTATCTGGATTCAGAACTCATTTTGGTGGTGGCAAGACGACTGGCTTTGGCATGATTTATGATTCCCTGGATTATGCAAAGAAAAATGAACCCAAACATAGACTTGCAAGACATGGCCTGTATGAGAAGAAAAAGACCTCAAGAAAGCAACGAAAGGAACGCAAGAACAGAATGAAGAAAGTCAGGGGGACTGCAAAGGCCAAACGTTGGCGCTGGCAAAAAGCCGAAGGAGTAAAGGTGCTGCAATGATGTTATCTATGGTCGTTGTGGATTTTTCACGAGAAGCTTAATAAACTAAAAACTTTCGTGTGTCTGGTTGTTTGAAAAAAAAAAAAAAAAGAAAGAAAGAAAAAGAGTATTCTAAGCATGGGAAAAAGCAAATATAAAGTATCTGAGAATTTTTGAAATATAAATAATTCTATATGTTAGAAGCATCTCACCTAAACAGGATAGCAAAAAGAGCCTAGCAGATAAGTGAAAATCCAAAATTTTGAGACATTACTGGTGGGTTAGGAGAGAGAAAATCACCCTAAGATATTACTAGTAGGGGTATAGATTGGTACACTCCCTATGGGAAGCATATACTTTTAGGGGTGGGGCAATAAAGCCATTGACAAATATCCTTCTCTATCTCTTTAGAACTATGTCATACTGCTCCACTTTAATTAAAACACAGCTAACATTCAGCAATCCCATTACTGGGTATATATTGAAATGAAAACAAATCATTCTACCAAAAAAGAGACATGCACTTGTATATTCATTGCAGCATTATTGGCAATAGCAAAGACATCGAATCAGCATAAATGCCCATCAACAGTGGATTACATAAAGAAAATGTGGTACATGTGCATCATGGAATACTATGCAGCAATAAAAATGAGTGAAATCATGTCCTTTGCAACAACATGGATGCAGTTGGAGGCCATAATTTTAAGCAAATTAATGCAGGAACAGAAAACCAAATATTGCATATTCTCACTTATAAATGTGAACTAGGGGCCGGGCCTATAATCTTGCCTATAATCCTAGCACTTTGGAAGTCTGAGGAAAGAGGACTGCTTGAGACCAAGAGTTCAAGACCAGTCTGGGCAACATAGTGAGACTCTATCTCTACCCAAAAAAAAATTATTTTTTAATTTGCTGGGCATAGTAGCACATGCCTGTGGTCCCAGATACATGGGAAGCTGAGATGAAGGGTTACTTGAGCCCAGGAGTTCAAGGCTGCAGTGAGCTGTGATCGTGCCAGGGTACTCCAGCCTGGGTGACAGAGTGAAACCCTATCTTGAAAAAAATAAAATTAAAAGAAATCTTAAAAAAAAAAAGAGTGACATCTAAACATTGGGTACTCATAAAGATAGGAACAATAGACACTGTGGACTACTAGAGGGAGAAGGGGGAAGAAGGCAGTGATTGAAAAACTACCTGAGTACTATGCTCGCTATGTGGGTGACAGGCTCTGTACCCCAAATCTCAGCATCATGCAAAATACCTATGTAACAAATCTGCACAAGTACCCCCTGTATCTAATTTTTTTTTTTTTTTTTTTTTTTGAGACAGGTTCTCACTCAGTCACCCAGGCTGGAGTGCAGTGGCATGATCTTGGCTCATTGCAACTTCCGTTTCCTGGGTTCAGGCAATTCTCCTTCTATGGCCTCCCAAGTAGCTGGGATTACAGGCATGTATCACCACACCCAGCTAATTTTTGTATTTTTGGTGGACACAGGGGTCTTACCATGTTGGCCAGGCTGGTCTCAAACTGCTGGAATTACAGGCATGTGCCATTGCACCCAGCCCTCTGTATCTAAAATAGTAATAGAAGTTGAAATTATTTTTTAAAAGTTAAGTTTGGTTTCATGATTGCCTTTAGCTAGGAAAATGTGAGCAAAAGTGACATATGTATTAATAACTTCTGGAAAGAAGTTTTAAAAGCCAAAGTACAATTTGCTATATTTTCCTTCACTTGTTATCTTTTCCTTCCCTTTACCATTGTGACTGGCAGTGTTCCAGGTGTTGGTTCCACCATCAGCCTGGATTGCAGAGAGAAGACAACTTTAAAGCAAAACTCCATGACATGGAGTACCAGCAAGAAACAAGCCTTTGTTATTTTAAGCCAAGGACAAATGGGGGTAAATTTGGTAATATTTATCAAAATTATAAATGCATATCCCCTTGGTATACTTGCACACATGCAAAATGACTTGTGTACAAGGTTACTCATTTGTAACAAGTTTAACAGCAAATGACTGGAAACAACCAAATGAACATCAACGAAGGACTAAATACGTGCAGAATGAATATTTCATTCAATGGAATATTACAGAGCTATAAAAAAAAGAATGAAAAACTTTCTTAGAGCTGATATGGAAGGATTTCCAAATAGAAAATCAAGATGTTCTCAGTTTGCATCATCTTTTGTATAAAAAGGGGTAAAAAAGTATTAGAATTTCATATTTGCTTGTACTTGCAGACAGATTTTCTAAAATGATAAATAAGAAACTAACAAAAAAAAAATTATCTTGAGTGGAAGGTGATGGAGTGATTAGGTAGAACTTCTAGTTACTCAAGGTGGGGGGCAAAAGAAATCCTTGGTGCTGTGCTTAACTTCTTTCTCTCCCATAACTTCAATCGGTACGTCACCAAATCTCATCTTAAGTGTAAATGGTACATTTCTGCCTCAATCTTAAACTGTTATCAGAACCCTCTTTAAATTCTGGCTTCTTATTCTCCTCTTGGACACTTTTAATCAGTTGCCAGTTACTTTACCTGTGTTAAGAATATCTTTACTGCCGGGCGCGGTGGCTCAAGCCTGTAATCCCAGCACTTTGGGAGGCCGAGGCGGGTGGATCACGAGGTCAAGAGATTGAGACCATCCTGGTCAACATGGTGAAACCCCGTCTCTACTAAAA
>NW_016107464.1:1613808-1632792 GCF_001604975.1 Cebus imitator | reverse complement strand
AAAAAAAAAAAAAAAAAAAAAAAAAAAAATGGTAGCCAGGATAAGGAACAAGATACCAGCATATCCTCAGAGTACTGCACCACAAGGCACTTAACAATTACAAAGGGAAAAATGGTGTCTTGACAGTGGAGAAACCTGGCCAATTACAAACTTAACCAAGTGATTGAGGCTAACATTATAAATGGCAGGACAGGTTAACATCATGTACTTTCTGACGCAATGCTCTGAAAAGAGCACAGCACCATTTTTTGTGTGTAATTCCTGCCATGAAAGGATGGCCTGAGTCCGGACATGAGGAAATGTTGAATGGACCTAAATTGAAGAACATGCTACAAAATAAAAGGCCTATACCATTTAAAACTGCTGAGGATGGGAAACACTGAAGGAGACTAAAGATATCTTGACTAAATGCAACATGTCATCCTGGATTGGATTCCGGATCAGAAAGGAAAAAGGGACATTGTTGGGGTGTTTGGCAAAATATGCATAGGGCCTTGATAATAGTGTTGTTATTGTTGTTTTCCAGATTTGGATGGTTATATTGTGGTTATACAGGACAGTGGCCTTGCTTATAGGGAAATACAAAGGAACATTTAGGAATGACAATACTATGTCTCCAATTTTCTTTCAAATGATTCAGAAAAAGATTGATCATAATGGAGGGAAGGCAATGGTAAATGTGAAATGTGAATATTTGGAGCATCTGGGTGAGGAGACATGGTAGTTCTTTAACTGTTTTTGTAACTTTTCCTTAAGTTTAAAACTGATTCAAAATAAATTAATTTTTAAAGTGTATGTTAACACATGTAAGCATGATTGCACTTTTAATATCTGCCAGATATTATACTACTGGCAGCCAATTATCATTAAATGCATAACTTCAATAAATCATTATATCAAAAAGATACCTGCACCCATGTGTTTATCGTAGCACTATTCACAATAGCAAAAATATTATGGGCTGAGTATAGTGGCTCACGCCTGTACTTTCCACACTTTGGAAGGCCAAGTGGGAGGATCACTTGAGGCCAGGAGTTCAAGACCAGCCTGGGCAATATAGCAAGACCCTGTCTCTTAAAAAAACAAAATAGCCAGGTATGGTGGAGCATGCCTATAGTTCCAACTACATAGGAGGCACAGGTAGGAGGATCACTTGAGCCTAGGAGTTCAAAGCTGCAGTGATCATGCCACTGCACTCCAGCTGGGTGAAAGAGGAAGACCCCAACTCAAAAAAAAAAAGAGAGATGGAATCAAACTCAGTGTCCATCAACAGATGTGTGGCTTTTAAAAATGTGATACACACACACACACACACACACACACACACACACACACACCATGGACTACTGCATGTTCTCATTATAAGTGGGAGCTAAATCATATGTACAGATGGATTTAGAGTATGGAATAATAGACACTAGAGACTTAGAAAGGTGGAAGCAGGTAAGGAAAGAGAAATTACTTACTGGGTGAAACATACACTATTCAGATGATGGCTACACCTTAAGTCCAGACTTCTGGACTTCGCAATATATCCATGTATCAAACTCTGAAATATATCCATGTACCAAAACTGCACTTGCACCTCCTAAATTTATATGGAAAAAAAAGTACCTCCTGCCTAAAGACTGCCTACCTACTAATACACAGATAAAGATTCTTCAAACTTGTAACACAGAAAACGAAAAATATTTATTATGTTTTTTGTGTTGTTTCAGATCTTAGTGTGTTGATGCTTTGGGCTTTAAACTGGCAAATTCCACAGACATTTCTGTACCCTATTTTGGCCCCTACAGATCAGCCAGTATGAACTGGCTAGGTAAGGGAGAGAACAACTGACCTAAAAGGCTTGAAATCATCTCTTGCTCTAAACTCAAATGGCTTCAAAGAGACAATGAACAGTACTTGGAAATAAGCACCTAACTTTACGGTCAGGCTCTCAGCCCACTAGGTCTATTTGATTTCCATTAATCAGCACAGAAGAAAGCCACTGGCCACTTCCCATCTCTTAAAGCTCTGGCTTAATTGTCACGCATTCCCAGAAGCATACTGTAAGAAGATGGCTAATCACTGATTGCTTCTCCAGCACCATATGTCTCCCAATTTCAAAGGCAAAATTGTCCCAACCAGTACTAGAACAGATTTCCTACCTCCTGCAGCTGGAGTCGAACCTTGGTAACTGCTCGGATCCAATGTGCTCTGGCTTGGGTAAATGGTGAAGATGCATTCTCCTCAGGAAAACTTGTAACAGAGAAAAAGAACATTTCTTAAAAATAGCGAAGGCCACAAGGTGACACTGCTCCAGGCAAGACTGCCAAATGTCTAAAATAAAATGGTTTGTACTCATGCCTACACTTATTTAGTGATTCAGGCTACTAAAACAGCGTAGTACTGAATACCCAATGCAAAAACAATTCCTCTCTAAAACGGTAACTCCTTTTAGCTTCTCATCTGTTCTTGCTTTTATTTTTTTTATTTTTGAGATAGGGTCTCACTCTGTTGTCCAGGCTGAAGTGCAGTGGCGTGATCACGGTTCAGTGTAGCCTTGACCTCCTGGGCTCAGGCAATCCTCCCACCTCAGCCTTCTAAGTAGCTGGAACTACAGGTGTATGCTACCAGGCCCAGCTAATTTTTGTACTTTTTGTAGAGATGGGGTTTTGCCATGTTGCCCAGGCTTGTCTCAAACTCTTGAGCTCAAGCAATCTGCCTGCTTTGGCCTCCCAAAGTGCTGGGATTACAGGCGTGAGCCCCTCCTTTTCCTTCTCCTTTTTACATTTACCAAATGAGCAACATAGTACTGAATACCCAATGTGAAAATAATTCATCTCTAAAATGACAATTCCTTTTAGCTTTTCATCTGTTCCCTCTTTTTCTACTCTTTTTTTTTTTTTTTTTTTTTTTTTTTTTTTTTTTTTTTTTTTTTTTCATTTACCTAATGTGGTGGCTCACTGGAATATTCTGGAATCAGGACTCTAGAGGCAATAGCAAGAGCCCTGAATCAATGTCTAGTATAGAAACCATGCAGAGATGGGTGGAATAAGCCTTTCAATTCCCTCACACTGCACTTCTTGGAACCATCAAGTTCCCAAGTTCCTTTGGGAGTTTTGCATAGCATCTTTAGGGCAGACTTTTGTCCCTGCAAACCCTTCCTGCTCCACTAAGTATTTTAGAAGGCTTACCCACTCCTCTTTACATGAAAAGTGCCAAGAAAAAAAAAAAAAAAAAAAAAAAAACCACAGCCCTTTTACTGCTGTGATCTTGTTCCTTGAGCTGCTTCTGGAACACCCTCAGTAAAATGAACAATAACACATAACAAAATACCTTTGAGACAGAAACACCACCCTGCATTAGAACAACTCATTATCCACATTATTAACTAGAACAGTGGTTAATTCTTGGCAACAATATTTCTCCTTCCTCTCTTTGAGGCCTACAGCCAATTCAGCAGACAAGTGTCCACCAACTACACATGTAAAATACATGGTCGGTTCTGATGCCACCTAAATTGGTCAACTGTTCTAAAACATATGTGGGCACTTCTGGCCAAGGTGGTACTGCATTTCAGTCTCACAGCTAGGACCTGAGAGGACACAACCAGTAGAGAAGGACAAGGATTCGTGCTGGGCACTTCTGCTTCTCCACCACGACCTCTGCCCCTGATAATAGTAACTGCCAAGCCTAAGGTCTATGGAGGGCCAGAGTCAGTTTTTCAGTGGGTCATCAACTCAACAAGAGGCCTGGTCCAGAGCTCACCTCCTGGATGTCCCATCTATTAGATGAGCTACAAGAGATGACTAAAAACCAAAAAAGGGAAGAAGAGAGAAAATAAGTTAATATCTTCAGAAAGGTATATGACTCATCTATTAATCCAGTGGTAAAGTAGAAGCACCAGCCATTCCCTAATTTTTACCATGTAATCCACATTCAGTGCCCTGGTCTTTCAGTGAGAGGCTTTATTATTACATCTTGAAATTTGAGACTCTAAGTCACACCCATCCCTTATCACTCTATTCCAGTGGGCAACTGTCCTCCCAAGGAGAACTCTGTCAGGAGACAGTTTTAGTTGTCACAACTGAGGGTTGCAAGAATTGCTACTGGCATCTAGCATGTAGAGGCCAGTGATGCTCTTAAACATCCTATAATATGCACAACAAAGAATCATCTGGCCCAAAATGTCGCAAATGCCAAGATACAGAACTCTTGCTCTGCTCCGACCTATCAGCTACTTTAACCAATTTAGCTCAATAATAACATTCAGACTCTGTACTCAGCTTCATTATGAGATGTTAAAGAGGACACATTTTAAATTTTTCTTCTTATGGATACCAACTGGCAGACACATTGCTAGGCCCTGAGGAGGCAAAGGGATGGGTTAAATCTGGCTTATAGATCAATTCTTTCTTAACTTTGTCCTGGGTTTCTCAGCTAGGGAAAAACAAAACAAAAAATGTTCACCAAAAAAGTTACAACAGAAATCAGTTATGTTCCAATAGAATTTTCCCTAAAGTTCCTCCTAATTACCTGGTATTTTCAGGCTGACTTCTGATCCTCTAGCCCATGCTCCCAGAATAGGTAACAGGTCACTGTTCTGAGTAGTTCAACACACATATACATATACCTGTACATAAGTACATGCACACACACTGACCCTGACTAACCCCTTTGAACAAGTTTGGGCCAGAGGTGAAAGCAGCATTCTTAATAGGTTTGGAAGTCAGCCAAAGTACCCATAGCAGCCCCAGTGGATGAAGTAATCTGACTCAGGTCAGTTCCTGACTCAGAGGCTGCATATACAAGGTCAACTAGTAAGCTATGAACTGCAGACTCAAGAAGTCCTAGTACACTGCAGCTCATTAACTACAAATAACCCAAGTCCTGGCCGGGTGCAGTGGCACACACCTGTTATCCCAGCACTTTGTGAGTCTGAGGCGGGTGGAGTACTTGAGCTCAGGAGTTCAAGACAACCCTGGGCAATATGATGAAGCTTTGTCTCTACAAAAAATACAATTAGCCAGGTGTGGTGGTATACACCTAGTAGTTCCAGCTACTCAGGAGGCTGAGGTGGGAGAATTGCTTGAAACCAGAGTGTTGAGGCTACAGTGATACAAGATCGTGCCAGTCTGGGCAACAGAGTGAGACCCTATCTCAAAAACAAACAAAAACTCAAGTATTCTTCAGAGATCTCCAAAATATCTCCAGAATGTCTTCAGAGAGTGAGACCCTATCTCAAAAACAAACAAACAAACAAGACCCCAAGTATTCTTTAGAGATCTCCAAAGTATCTTGGGAAGTATACCATAAATCAAAGGAAGCAATACAGAGTTGAGCCTGGGGGTGCCACCATACCCAGCTTCAGGGAAACAAATGACAATCACTTATTTTCAGCAATACCACAGGGCAGGTACTGAGGAAGCCATGTGAGTTCCTCAAGGCAGCTATTGCCTACCTCTTCTGGGGGCCTAGGAAGTGGTCTTTGTGCAGCACCAGATCTGGGGGAGGGTGGGTTGTAGCATCTTCTTTTATCTCCTTGGGTTCACATGCTGACTTCTTCTCTGCTTGACCTGTCACCTCCAAGGCTTTCTCTTGTTCTCCAAAATCTTCTTGGCCATCTCTGGAGAGGCTGTGAGAGCTGTGGCAGGAATGAATCAAGTCCCTCTCTCGATGGTCGTCATCTTGTTCATGATACTGGTCTAGTTCACTTAGCTGAGAGCTTCCTTGACTCACATTACAGGAGGAGCCATACCTACTGCTGCTGGTGGGGCTGTGACAATAAGAGAAAGACAAATAAGCAAATAAATGCAAATCAAGGACCAGGACAAAAGCATGGAGACATCCAGGAAATAATGATTATTTCAGTAGCAAGAATCAAATAGGAGGTTCCTGGGAAGAGACAACCAAACTTCATAATCAAGAAGTATTAGTCTCTATTCAGCAAAATCACAACAGGAAAACAACACAACATGCTGGGTTCTCCAACAACATTTAACCTCAGCCCTGCACTTGACTTTGAAGATAAAATATCCATTTATGAGTAGGATTAAAAAATATTAAAACGGCCTGTTACTTGTTCCTAAAATTCTTTACTCTGTCTTCTAAAGAAGCTTGTCCAGTGGCCATGTTAAATTTTTTAAATTTCCACATAGTAAAATGGAAGGAATGAACTCTACTCTCTTTTTCTATTACTTATTACATTGAGGTCGCCATTTCTTCCTCTACAGTTGTAAATTTATATGCCTGTACCTTAGGATGAGCAAAGGAGAACAGACATGTTCCTTCAATTATCATCTCAGTTTTCTCATCTGCAAGATGAATTAATAAAACCCACTGGAAGATGGGGGCCATGACCAAGAGATTCCACACACAAAAAAAGGTCTCATCGACATAAATGCTGCAATGATATCCCTGGCAGCACAGGATGTGCCCCAAAGATGAATATCTATAACTGAGCTGCTTTCAGAGCAAGGCTCAGTTTTGGATAGAGTGGACAAAGTCCGACTCTAAGATCTGGGTCAGAGCTGTATTCTTGCATTTCTGTATCTGAAGACTGATAGGCCAATCTTTTTTCAATCACCTGTATTCCCATGTCTAGAAAGTTATAAGAGAAAGCAGTTATAGCAGAAAAAGTGACAGCGACAGTGGGAAGAAGGGCAGAGTGGTGGAAAGAAGAGGAGTATCTAGAAGTTACTTCCTTGAGTCTTATGACCCTATCATCTAAGGGCTTCAGTTCTTTTGAAGAAATTTCTTATCACAGAGTCAAACCTTTAACTAAAAGGCTTGTGTTGGGTCAAAGAAGAGAAATCACTATTATTTTCCAGTGGGATTTTCCCTAAAGTTCCTCCTAATTACATGGTATTCTCAGGCTGACTTCTGATCCTCTATCAGAATAGGTACCAGGTCACTGTTCTGAGTAGTTCAACACACATACACATATACCTGTACATAAGTATACTCACACACACTGACCCTGACCAACCCCTTTGAACGAGTTTGGGCCAGAGGTCAAGGTAGTGTTCTTAATCTGTACTGTACAGTACTGCTTCTTAGGGGAAATAATAGTACCCTCTGCTGATGGATCTTACACACTGCTCCAGGCTGAAGAACTACAGCAAAGGATAGCTCTGAGTTCCTGTGAGATTGTACTCAATGCTGATGATTTATCAGACATCAGCCTTGAGGGTACTAAAAGGCAGAGACTGATACCCTGGAAGAAGCTATGCAAATTTGTATGGAATAGGATATGGGATTACAGACTATCCCAAGACATCCTTTGCAGTTTGTATTTTACTTAATACACTCATTGCCACTGGAAAAAGCATCTTAGAAGACTTGAAAAAACAAAACAAAATAGGTCTATCTCCATCTCCTACAAGATATAAATGCCTAAGGCCCAAGCCAGCATCCTAGCCTATCATGTAGTTGTAGTTAATATATACCACCAACTACTTGGTGCCTCTTCCTGCCCTCCCTTCTCCATTTCACATTATACAAGGCAGAGCAAACTAGACTGAGTAAATCTCAGCCTTTGCTTTAAGCAGGAAGCTCCTCGTTCCAATAAGTGAATTACATTTGGCATAGAGAGGAGGATGAAAATACCCACACATTAAGTTCTTGTTACTTAACCCCTAATTAACATGAAGCTCAGGTACTAGGAAAGACACAGGAAGGATAAAAAGCAAACTATGATTAATCTACTTAATTAATCTAAGTCACTTGCATCATAAATGGTCAATTCCTTAAAGCCATTTATGATGCTTGAGTTAAGAACAGGCCTTTTGTTGGTCATTGGCTCCTTGATGTCATTTGGAGTAACTGGCTGCTGCACATTCAAAACACAGTCAGTACTAGCAGACACTGCTTCCTCTTCTTGTTTTTCTGGCTGACGAAGTATCTCAGAGACAGTAGAGGTCTCATTTTCATGTTCCCCTGAAGGACAGGTGGGGCTAGAGAGGTGGCCTTTGGTATCACAGTTTTCTCCAGATGCTAAAATTTCCTGCTGGTTTCCCCCTTCTCCAGGCCCTGAAAGTCCCTGAGCACTGACATCTGGGCTGGCCACCAGCTGTTCAGAGGTCTCAAAGGGCTGAGTGTAGACTTTAGCTGGCTGAGCACTGGCCCCAGATATTTGAGAAGACTCCAAACCTTTGTTAGCCTCACTGGAGTGAAGGTCCTGATCACTGCTAGTAACTAAAACTGTAGGGGAGGATTCTGTAGGGATTTGTTCAGGGTCCCCTTTGTTCTCTTTTGGCCATGGAAATGAAAGATCCACCTTCTTTCCAAACCCTAGTTTTGAATCACTTGCTAGTGCACTCCCTTTCCCCTCACCAATTCCCTCAAATAGAGTTGACAACTTCTTAAAACTGGACATTAACCCAGTCTCTGCTGCTCTATTGCCAGAGGGGAGAGGTGAGGAAAAGAAAGAGCTCAGTGGTTTCCCCTGGTTAGTAGTAGAGGATGGGAAACGAAGCTTTGGCCAACTGGTGACATTTGGGATCTCAAAATGTGGTCTTGACTGCTCTGTTTCTTGGGGGCCTGCAGATGGATCTTTCTGAGCATGAATTATCTCACAACATTCTTTGGCAGGAAGCACAGGGTCCTCCAGTGGAGGATAAGAAAAATGCCCTTCGGTTTCCAGTGTAATGGTTTGGCTCACACTTGCATCACTGAACAGTACAGTATCAGTTTCTAGTGAACTGGCTGGATGCAGCTCCAACAAGTATTGGTTTGTGGAGGCAGTCTGAATAGCTGGCTCTAGCTCAAGAGGCTGAGATGGCTGAATTGGAGAAGGAAGCTCTTCGGCAATGCAGGTAGGATCTGGATGCAACTGTGTTGGCAGCGCGATGTTGTCTGCTTCTAACGATGCCTCTGTGTCTGTAGCTTGCAATATCCCCATGTCTCCTTCATCACTCAGAGACAATACTCCTTGCCCAGTATCATCACCTGAGAAAGAAGATGTGTTAATTGTTTCAGAACGTTGAGATTCCAGAATATTTTCAGGAGTATTATTGTCTTCCATTTTGGTTGTTAGTTTAAGATCATCTGTCAAGATATCTGATTCTGGCTTTGTACTAACCACAGTCATTCTACAGTCACTGAGAGTAGATTCTGAATTGGGTACTGTACAGGCAGCTTCTCTCCTTTCTGGAGGTACTGATCCTACAGTATCTCTGGAACAATCATTTTGAAGCCATGAAGTAGCTGGGAGAGATGATTCTTGTTTGTATGGCTCTGGCTTGGGACTTCTGAAAATTCCAAATAATTCACCTTTGAGGGGCTGAGATGATACATCAGAAGAAAGAGAGAAAAATGGGGTTTTCTTTGTAGATTTAGGAGAAGAGAAAAGTCCAGAGAATGTTTTGGGAGGTTCAATTAAGCTCCCAGAGAAAGATTTCACTTTGGTCACAAACCCTGAAAGCATGTCTACTGAAGAGCCTAATGTGGATTTGTCTTCCTCTTTATCTGCATCTCGTTTCTGGAGGTTCCCTGCACACCCTGGCTCTGGAGAAGAGGCTGGCTCCAGGATCTGTGGTAAGACCTCATCAGGGGCCTTTTCTAATGGCAAGTTCAATGGGTCAGTAGTAAATTTCTTATCTTGGTGGTGGTTAGTACAAGTGTCTAAATCATTGAACTTTTCAATTAACTGCTTATCATTTGAAAAAGAGTTGGACAGTGAGTCACTGGGGAAGTCTTTCTGGTTGAGAGCCTCTTCCTCATGGGGAGCTATCCCAAGGGTTCCTGGGCCAATGAGGAATGTTTCAGCCTGGGCCTGAAATTCTGGTAAAGGAGAAATAATGTCTTCTTGCAACTGATTCATCTGGAAATCCGCTGATGTCCCTGGTTCATTACTGGAACTCAGTTTTTCCTGACATTCCTTCGCTACATTGAGCTCATCTGCAAGGGAGGTAACCTCAATGGTGTTGTTAATGGAAATACAAGGTGCCATTTGCTGTTCATGAACTACTTCTTGGGCTATGCTATCTCTATGACCACTGGAGCTTTCTGTGGTCATTGTGCTACCACTGTCTACAAAAACATTTGTCTTTTTACAGGGCTGGGAGGTCACCGGAACAGCAGTTGAAATGCTTTGTTTTTCCCCAGAGGTCTCCTTGTTTTGATCTAAAAAGGACAAGCTGAAGAAACTAAAAGTAGAGCTACTTCGACAGGCGTCTTTCTTAATGCTTGAGCTAGCAGTGGAAAAAAAGGAAGGAAGTGTGAATAGCCCTTCTGCTTGAGATTTGGCTCTTGGTAGAGTAGCTGAGGCTCTACTCTCAGATTTTTCAGATCCAGTCAGAAAAGAAAATAAACTCTTTTTGGTTGGTAACTCTGGTTGAGATGAAGATGTCGTAGCCATTGAAAAGCTCCAGTCTCTGTCAGAAAAATTATCTTGTTCATTTGAATTTCTTTTACTCAGGGTATCAAATGATATTTCATTACTTTTTGAAACTTCTGTCACTGTAGTCATACCACTAGTTTCTACTGAAGAATCTCTGGAACACTCTTTGAGTCTACTTGTTGAGAAAGATGAATTAAGTGACTGCTGGATTAGGTGGTCTCTGAATGGTACCTCTTTTTCAGTCAAATCATTACCCTGGATCCCTCCAGTTGATGGTTCCTTTAACCTACTGTCATCAATAGTAGTCTGTTTGTTCAGTCTTCTAACTCTAGCCTTGCCTTTAGAGGCAATTGGTACAGCAGGAAAGTTCTCAGCACCCTGGCTAGCTAGCTGTATAGGAGTAGGGCTTGACCTGACCTCATCTTTATTAGTCATTGCAGAAACAGACATATTTTCAGTTGTCTGTATAGGAGAAACATTGGCTTTAAAGAAATCCCCAAGGGTACCCCAAAAATTTGAAACATCAGAAGATTCTTTCTTTTCCTGAGGTGATATCTTGACATTTATATCCCCAGTCTTTTCTAAGTTTGGTGATCCTTCTTTGTTCACCTGAGTTTTTAAAAGATTCAAAAATCCAGATGACTGTTTTTCATTTGCTGTCATACTTCGTGAAGATTCTTCTCGACTAAAGAGTTTCAATGCACTTTTAAAAAGTGTTTTCTGAGACTCTTTGGACAACTGGTCCTGGGGAAGCTCACGATTCTCATGCTCATCCCTACTATGCTGAGGTGCAGGAGAAACTGAAATGGAATCTGTTGCTATAATTTTGTCATTTTTTACACCTGATTTAGTCTGAGGAGTTGTTTGGCTTACCTGCAAACCAGATTTTAACAAACTTTGCTTTTTCACACGAATGTTTTTATTTAAAGGGAATTCTTGCCTTGTATTTTTAGTTAATTCTGGATGCTGAACATGGGATACTATCTGTCTTTCTGAATCCTTGAGAAGACTTTTTTTCTCATTGGGGGAGTTACCATCTAATTGCTTACTCAAGATTAATGACTGAAAACCATCATTTGTGAGCTCTGGTAAATTTGACTGCCCAGAGGTCTCAAAGGGCTGAGTGTCCACTTTCTGCATGGCCAAAGACTCTAAGGATTCACTCTGATCAAAATTCAAAGTACTCCCAACTGAGGCACCCAAAACAGAAAATACTGAAGTCACTTTGTTCACTAATGATGTCTCTTCTGCTTGTTCTAAGCCTTTAGTCATATTTTCAGGATGAACCAAAGTGGCAACCTCTTCAATAGAAGACTGAAGCCAGTGGAAGCTGGAAAGGTGAACTGATGAATCTTTAGCTGGAGGCTGGTTCTTATCTCTCTCTATAATTTGATCCCTGTTTAAGACATGATCACTAATGGTTTGGGGCTCGTTTCTGAGATCCAGTATACATTCAAGGTCTTTAGAACCACATGGCCTTTCTTTGAAAGATCTAAAATCTCCTTTAAACTTTTGACGATTATAGCCTGAAAAATCTAGTGGCTGATCGCTTTGGTCATAACTTGACTCTTCAAGTACTTGTGAAAAGGTTTCTAAATTTAGATACAATGGTTCCTCACTTCTTGGCAAAGCTAAAGTTAAATCAAGAGGGTCATCAACTGGTTCCTCTTCAACATACCACAATATTTCATCTTCCTTATCAAGTACTTTAAAGTTACAGGCAGAAATAATGCTGTCATCCAACGTAATACTTGATAGATCATTTGTCTGTAAATCACAATCCAAATACTCTTGATAAGAATAATCAGGTATAAATAAATATGCATACTGCCCAGTAGAATCAGTGAGAAGAGAATAGATATATTGACCATCATGAAACATGTAATATCCATAATCCCCATCCTCTGATGGCCACCACACTCCATGTTCAAGACATGACAACCATTCCTGGTACTCACAACCAAAACTTGAAAAAACAAAGTTTTCATCAATTCTTAATGATTCTTGGTTAACTATGGGGCATGTAGTCTTTTCATGATCTGATGAATAACTTAAGTCAATGGGTAATTCTTCTAGTGAATTCTTAGCCTCATTAACTGGAAAAGGACCAGAGTTTCCATATAATGAGTTAGCTGCCCACACATCACCTCTTAATAAGTAATCTTCATTAAATGCTAACTGATTGAATGATTCATATGGTAAGCCACACCAAATGACACTGTTTGGATTTGTTCTCCACTCTAAGATATTTGCATTTTGATCTTTTTGGCAAAAATTAATCACTGAGTTTTCTGAGTTAAGCCACAAGAAAGCATTGGCTGATGGAAATCTATTTTGATTTAACATATAATAAACTGGCTGAATTTTTCTAGAATTTTTAGACAAATCTTTTATGTCAGAGTCCCATTCAAAACAGAAGGGACTGTTCATCTCTTCAAATGCCTGATAGTTGTTTGATTTATTGAACATGTTAGTATTTAGTACAGGTGAGTCTAACTTGTTTGAATTTTCACGTAGTTTTGTCTCAAGAACATGGTTTAGCCTTGGCCTCTTAGCCATAGATTTCTCCAAAAAACCCAGCTGAACACTTGGAGCACAGTGAAGTACAATGTTCTCAGAGGAGGGGCAAGGCTTTTCACTTTGCTGGTTTTTCCATGTAGGAGGGCAATGGTGATTATCAATCCCAGCATCAGATAATGGTATGTTTTCTTTAGGTAATAAGGAGGCTTTTATAGAGCTAGAAATTTCACTTTTTTCAACATGGTTCTTTGGGTTCTCAAAACTCACACGTGAAATAGCAGGAACCTCATCCAAGGATAAATGCTTATCTCCATCCAAACTCTTTGTGTTGCCTAAAGACACAAACTTTGCTTCCTCTGGTTTATGATCAGTCACACTGCTATTTGATAGCAGGTTAAATATTCCAGAGATTAAACCTGGGTTATTATTCTTATGATGGGAGTCATCATTTTTCAAATTTAATTCTTGTTGACTAGACAAATTTTCAGCAGAAGAAAACTTACTAAAAAGGCCAGAAAGGAAGCTTCCTTGGGGTTTTTTCTTGCAAGTCTTATCTATAACCTTATCTTCATTAATTTCATTAACCAAAGTAGATTTGGAAGTGGTAGAAATACACTCTAATGAAGACTCTGATGCTACTGAAGATGTTGCTTGTATAAAAGTCTTACCATCTCCTAAAGGATCTGAAGCTATATGTTCTTTGGGCACAACTCTAGAAATGGCTAAGTAATCTCTTTCAACATTCTCTCTTGCTGTGTGGTAACTTGGGTTTAATTCCTCTATACTCCCAAATTTCCCCAGAACATTATTAATATTTGTACCTGAATCAGACTGTATTATATTAAGTTTGGCATCTTCAGGACTATTTATTTGGTCATTCTGATTAAATTCCTCTGTATTGTCAAATTTCCCTACATTATTATGAATATTTGGAACTGAACTAGATTTTACTGAACTAAGTTTGGCATCTTCAGGGCAGTTTACTTGTTCATTCTCATTAGATTCCTTTGTACTGTCAAACTTCTCTAGATCGTTATGAATATTTGGAACTGAACTAGATTTTATTGAACTAAGTTTGGCATTTTCAGGACAATTTATTTGGTCATTCTTTTGAAATTCCTCTGTACTGTCAAATTTCCCTAGATCACTATGAATATATGGAACAGAACTAGATTTTACTGAACTATGTTTGGTATCTTCATGGCAATTTCTTTTGCTCTCCTCATCAGTGGTTACTGCTGAGTCATGTAAACTCTGGTCATTAACAGTAACCTTGCTGTCAGTGAAGGAAAATTTAAACAAGGGAAAAACACTTCCTTTCTCTTTTAACTCCTGTTGCTTTTCAGTATGACCAAGACCTCTAAAAAATGAAAGATTTAGTTTTCCACTAAAGGGAAAGGAATGTTCATCTTTCTTAAGTCCCGTTTCCAATCCATCTTCTTCCATCTGGTCAGTTTTCACAGATTCTGACAAAGTTTCCTTTGAACAGGTCTCAGGGGAATTGAGCAAAAACTGGCTAAATGATTTTCTGAGTGGCTCAAGGAAATCATCATTACCAGTAACTTTGTCCTCCTCTAATGGCTTTGAAGATATCTCTTTATTTGAAATTCCACTGCCAGCTTTACGAGGATGTCCTGGACTATCTTTGGCACATACTTTTTGTTGATCTGGTAACAGAGACAGATCTATACAGGGTTTTCCTTCCATTGGACTCTCAATATCTTCTTTTTTACTTGCAGAACTAGCTAAGTTTGAAGGTTCACTGGTTATTTGGGAGGACAATAAATTCTCACTTGTGGGCATCTGGAATGAGCCTGTAGTTTCCTCATCACTCCTATTTAAAGCAATGATGCTACTACTGTAATTGTTAAGAGTGCCTTCCCTTTTATTTAACTCCAAACCACACTCAACAAAGTTTTCCTTTCTTGGTAGCTTATTCTGGTCGTCATCTTTTTTTGTTTCCTCCTTTTCTGAAAAGATCTTCAATGGATTTAACCTGCTGAAAACCGACTTTATAACTGAACTCTGACTCTGTGGAGCCGAGTCCTTTTCAGTAGTTTCTGTTGCATTCTGAAAGCTTAAACTCCCAGTTTTGTTGCCCATGTGCTCATTTTCAGAGGTTTTTCCATGTCTTTCTATAGTCACATTATTGTCTGTTTGAGAGGATAATGGAGATTGCATGGAAAGATCCTTTTCCAATACTGCCATGGCTCTGTGTTTAGATCCCGAATTAATCATCTCTATTTCATTAAGGGTTTCTGTTTTCTCTGGAACTAAGGAAACCAGCTTTTCCACAGAGTTTGTTAGATGCTTTGTGCCTAAACCCACTTTTTCTGTGAGTGAACAAAACAAAGAACCAACAGCACATTTTACTCCAGTCAACTCAGGGAAAGAGATGGCCCTGTCCTTGTTATTCTTGACAATAGTTAAAGGTAGTATTTGATCTCCAGGTGTTCTCTGTTCTGCATCAACAGTACTATTTTGTTTCTGTGATTTTTTAGTTTTTGAAAGTGAGCCAAATCTATTAATCTCCTCTTCCTTCTCTGCTAAATATTCTGACACAGTTTCTACCAAACACTGAAGTTCATCGATCGTATCAATATGGTCCTCCTTGGGCTCCTCAATAGAGGAAGGGGTTATCTCTTCTGTGGAGCATCCAGACATATCTCCAAGTGTTTTTGCATCACAATTCATCCTTTGTAATGGCAATGCTGAATTTGCTACATAATATTCTTCAGGAAAATCTCCAATATGGTAGACATTGGATGGATGCCATGTTGGTGACTGCAAATCTTCCTGCTTATCAGAAATAGGGGAACCCAGAAGTTCATCAGAAGTACTGCTGGTAGAATCTTCAAGAATATCTAATGAAGTAAAATTAGTGACATGCTGGTTTGAGCCAGATGACTTTTCACAGTGCCTTAAACAACTGGACAGATCATGACTTTCCAAATTAATGTGCTGTATGCCTCTCTTAACCACAAATCCATTTCTGTAGGGGTACAAAACTGGGTACCCCATATTTTGTTTCTTCTTTTCAATATGGCAAAAGTTACAATTTTCAGTATTAGAATATGTGCTTTTGTAGTTAGTCTTAGTTTCAGATCTCTCATCATACTGCCTTCTTTCACTGTCTTCAAAATGACTGTATAAGGGTTTCTTTTTTCTTCTTCTATCTAGTGTATCATATTTCTGAGGATACCTGGAGAAAACAGATGCTTCAAACTTAAGCTCAGTAGAGAATTCTGTTTGTTGGCTCTGAGGCGGTGTCTTTTTCCTGTTCTTATACTTTGGTTGTTTATGTTGGCTATAGTACTTATCAGCTTTTGAAAGGGTTCTAATTTCTTTTACCTCTACTTCCTTCAAGTTTATGTTATTATTTTCTAGAAACTCTTGTGATATTTTCCCCTTTATCTCCTTATGCCTATCTTCTTGCTCTTCATAGTTAACATCAGAGAAAGCTGAAATAATCATAATTTTTTCACTTTTAGCCTGTGAGCCTTGTCTGATGCGAAGGGACAAAATTGGAGGAACAATAAAGCAAAGAAAAAGGAAGAGACAGAAAAGGAAGAAAGAAATCATAAGATTTAATACATGTTCAATGACAAGACTAAAACAATAAAATTGTCAAGGTAACAAAAGGCATTCAGATTAAAAACATATAAAAAGGAAATCCACAAGTTCTTAAATATTATATCAATGCCATCAAATAGTTTTTTCCATATCAGAAAAAGAATACCTATAATATCAATTTTTAAATGCTTCAACTTATAACCATTTTTCTGGTGAGCTTTTTAGAATTATTTTATTTTCTAAGACATACACAAAAAAATTAAACATGCACCAATATCTAGAATGTATTTGCAATATTAAAGTATACCATGAAAATATATCAAGGAATTTCAAGAAACTGATAAATTTTTAGTCTAAAAGGAAGCCAAGCTGTTAACTTTCTGAAAGCTATATTTGAGGCTGTATAGCCAAGAATATAGTCAAACATATTTCTTTTAATAAGAAAAAATACATATAAAACAATATTTTACTATCAGCAGAAGTCAGACTTTGTTTTACTACAAAAAAGAGCAAATTATTTAAGGCATTATAATTTTTTTTTTTTTGAGATGGAGTTTCGGTCTTGTTGCCCAGGCTGGAGTACAATGGTGTGATCTCAGCTCACTGCAATCTCTACCTCCTGGGTTCAAGCGATTCTTCTGCCTCAGCCTCCTGAGTAGCTGGGACTACAGGCACCCGCCACCAGGCCCAGCTAATTTCTGTATTTTTAGTAGAGACGGAGTTTCATCATGTTGGCCAGGCTGGTCTCAAACTCCTGATCTCGGGTGATCCACCCACCTAAGCCTCTCAAAGTACTGGGATTACAGGCATGCGCCACGATGCCTGGCCTAAGGCATTATAATTTGTTGTTTGTGAAATGTAAAGTCTATATGCATTGAGGATCACAGTAAAAAGAAAATCTTTCCCTATACTGATTATAGCAGCAGAAGCTACATGTCCAACTTAAAACAATGAATACTGAAGATAGCTGACCTTTCTTTCAGTTAGATTACTATGGCTTTGACTTCCTGGGTTCAAGTGATCCCTCCCAACTCAGCCTTCCTAGTAGCTAGGACTATGGGCACGTGCCACCATGCCCAGCTAATTTTGTTTATTTTTTGTAGAGATGAGGTTTCACTATATTTCTCAGGCTGGACTCAAGTGATCCTCCTGCCTTGGCCTCCCAAAGTGCTGGGATTACAGGCATCAGCCACTGCACCTAGCTGCTCTGGTGAGTTTTAGAAACTAAAAGGATGAGCTAAATTGGAATTATTTTTTGAAAACTAACCTCCAATCAATAAAATAATTGATTCAGGCAAGAATCAATGAATGCTAAGATCATTGAATAAAAGACTATTGGGGAAACAGGGTATTGATACAGTCTCAGGTATCCCTCCAGGTATTAATTACAAAGGAGAAGAGGTAACTTTACACTGAAGAAATAAGGCATACACCAAATTTCTTAACCATGAGATCAAAGTAACATCATCAATAATAAGACAAAGTATGTGCTTCCTGAATGCAGGTGAAGGAAATATTATCTTATGTAGCATTTCTGCCAAAAATGTTTAACCTGATTCTAAACATGAAGAAACAATCAGACAAAACCAAACTAAGGGTCATTCTCAAAACAACTGGCCTGGACTCTTCAAAAAAAAAAAAATGTGTCGTAGGCTGGGCATGGCATCTCACACCTGTAATTTCAGCACTTTGGGAAGCAGAGGCAGGCAGATCGTTTGAGGTCAGGAGATCGAGACCAGCCTGGCCAACATGGTGAAACCCCATCTCTACTGAAAATACAAAAATGAGCCAAGCAGAGTGGTGTGCACCTGCAGTCTCAGCTACTCAGGAGACTGAGGTACAAGAATCACTTGAACCAAGGAGGCCGAGATTGTAGTGAGCCGAGATCACCCCACTGCACTCCCACTCCAGCCTGGGAGATAGAGTGAGACTCTGTCTCAAAAAAAAAAAAAAAGAAGGTAATGAAATTTTGCTAAATTAAAGGAGGCTAAGGAAACATGAAAACCAAATGCAATGCACCACAGTTCTGGATTGGATCCTGGACCAGAAAGGAACAAATATATATACAGAACATTATGGAGATAACTGGAGAAATTTAAATATGGTCTAAACATTAGATAATAACATTGCATCATTAAACTTCTTGAGTGTGATCATGATATTGAGGTTATATAAGAGAAAGTACATTTTCTTGGGAGTAACATGATGAAATACTTTCTGGTGAAGTAACACAATATCTGAAACTTATTTTTAAGTGGTTCAGAAAAAATATATGTGTATATGAATACATATTAGGGAGAATGAGATAAAGTAAATGTGGTAAAATGTTAACACAACTGGTAAATCTAGGCAACATGTATATGGATGTTCACTGAATTATTTCTTCAAGTCTGAAATATTTTTTTAATCTTGGACGGGCCGGGCGCGGTGGCTCAAGCCTGTAATCCCAGCACTTTGGGAGGCCGAGGTGGGTGGATCACAAGGTCAAGAGATCGAGACCATCCTGGTCAACACGGTGAAACCCCGTCTCTACTAAAAATACAAAAAATTAGCTGGGCATGGTG
>NW_016107464.1:1605456-1613602 GCF_001604975.1 Cebus imitator | reverse complement strand
TATATATTTGCTTTTATACTCATGAATATATGACAAGAGTCAATGGAAGGATATACAAGAAACAACAGAAGGAAGGCAAATATAAAACAGGAAGAGGATGGGGTAGAGGCAGGTAAGTGTGGGTGGGAAATTCGTTATGCTATATTGTACCTTAACATTTTTTAAACCACATAAATGTTTTATATATTTAAGAAATAAAATTCAAACAAAGTTCCAGTGAAAATACTTAATCATATTGGTTTTCTTCTAAAGTTCCCAGGGAAATAGGCAAGAAGGATTATCCAATTTGTGATTTTTCTGTTTTTAATCTTGGTGAAGGGTATACCAAACTCACTGAGTCAGGAAGTGGGGCAGATACACCCCAAGTGGGCCTGCCCTGATCAGTTGAGAATCACTGACCATAAAGAGAAGTATTCCTTATGGCAATGTATAAATGTAAATGTGTGGAAGAGAAAAAAAGACTAATAATCTACACAAAATGACTGCAGTTTGGCCCATGATACTGCTACACTTCTGCTACCTCTTCAAGTTAAAGCACCCAAATTCTTGTTGCCAATTGCATCATGAGACCTGGATATTAGAAAGAGAAAGTATTTTCTGCCCAATACCCACCTGATAGCCCGCCGCTCCGGATAATCAAGGTCAGAACTTTGCATAGAGTCATTACAAGAGTCCCGGGAACTGCCTTGAAATAGCAGCTGCTGTGGCAATCGCACCTGCACAGGGAACTGATGCACAGAGGCATTGGGCTGAGAAGTTGTATGGTAAGGAGGTGGGATGCTGTTGCTGGTCTCACTGCGATAGTCACTATCTCGGTCATCGACTGCACTATCAGGGTCTTCAAAAGCTGTGGAATAAGCACATTCAATCAAAGCACTCCAGCTTTATTTAGTTCTTCAGAATTATTTCTGCTTCTAACTTAGTAGTAACCAGTCCGGACCTTAAGAACAAAAGCAAGCTGAGCTGCACGTGAGCCCAGTGACCTCAGAGCCATGAGTAGAACTGTCTGAATTAACACCCACAAGTCTCTCTTCCTTATCATAGGAGATAGTTTACTTAGCTTAATTTTAGTGCTTATTTTTAGAGGAGTTCCAGGTTGCATTTTCCCACTGTAGAATTCTTTGGAATTCTGCTTCTCCAGCTATCAAAAGCATAATTAAAAACTGTTTTTAAATGTCATAAATACAGTCTGGTCCTCTGCTATTAAAGAAAGGGGACGGGAGCAGAGGTTAAAAAAAAAATAGCTTTTTCATATCTTGGGGGGCAAAAAAACTTTTGTTTAACATTGTCTTGCTGTTTTCAGACTTTTAAATATATGAATTGAACCAAATAAGCAGGTCCAACATCAGACGCTGGTCCTGGAAATCAGGAAGGTCAAAGCCAAGTCTTGGAAATGAAGTCAAAGGATCTAGATGCGCTGAGAACAGCAGCACTCTTAGTGTGTTGCTGGTCTCACTGTTTCACAATCTGAGCATTGGACTCTCGATAACATTTGTGGGTACAGATGAAAGACAGGGGTAAGATGATCTTATGAGCTTTACCCATGTGAGTTTATGGTTACATGTGAACATAAAAAAAGGAGAGGAGGGTGGTTAGAACCACAGGAGGAAAAATATCAACATAAAACTGAAGCTCAAATGGTTAGGAACAATTCTTAGTAATATTTGACATTTGGAGCAAGTAGTCCACTGACCAGGGCAGGAACAGTAAAGCTTGAAAACAAAAGCAAACCTGAGGGATGCAAATCATTCTGCCTACAAAGCATTCTGATGACAAATTAGGAAAAAGAGACTTTGAAGGCACTGGTTTTAGCCCTTGATGCATCTGTTGTTATGAAGACAAGAAAAATAGGACCCAGAGACAAAACCATATGCCACTCAGACTTAATTCTTTCTGAACCCACAGAAAGAGCAAGTCTGTAGCAGTCAGTACTGGACTATTTATGCATACAGATGAGGGGGCAGAGGCAACAAAGGAGACAAAACCAGAGATCTACTAAACTCTGGCAGGAAAAGTATTAGCACATAACCCAGAGAACGAAGATTGAGTTTCCAAGAGGCAACCACAACAGACAATCCTATCACTTTTGAGGACAGAGAGTACAGCTCAACCAGAGTTAGAAGCCCACGACCCAAATCTACAGCTTTTACTTTCTCACTGCATGTGACCTATTACTCCTAAATAATGCTTTTTTTTCTTTTCTTTTTTTTTTTTTTTTTTTGCTAGGCTAAAGGGAGGAATACTCTACAACTTTCCTAAAGGCTAACAACATTTCTACACTAAAGAAATAAAGGGCAAATATTAAGAAACAAAGCATCCATGGAAAGAAGAGGGTGGGAGTAGAAGAGAATATGAAAAGGAGAGGGCAGGAGAGAGAAAACAGGAATAAGAGAGAAATAAGGAATAAAGCGAGACAAAGGAGAGAAACAGAAAAAGGTAGTGAGAGGCAATCATTTCCAGTTCCCTAAAAAGTTAACCTCCTGGCACCACCAAGCCTGATTAGAAACTAAAAAGGGAAATTAATGAAAATGTGTTACACTTCAATTTGAAAAAAATAACTGTTTTTTTAGTGTGTGAGTGATGATCTTAAGGACTCCACAATCTACCCCACAGCACCATGCTGGATAGACAAGAAAAGCCCTGGCTTTACAGAAAAACTGAGTGCTGGTTTGGTTGGCTCAGCCTAAGAAGGAACAAGAGAGCCAGTTTGAGGGTTAAATTTGAAAAGCCCCTGGCAAAGTCTATTTGAAAGATGGAAATTAAAAGGCCTGGGAACACCTACTCATTCAAATATTAACCAAGTACCTACACATGCAAGGATGAACAATGCAGAAGACTCAGAATGTAAACTTAGTCTAACAGGAGACAGCATATATAGATACAAATATTGAATTGTTATACAAGGAAGTTAGTACCATGAAAATAGCATAAATCAAGTGCTATGAGTTAAAAGTAAAATCAGTTCCTGATAGGCTAAGTACAGAACTTTATGGAGGAGATGGCTTTGAAGAACGGGTGGGTTTTTAATAAGTGAAGATTGGAGGCAAAGGGGAAATATCTTCTAGAATGTGGATAAAAGCAGTGGCATGATTAAAGACCTAGTGGTGGGAAAGGCAGTATATTTTTGAGAAACCGTTTTGTAGTTCATTTGATAGGTAAGTAAAAGGACATGGAAATGATGGAAAATTTAAAACCTGCAAAAGTAGGCTAGGATGATCATCTAACCTGGGGCAAGCAAAGATGGGCCTCCAAACACACAGCAGGCACTCAAACAAAATTCAGTGAAATACAAAACAATGAGGCCCTCTACTATGTAGTATTCCTGGATTGAGTCCTGGATTGGTCTTTAAATCCAGAGCACACCTATTAATAGAACTTCAGCAACCAAAGAAAAGAAAGAAAATTCGTTCACATTTTTTTCATGACTTATTTTTTATACTTCAAAACCTTAACTTATCTGAGCTCTGTTAACCCGCTTATGCCTGAGGTTGCAATTTATGCCTGAGGTCACCTACTGCTTGGTGATGACGTTGAGCACTAGGATATAAATAACTCCCACATTCTTAGCGTTCCAATAATGGAACACTAGGCATAAATGGGTCAAGCTGCTTTTGAGTAGTTCCCTAATGGTAGAAATACTGAGGATTCAAATCACAGAAAGCACATACTTCATTAGAAATTCCAGTGACAGGACAAACTTTGGCCCCTCTTAGTAGCTACTGGATACCTAATTACTGAAACTCAACTATATCCCGTGAGATGAGTAACAAAACAAGTGATGTCAGCCTAGGGCTACCTGTTTTGCCACAAAGAACTGGGTGCACTCTGTAAGCTCTAGAACAAAGGTGGCATAGTTGGGCTGCTTCAAGAAAAGTCAAGCCATGTCCTTAGCCTCTTGTTTCCTTGACAAAAGCAGGTTTTTGGCTGAAATGGCATTCACAATTTGCTAGACCAATAAACCCGAGGCAGCAGTCTGTTCTGTGTATCTTCCTAGTCGAGAAAACCAGCCAAATCAGAATGCACACCAATTACCCCAACTCTAGTTCATCCTAGAATGAGCCTTCTCCTTCTGATCACTGCACTCCTTAGTCAAAGGGACCAAAGGAGGAGGTTTCCTACGCAAGGGGGCTGATGCTACTACTTGTCTCTGGAGAATAAAAATTAGGAGATCTTGTCAGGATTATGACTGGGACTTTGGTTTGAAATTTGTAGCACACATAAACACACACCAAGTCATCAAGAAACCAGCCTGAAAGGATATAACATTCCACCACAGATCATTGTCTCCTGAGATTTAAGTAGGAGAGGAGAGGGAAATGGAAGTATATATGCTTGTATGCATGAATATCCAGTTTCACAGTTCAGAGGGAGTATGTACTTGGGGTAAGATCAAGAAAATCATAAGGAATTTCAATTCTTACTTACTCTGTTGCTTTCCCCAGCCCAAATAGGTCCAGTGACCTAAGAAAACCACAAAGAAGCAGCAGATAATTTTTGAAGATAATTGTTGAAGGAATTCAAAGGTCACTTCCCCACCCCAGCAAGTATTATGTGCCTTACCTTACTTGAGCCTACTCCACTTGTATTCTATTAACTTTACATAACATGTAGAGTTTCTGCCTTCTACCAACATGAGACAAATCTACAAAGTATTCTTGCTCTTTGCCATTCACTATAGAGAGACTAACACCACCAAAAACAAACAAACAAACAAAACTCCACAAAACAACAACAACAAAAAATTACTTCTTCCATATTGTTTTAAGCCCCCTTCTGGTCTAGGTCTCTCTCATAGCATCATCATTTAGGAGTACATATGCCTTTCCTTAGTCAAAATAAAAAAGAAAAAATAGATCTCTTTCTCTAAGAAACCCTTCCTTGTCTCTGTGTTCACCAAACTTGAGTCTATCACAATAAATCTATGAGAGGTTCAGCCCCGATACCTTGGGTAAGGGAGTAATTCCCTTGTCTGGGAGCAAAGATGTTCCATTTTGCTGCTCTCTACTGAAAGTTAAAAGGCCAAAGAATGGCAATGTTTATCTCATAAGAAATTAATCTCTGATTTTCCAATATGTAATAAAACACTCTAGCCTATTGGGTCCTCAAAGAGGGCCACTTCTTCTGAATTACCTATAAATTTTTAATAAAACACATTAAAACACAGAGCTTTGAAGGACAGGAGAAAATTCAAATTTTTTATTTATTTTTCAAAATCAAAAATCCAGTATTAATTACATTTAAGTCCTATGCCACACCCAAATTGAATTGCAGGCAACTAATTGTGACTAAGAAATCATTAAAAATAGGCCTTTAATCTCAAGAAAAAAAGAAGTAAATAGCTTCATAATTAAGAATATGAGTTTTAAAATTATTATTATTATACTTTAAGTTCTGGGGTACATGTGCAGAGCATGCAGGTTTGTTACACGGGTATACACATGCCATGGTGGTTTGCTGCATCTATCACCCCATCATCTATATTAGGTATTTCTCCTAATGTTATCCCTCCCTTAGCCCCCCATCCCCTGACAGGCCCTGGTGTGTGATGTTCCCCTCCTTGTATCCATGTGTTCTCACTGTTCAACACCCACTTATGAGTGAGAACATGCAGTGTTTGGTTTTCTGTTCTTGTGTCAGTTTGCTGAGAATGATGGTTTCTGGTTTTATCCATGTCCCTGCAAAGGACATTAACTCATCTTTTTTATGGCTGCATAGTATTCCATGGTGTATACGTGCCACATTTTCTTTATCCATTATATCACTGATGGGCATTTGAGTTGGTTCCAAGTCTTTGCTATTGTGAACAGTGCCGCAATAAACATACGTGTGCATTTGTCTTTGTAATAGAATGATTTATAATCCTTTGGGTATATACCCAGTAATGGGATTGCTGGATCAAATGGTATTTCTAGTTCTAGATCCCTGAGGAATTGCCACACTGTATTCTACAATGGTTGAACTAATTTACACTCCCACCAACGGTGTAAAAGTGTCCCTATTTCTCCACATTCTCTCTAGCATCTGTTGTCTCTTGATTTTTTAATGATCACCATTCTAACTGGCATGAGATAGTATCTCAATGTGGTTTTGATTTGCATTTCTCTAATGATCAGTGATGATGACCTTCGTATGTTTGTTGGCTGCATAAATGTTTTCTTTTGAGAAGTGTCTGTTCCTATCTTTCAATTTTTGATGGGATTGTTTTTTTCTTGTAAATTAGTTAAGTTCTTTCTAGATTCTAGATATTAGCTCTTTGTCATATGGGTAGATTGCAAAAATGTTTTCCCATTCTGTTGGTTGCCAGTTCACTCTAATGGTATTTTCTTTTGCTGTGCAGAAGCTCTTTAGTTTAATTAGATCCCATTTTTCTATCTTGGCTTTTGTTGCCATTGCTTTTGGGGTTTTAGTCATGAAGTCTTTGCCCATGCCTATGTCCTAAATGGTATTGCCTAGGTTTTCCCTGCCCAAAATCTCTTTAAGCTGATAAGCAACTTCAGCAAAGTATCAAGATACAAAATCAATGTGCAAAAACCACAAGCATTCCTATACACCAATAACGGACAAACAGAGAGCCAACTCATGAGTGAACTCCCATTCACAATTGCTACAAGAGAATAAAATATCTAGGAATACAACTAACAAGGGATGTGAAGGACCTCTTCAAGGAGAACTACAAACCACTGATCAAGGAAATAAGAGAGGACACAAACAGATGGAAGAACATTCCATGCTCATGGTTAGGAAGAATCAATATCGTGAAAATGGCCATGCTGCCCAAAGTAATTTATAGATTCAATACTATCCCCATTGAGCTACCATTGACTTTCTTCACAGAATTGGAAAAAAACACCTTAAATTTCATATGTAATCAAAAGAAGAGTCTGCATAGCCAGGACAAGCCTAAGCAAAAAAAAACCCAAAAAACAAAAAAACAAAGCTGGAGGTATCACGCTACCTGACTTTAAACTACACTACAAGGCTACAGTAATCAAAACAGCATGGTACTGGTTCCAAAACAGATATGTAGACAAATGTAACAGAACAGAGGCCTCAGAAATAACATCGCACATCTACAACCATCTGATCTTTGACAAACCAGACAAAAACGAGCAATGGGGAAAGGATTCCCCATTTATTAAATGGTGTTGGGAAAACTGGCTAGCCATATGCAGAAAGCTGAAACTAGATTCCTTCCTTACACCTTATACAAAAATTAACTCCAGATGGATTAAAGATTTAAACATAAGACCTAATACCATAAAAACCCTAGAATAAACCGCATACAATACCATTCAGGACATAGGCATGGTCTTTTTTTATTTTTTGAGACAGACTCACTCTGTCACCCAGGCTGGAGTGCGGTGATGCAATCTTGGCTCACTGCAACCTCCATCCCCAGGTTCAAGCAATTCTCATGCCTCAGCCTCCCAAGTGGCTGGGATTATAGGCGTCCACTAACACAACCAGCTAATTTTTGTATTTTTAGTAGAGACAGGGTTTCACCATGTTGGCCAGGATGGCCTCAAACTCCTGACCTCCAGTGATCCACCCACCTCAGCCTCCCAAAGTGCTGGGATCACAGGTGTGAGCGACTGCGCCCAGCCAAGAATATGGGTTTTAAAGTCAACGTTCAGTTATTCTAGCCCTGCCATTTACTAGCTATATGATCTTGAGAAAGTTATTATAGATATTTCCTCATCTGTAATATGAGAATAATAATAACATAGGTGTCATTGGGTTATTGTAAAGACCATACAGGAAAAAACATGTAAAATGCTTAGCATGGTCCCTGGAAGATAGTGAGCAACTAGCATTTGTTATTATTTTGTCATGTTGCCAGGTTTTTGCTTGCCTTTCAGGGTTCTAATAAATAAGAAGCAGAAAAAAACACAACTCCTAGAACTGCACACTCTGACAGTTCCAAGGTCTACTAAGGGATTTTCAATGTGTGGTCCAAAAGGCCCTCAACCTGGTTCCGAGTGTGTGACTCCCTTGAAAGTCTACAGCAAGACTCAAAAAACATCAGATGATGCCAACCCAGGCTGCTTTCATTACTTGAGCTAATCCTCAACCCTGGGAATACACAACTGCTTATTTAGCAATACCCTGACAGCCAGTTTTCTTCATATGCACTTACTTTCTTCCA
>NW_016107464.1:1603377-1605241 GCF_001604975.1 Cebus imitator | reverse complement strand
TCTTCTATAGAACAGTTCCCATAGCAACTGCTAGAGGATAATTACTTCATTTCTTTTTAAAAGAAAATGGAAAAAAATAATCACATAGAACCTCAGAATATGTCTATCAACCTAGATCACTCCAGGCAAGTGACAGTGATGTTTCTCACCACAACTGTGAGCCAAAAAAAGCCTTTCTCTGCAGGACACTGCCTCATCTTTGAGCACTCCACAGCACTGCACAGCAGTTTCCTATACATAAAAGTTCTTAGTAAATATCTACAGTATTAATAAATTGAATGAATAATCTGATCCCATCTACTGGGCCCATCTCTAGCCCATGAAAAAACAAGTCATGTTCTCTGACAAGCCAGCTCCATATTCTCATCACTTTAGCTCAGAACCATCATAAGAGAAATTACACCAGTTTAAATAAGCAAATTTCCTTCCCCACCCCAAAAATCCATTAAAACACATAACTAGCCAGCAGAACAATTACTGAGGATAGTTAGTTATGCTAGGCATAAGTGCTGAGAAAAGGAAGGAGAAACTGTCCCAGGAAAAGGAAATTATATATGCTAAGCCATGTTCAGTGAGCTGAAAATAGTTCCAGCATATCTAGAATGAGAAGCTACAGAATTATGAAAGAACCTAATGACTGTGGGTCTTAAGTAATGTTTTAAAATTAAGTAATATACAGCGCTATCAGAGCGTTTAAGATGGGAAAGACAGAATCAGATTTTCCATTTTAGAAAGAGAACAATGTGGCCATTGGTGGTAGGTAGGGTAGAGAGGACTGGTGACTCGTAGGGAGGAGGTGTCAGGGAGGCTTGTAAAGAGAATGGCATACTCATCTGTTGATAGCCTGGACTAGGGAAGTGGCAGAGCGGGTAGAGAGAAGTGGATAGATTCGTGAGATATTCTGGAGGGAAAATCAATAGCATTTAAGGAGTAATTGAATGTGGAAAGTGAGGAGAATAAGGATTAAATAATATTGCTTAGGTTTTTAGCTTGAGCTACTAGATGAATGTGACATCATTCACTGAGAAAAGAATGCAACATGGTAGGCAGGCTGAAAGTGATGATTAATTCAGGGTCAAGTATACTGACTCTGAGATAGCTACAGAACATCTCAAATGAACATGGCCAGTAGACAGCTAGATATACAAGTGTAGAGCTCAGTAAAGAGATGTGAAACAGACTTGGGAGTTTCCAGACTATACGTTCCCATTAAGGGCAGGGATTTTTCTGCTTTGTTCTTTTGCTGTATCCTTAGCACCTGATAATGCATGGCACAATGTAAAACCTCAACAAATATTTATAAATGAGTATAAATAAAAATGCAAGTAAATGAAAACACTAAGGCAGAGTGCAGGTCTAGAAAAAAATGACCATATGAAGTGGGGGGAACCCTAAGGAACAACCACATTTAAAAAGCAGACAGAAATTTTAAAAAGAATAAGAAAAAGAGGAGGAGGAGGAGGAGGAGGAGGAGGAGGAGGAGGAGGAGGAGGAAGAGGAACAATTGGCAACTCAAAGTGTCAGTGAGGCTGTGGAGCAACTGGAACTCTTGTACATTGTTAGCAAGAATGCACAGTGAGGCTGGGTGCGGTGGCTCACACCTGTAATCCCAGCACTTTGGGAGACTGAGGTGAGCAGATCAGCTGAGGTCAGAAGTTCGAGACCAGCCTGGCCAACATGGTGAAACCTATCTCTACTAAAAATATAAAAATTAGCCAGGCATGGCGATGAGCACCTGTAATCCCAGCTTCTCGGGAGACTGACAGGAGAATTACTTGAACCCAGGAGCTGGTGGTTGCAGTGAGCCAAGATCATACCACTGCATTCCAGCCTGGGTGACAGAGTAAGACTCTATATGAAAAAA
>NW_016107464.1:1599370-1601592 GCF_001604975.1 Cebus imitator | reverse complement strand
TTTTGAGACGGAGTCTCACTCTGTCACCTAGGCTAGAGTGCAATGGCACGATCTCGGCTCACTGCCACCTCCACCTCCAAGTTCAAGCGATTCTCTTGTCTCAGCCTCCTGAGTAGCTGGGATTACAGGCGCGTGCCACCACGTCCAGCTAATTTTTGTATTTTGAGTAGAGACAGGGTTTCAACATCTTGGCCAGGCTGGTTTTGAACTCCTGACCTCGTGATCCACCCGCCTCGGCCTCCCAAAGTGCTGGGATTACAGGTGTGAGCCACCACGCCCGGACTTGGAATCTATCTTTTTTAACAAGCAACTTGGTGACTCTCATGCCAATGATTCTTGAATGACATTGTGAAAAACACAGCTATAGAATTTCCTATATGCGAAAGGCACAGTCTCTCAGACAGAATAACACCCCCATGCTAATGGAGGAAGAAGGCAGCCAGACCCACTATGTGATCACACAGTGAAAAAATTCTAGCAGTTCTAAGACCAAACTGCATCCTCTTTCCTCGAAGGTAAACCTCTGCACTTATCCCCGTCCCTTGGCTGGCGGACTAGGCTATAGCAACATACTCACAGGCTTCTTCGTCTGCACATTGTATCTTGTTTCTAGCGGAAAAATGTAAGAAATCAGAAATAGTCACATTAAAAAAATAAGGTCTATAATTATCAAATGAAACACTCCCAGGCAACTGTTACACCACTCATTAGTAGTCCAGTACTGGTTAATTATTCCATGACATTAAAATGATGGAATACTTAAGCCCCAGACTCCATGTGAACAGCCATATGTCCAGGCAATGACAGGAACTCACCTATCAATTACTAAATTGTAGTAATTACCAGGTAGCTCGCAAAGGACCATAAACTCAAACATTAGAAATTATTCTCTTCCCTTTTTCTAGACAGTTGATTAGGTAAGTACTGTAGAATTTCTCTTTCTATGTAAAACAGTAGTAAAGAACCTATAATTAAGGAAAGCACTTCAAATCTAACATGGAAAATAACAAAAACTATTCACCAACCTTACTTGTGAATATAGATAGAAAAATCCAAAACGAAATACAAGCAAATCGAACCTAGCATTAGAGTTAAATAATTTACCATAACCAAGTAGGATATATTTTAGAATGGCAAAGATGATTTATTAATAGAAATTGATTAATGCATTCATTATATTAGTAAGTCAAAGAAAAATATTCATGGACAATTGGTTAAGTACTATTAAGGGATTTTGAAATGTTCAACATCCACTCATATTTTTTAATATAAAAGCTCTATTGAAGTATAAGACACAGAAAAATGCACAAATCATAACTGTACTGATCAGTGTGTGTGTGTGTGTGTGTGTGTGTGTGTGTGTGTGTGTGTTTGAGACAGTCTTGCTCTGTCACCCAGGCTAGAGTATAGTGACATGATCTCGGTTCACTGCAACTTCCGCCTCCTGGGTCCAAGCAATTCTCCTGCCTCAGCCTCCCGAGTAGCTGGGACTACAGGCGCTCACCACCATGCCTGGCTAATTTTTGTATTTTTCGTACAGACGGTATTCTACCATGTTGGTCAGGCTGGTCTCAAACCAGGGTGTGGTGGCATGTGCCTGTAGTCCCAGCTACTCAGGAAGCTGAGGTAGGAGAATCTCTTGAACCCAGGAGGCAGGCAGAGGTTGCAGCGAGCCGTGATCACAGCCACTGCACTCCAGCCTGGGTGACAGAGTGAGACTCCATCTCAAAAACAAAACAAAACAACAACAACAACAACAACAACAAAATATATACATATATATATATATATATATATAAAAAAAAAAAAAAAAAAAAAAAAAAAAAAAAAAAAAAAAAAAAAAAAAAAAAAAAAAAAAAAAATATATATAAATATATATAAATAAAAAAAAAAAAAACAAGCAAAAATGTACTCTAGTGTTTAAAGATGCATACTTGGGTGATAACATAAAAAGAACAAGAAGGGAGTAATTATCACAAAAGTTGAGATAGTAGGTACTTTTAGGGAGGAGGGAGTTGTGATTGGTAAGAGGCATATGGAGGCTTTCTGGGGTGGTTGGCAAAAGTCTATCTTTTGCATTCCTTTTACTAATATATTTAAACATTTGTTTTATGAAGCTGTCTATATATCTCTGTAATATTCTATCATTAATAATATTTTTAAGGCCGGGCGCGGTGGCTCACGCCTATAATCCCAGCACTTTGGGAGGCCGAGGCAGGTGG
>NW_016107464.1:1586130-1598180 GCF_001604975.1 Cebus imitator | reverse complement strand
CTCACTCCCAGGCTGCAGTGTAGTGGTACAATCTTGGTTCACTGCAACATCTGCCCCCAGGGTTCAAGTGATTCTCCAACCTCAGCCTCTCAAGTAGCTGCGATTACAAGAGTACGCCACTATGCCCAGCTAATTTTTGTCTTTTTAGTGGAGACAGGGTTTTACCGTGTTGGCCAGGCTGGTCTCGAAGTCCTGACCTCAAGTGATCCACCCACCTCAGCTTCCCAAAGTGCTAGGATTACAGGCGTGAACCACCATGCCCAGCCGAGGGACTTTCATCTCTATATCCCCAGTACCTAGCATAGTTCTTGGCATGAGGAACAGGTAATCCAATAATTGTTTGTGTAATGAACAATTTTATCAATTGTTAACAATCATTTTATCAAGTTCATTTCTAACTACTTTTACCCATGAAACCTGTAATAAGAAGCCATCAGATGACCATGCTTTTATGGTAATAACTGACCTTTATGCATATACAACACACACTGTACTCAGCATAGACACTTAAGTGCTACTAGAAAATAAAACCTTGACACATTAATCTGACATTTTTAACATGGTTAATTGTGTGTAATTGTAATTGAACATAAATGATAATAAGTTGATGTAATGACTTCAGTTTACCACCTCAAATTTCCTTTTGGAGGAAGGCAGGATAGAAATAAATAAATGAGTCAGAAGACTGTAATTAACATTATTCTTATCAGCCAAACCATATTGTAATAGTTTCTCTCTTTTCTTTGTTAGTTTGCCAGCACCTATAGTCAGCATCAATATCAGTTGCTTCCACTGATACCACCTATCTAGTGTAAAACTCATCACCCACCCTTACTGACAGTCCTAGGCCCAATGCACTGCTCTACCATTAAAATAATACTCCTTGTGCACTCACTCTAAGGAGTCCATAACTAGTATATTTTCCTGTCTCTGAGAGTCTTAGTCCTAGACTGGAGGTACCAGAAGCTATCGACTGGCTGATCCTTTACTCCCCACTCTCCAATAGAATGAGGTAGTAGGGAAGAAGAATGTTCCAGCCAGTAAGAGATTCCTTGACCAGGACTGGGGAAGTGGGGTGAGGTGGAGTATTGTACCTTTTGAACCCTTTCTTCCTACTTTTCATTTATCCTACTATGAATAATCTCTTCTTTCAAACAGTACATTCCAAATAACTTGTTCAAAAGTCATCTGTAAACTCATCTTTTCTAGAAAGCCTTTCTGCACAAACTTTATGCCATCCTCAACCATTTCCTTCTTATTCTGTCACCTCAGCACTTTCCTCTATACTGCCACAATATTATTATTGAAAATGAAATCAAAGGATTACCCAAAATTAACATGTAAGCAGAAAGACAGAAGTTAAACCAGAAGAAGAATTTTGACCAGGACACCAAACAAAAGGCCCAGTTATCAAGACCTCTTTTTGGGGAGTCAGAAAATCAGAGGACCCAGATGGTAGAGGAGAGAAAGACAGGCTAAGGAGGCGAGCAGAAAGGAGAGTCAGTGAATCATGGCACAGGAACTGTTTTCCTGTGGCTATTCTCAGTGTGCCATCTTTGCAATATAACTTGTAGGAAGGTTGACTATTCCTAAAAGCTAAGGGAAGACAGCACTCTCACACTTTATTAGTGGGAATATAAATAGTACTGCCTTCATAGTGGGCAATTTTGTTAATATATTTCAAAATTCAAATGCATTGTTAAATGCACAGTGCTTTGGCCCAGCAATCCCACTTCTAGCTATTCATCCAACAGAGATATTCACACGTGTATAAAATATATGTATGTAAAATATCAATTTCAGTACTGTAACTGTAAATACTGGAAGCAACTTAAATGTACATTAATCACAATTCTAATCCTATATGCCCAAAAGAATTGAAAACAGCTATTTGAATACTTGGTACACAATTGTTCACAGCAGCACTATTCATAATAGCCAAAAATGGTTAAAAAAAAAACAAAACCAAATTTCATCAACTATAAATGGATAAACAAAATATGGTATATCCATACAATGGATTCTTATTCAGCCATAAGATGGGATAAAGGACTGATATATGACACAATGGTGAACGAACCTCAAAAACATTATGCTGATAAAGAAACCAGTCACAAAAGATCTAATACTATATGATTCCATTTATGTGAAATATCAAGAATGGGTAAATCCACAGAAACAGAAAGTAGATCAGTGGTTGCCAGGGGATGGGGTAGAGAGAATGGAGAGTGACAGTTTAATGGGTATGAGGCGTCCTTTGCAGGTGATAAAAATGTCTTGGAACTAGACAGGTAATGGTTCTACAACTTATGAATGTACTAAATGTCACTAAATTATATACTTAAAATGGTTCATTTTATGCTACATTGAATTTCACCTCAATTTTTTAAATGTCCTTTATTACGAACCTGTTCCCTAATGTAGTCATACATTATTATGTGGGGAAAAAAGCAAGACACTGAAAACAGTTCATAGCATGCTATCATTTGTGGGGGCGGGGGACTATATATTTATACATTTGTAAATGCATACACTCTTTCTAGAGAAATCCATAGTAAATGGCAACAGTGATTACTTCTGGGTAGAAACTGCATGGCTAAAGGACAGGGTACAGAAAAAAAAGTTGTTTTTCATAGCATATATTTTTATATCAAATTTTGTACCTTATACACATGGCTCCTTTCAAAAAATAAAATAAAATGGTGAAAATGTCCTACTTATAAGATAAACAAGAATCAGCTACCTACGAAACTCCAGAATGATTAGGATGCTTTAATGCAAGAGCCAATATAGGAGGCACAGAAAAAAAGGTGGCAAAAACGTAGAAGAAAGGTGGCAAAGGAAGAATATGACCTGGGGACCTCTGCCTTCTGGGATTTTAGAAATGAGAAGGAGAAATAGATGACACTGAAGAAGTGGATGAATCTGCGGAGTGGTGGCCAGCTGGTCATGCAATCCTATTTTCCTGCAGGGCATGTGGTCCTGGGTAAATAAGTAAAAGTAATCTGTGACATAAGGCTCTTCTGCTTCCAGTGCTCACAGAAACAGGTCTTCCGTCAAAGCAACAAAATTTTAGCCACCAAAATTTTAAATGGCCCAAAACTTTAAATTCTACAATGCATTTAAACAGAGAGAAAGTGATAGATGACAACGAGGACTCTAGGTATCTGGAGTAAGAGAAAGAAAAGGCTCCCAAAGAAATGAATCTGCCAAACTGGGTGAGCCCTGTACATCTTGGCTTTTGGAAGAAAACTGTACAGCAGAGGGATTCAATTCCTTTGGCAGATTAGCAAGCACATTATAACATCACTCTTCTCTAAGCCAGTGCATCTTTGTAATCCTCTCCTCATTCTTTTCATTTATACTACTATGAACAATCTTTCATTTCAATGAACACATTTTGATTAGCTCTTTCAAAAGTAATTTCTAAACATATATTTCTAGAAAGCCTTCTTGAACAAACTTTACGCCATTGTTTTTATTCCTTTGCCACCTCAGGACTTTCCTTCTTTCCATGGTATTACTGTATACTCGTCGAGGGTACTTTCCATGGTATTACTGTGTACATACTGTGAATATGTAATTCTAAGTTACGTATTCAAGTTGCTGTCTTTGATATTTGCCCTCTTCTGACTTGATTCTAGGTTGTGATTCAGATCTTTTGATTGTTTTTGCATTCTCCCATTAATTCTTTCCCGGCCTCTGCAAATATACTCTCTGGTTTACTTAGCTACTCACTAAGAACAAGAACCCATCTAGAAAACATAAAAACCTTTACAAAGGAGAAAACAAAAAGCTGTATAATGGATAAGCTCCTTTGTACTCAAGGATTTGGATTTCTTTTCTGTAATGCTGGAATCTGAAAGCTTCATGGGAAAAATTAAGAAAAGTATGACAGTTCTGTGTCTGGCATCTGCTTCAACGTCATTTCTACTAAGGATACCCATGAGCATTCTAATGCTCATAAATTATCTTACAATATAGCCAACAAAGCTTTAGTTATTGCCAACTTCATGTCTCAATGGCCTGAATCTAGTAGTCATAATTACAGAAGCATCCTAGAAATCTACAAGCTCTGGAGAAGGTAAATTTCCATCCCAAAGAAAAAGGGTGCCATCTTCCAGAAAATACTGCAAATTACACTCTCCTTCATTATCATTGTTTTTTCCTCCTTTTTTTTCTCTAAAGGCGAAATTGTCTTTCCTTAAAACCTGGATGGAATGAGGTTCTTCAGGGGCAAACAACCAAGCATCATTCCCTGAATACCTAACACATCAGAGAGCAAAACTACGAAACCAAAGATTATGATATGACCCTACCCTTGCAATTCACCAGTCTCACAGAGGGAAAGCACTGCCACTCAGGGAGCGATAATAAATCTAAGAAAAAGTTTTGAGTACATTACTAAACTATACTAAAAGATAATGATGGGTGGTGGGCTAATGGTGTTAGTTCCATTACTATGCTCTAAAACTTTTGTATTTTACATTTATTCTTTCATAATTCAGACAAAAAAGACAATTTGGCCTGGGGGGGGGAATTATCATTGAAAGATATTGCATAAATTTTTGACTCATTTTCTAAAAACAAAAATTAAGCTGTTGGGAGAGCATACACAAAACTGTGAAGAATAGTTATCCCAGAGTGGAATAGAGGGGGGAAAATTGCAATGTACTTTCACTTTCTATATTATACATTTCTGAATCATTTGAGGACTTTTTTAGTATACACGTTATTTATTTATTTATTTATTTATTTTTTAAGTTTAAAGTAAGAAAAGGACTCAGTATGTTGGAAGGGGGAAAAAATAACTCTCACAACACTGTAAAAAGTGACCACCACGAATTCAAAATTAGTGAGGAAACCAACACATTCTATTGACATAAACTGCAGAAGTTCTTGACCCAGGAACAAATATGTGAAAGTCATTCTAGGAGAGTGAATGCAGACAGAGGAAACATTTCTGTAGTATTCAAGGCCAGGATTTTGGGAAATGATCTTTGTTCTGGAAAGCAACCCAGAAAATAAACAAAATAAACCATCTATTCCCTATGTTAGTTTTTTTTTTTTTTTTTCCTTTTCTTTTCTTTGTGAGAGGCTCTCATTCTGTCACCTAGGCTGGAGTGCAGTGGCATGATCTTGACTCCCTGCAGTCTCAACCTCCTGGGCTCAAGTTATCCTCCCACTTCTGCCTCCCAAGCAGCTGGGAACAGGGGCACACCACCATGCCCAGCTAATTTTTGTATTTTTTATAGAGATGGGGTTTCATCTCTATAAAACTGGTCTCGAACTCCTGAGCTCAAGCAACCTGCCTACCTCGGCCTCCCAAAGCGCTGGGATTACAGGCACAAGCCACTGCACCCAGCCCTTGTGGCCTTTAAATAAATCCTCAGAACATAGTAAGAACCCAAAACGGGCACTAATCAAAAGTATTTAAATCTCAACTCTAAGTTAGTTGTGGAAATTTTATTGTAGTATATGATACTCTAAAACCAATTCAGGCTGGGTGCAGTGGCTCATGCCTGTAATCCCAGCACTTTGGGAGGCCGAGGCAGGCGGATCTCTTGATGTCAGGAGTTCAAGACCAGCCTAGCCCACATGGTGAAACCCTGTCTCTACTAAAAATACAAAAATTAGCCAGGTGTGGTGGCAGGCGCCTGTACTCTCAGCTACTCAGGAGGCTGAGTTAGGGGAATCACTTGAACCCAGGAGGCAAAGGTCACAGTGAGCTTAGATCGCACCACTACAATCCAACCTGGGCAACAGAGCGAGACTCCATCTCAAAATGAATGAATGAATGAATGAATACAGTAAATAAAATCAATTCAAAGGATGGAAAGAATAATCAAAAGATCTCTCTGATATATATACCTGTATATTTGAACAGCAGTAAAACCTCTCAAGTGATCCACAAGAAAATGCTAATAATGATTAATTTTAGGGAGAAGACCTAAGTGGCTGGGGAATAGGAACAGGAGGGAGACCTTTCACTATACTCTAACATTTTAAAATTTCCAAACCAAGTATATTACCTATTCAATAAATGATTTAAATTTAATTAAAGCAAAAGGCAGTAGCCACAAAAGAAAAGCACGTGTTTCTGAATGGCAAATTATATCCAATGAGATTTTTGCCATCACAGGACTGTGGTACAGCAGAAAGAACAGAGATATTTGTATCAAGCAGACCAAAGTTTTAGCCCTATTTCACCCATTTCCTGGAAAAAAGTGATGCAGAAAAAGATAACTGGTTGGGAGACTTGGGAGGAAAAAAAGACTCTGAGCTGCTCTACATAATACCATGCAAAGTGGCCATCAAGAATTCTTAACTTTATCCAGCCAAGGAAAAGAAAAGAAAAAAAGAATCAAAACTAACAAGAGAACCAATACATTCTGCAACTTTAAATCATAAATGACCTGAGAGCACAGAATTTTAACCTAGAGGACACTGAACAAAATGCTCCAAACCCATGATATCTATTGAAGTATGATTTCACAGTATGACAAAAAATGATTGGGAAAGTTATGGAGCTGGACATCTCTTTTATGAGGTAGCACTGCAATGGATGCAGCTAAAGGCCAGCTGGTGTAGGGACTGAACAGCTCACTCAAAGGGCCTTGAATTTAAGTGAATAGCATACATATTATTTTATAGCTTCAAGAAGTGGATACATTTGTAATTAAACCCAAAGTGGCAATGTCCCAGAAGACCCTGGGCATCAGGAGTGAGTTCAATAATCTCTCAGGTCTCCCAGGATTATCTTTGACATCTGTCCCCCAAATTTCAATGTGGGGCATTCTTTATGAAGGCTGTCAGAAGTCCCAGCAGACTGTGCTAATGTCTTCAAAAGGCCTGCCAAAGAACAGCAACATGTCATTACAAGAGAATACAGAAGATAGATTTTCTGAGTTCTGTCTCTTCAAAATTTAGTTATGGTGAGAGATTCTGGTTCTCTTTAACATATTATTAGAAACATAGATTAATCTACTATATGCTCTTTAATCTGTAAGACATGAAAATTCTTGACTGGGTGCAGTGGCTGACACCTGTAATCCCAGCAGTTAGGGAGGCTAAGGCAGAGGATTGCTTGAGACCAGGAGTCTGAGACCAGCCTAGGCAACACGGTGAGACTCCATTTCTACAAAAAAAGAAAAGAAAAAAAAGAATGCTAGTACTAGTTGAGAGTGCGAACATTCTCAACACAAAGCTCTCTAAGAGATGTATCTCCTGATAGGCAGGGGTTATCAGCATGAGGGCTATAGTCATATGGAAAATAAGTAATATAGATACAAATTTCTGGAAAACAGACCACAAGATCTGGTACTAGTGAGGCTTTTTTTTTATTTGGAGCTGTATGAGGTAGTTAGGTCTGATGGTCAGGAAGCACTAGATCCTCTCAAGTTGGTGTCCTCTGGCATGAAATGGTGGAGTGATAGTCTTATACTCTACATGATCAAGCTTTGACACAGTAATTGCCACTTGGGTCAGCTCCATCTGGCTGTGGTAGGTCCAGAATAAAAGAAAGATATCCTGGACCAAAAACAGGTAGACATTTCCTATTCTACTGGAAGTCCGTAACACCCAAGTAAGAAAGCAAGTCCTAGCCTCCATTGAGAGGCAGAACCAACACAGGCCACAGACCTAAAGCTAGTTTTGTTTCTGGTAGGTGGGAAAATGAGACTAACAGAAGCACTGGCAGTACCTGCCTAGAGTTTTGTTTGTGGTTGATTTTAGTTGGCAATTACACCATCACCTGCAGAGCAGGTAGGAACCTAATTTTCCAAGTGGGGAATACCTAGTTATATATACAGAATAGCCCATTTCTCTGCCTCCCCTAACAGGTAGAATATTAGAAATAAGGCAGATAATAGAATGGCAGTGAACAGTTTTAGATGGAGACCAAGAATATTAAGAGGCTACAAGAAGAGTATTTGACTATGGTGCAGACTATGGATATGAGTATTAGGTCTAATGCCTAAAAAGTAGTGAAAATCTCCTGCTTCCTGTCTAAAAATCAACAAATACCAATGCAATGGACACTAGGATCAGGACATCTGACAGTAAGAGTTGAAAATGAGGAAGGGTAAGTAATTTTATTAAACATGTCTCTTTGGGGTATGCTGATAAAAGAAATTCTATTGAAGTTGGTAGTGGTCAAATAATTTGTCACAACTCACCAACCAAGCAGTATATTACAGTGCTTCTGAATGTTTGGTCACTTGTTATTCATTATGTGACTCACATCCAACTGTTCTAAACTGATTCATTCTTCAAGAAAATTTTTAAACAATATGTTGAGTTATGCCCTGTTTTACTAATTTAAAAGAATGATACAATATGTTGAGTTATGCCCTGTTTTACTAATTTAAAAGAATGATACAATATGTTGAGTTATGCCCTGTTTTACTAATTTAAAAGAATGATTCATACTCAGGACATTTTGGTTTATGATTTATATAGATAACTAATTATAGGCAATACTGTAATAAAACCAGTGAAACAAATCCTTAATAGGTAGCCAGAAAAATCTCTTTGAAACTCCAAGGTGGTCTGTATCTCAAGCGAAAGTTCAAGCTATCTTTGAGATAATACATATAGAAATAACATAGACCCCAGAAACTTTTTGTTTCAGACAAGGTAAGTGGTTAAGGGAGATTTCAAGGATATCATCAATAAAAGGTATACCACAACTCCAAAAGCTGCTTAGAATTTTCAGTGAAGGAATCACTGCTATTGTTGAACTAAACTATGTCAATCTCAACAATACACTATCATTCAACTAATTCTCAAATTCAAACTAAAAAAGTGAATCTACAATAACTTGCTTGGGGTTATCTGACAATAACTTGTATTGTCAGGCCTGGGGTCATTTAAACATATTTATCTGTTTTTAGATTATCATAAAAAATGCATGTTCTTTGGAGGAAATCTAGAAAGCGCAATAAAGTATAAAGAAAAAATAAAACACGCCGGGCATGGTGGCTCATGTCTGTAATCCAGCACTTTGGGAGGCCATGATGGGTGGATCATTTGAGCTCAGGAGTTCAAGACCAGCCTGGCCAACATGGTGAAGCCCTGTCTCTACTAAAAATACAGATGTGGTGGTAGGTGCCTATAGTCCCAGCTACTCAGGAGGCTGAGGCGGAGAATCACTTGAACCTGGGAGGCAGAGGTTGCAGTGGGCCGAGATTGCACCACTGCACTACAGCCTGGGCAACAGGGTAAGACCCCATCGAAAACAAAACAAAACAAAAAAAACTTACCTATAATCCTACCACTGAAAGCCATTATCAAAACTAACATTTCCTTGGGGTTTTTCTATGTACATGCGTATATAACTTATTTTTTAGATAAGTGGGATCATCTTAATCAGGTTAGGATCCTATTTTTTAAAACTTGTACACATATTTCGTGTATCTTAGAAATTTATGTAAAAGTATATGATTCTATTATATGGAAACCATAATTATCCATTCTTCCTTTCTTTGTCATTTTTCATCAACATAAATAAAACCTATACATAAATCTTCCTTTGTACCTCTAGTTATTTTCCTTGAACACTTCCTAGAAGTAAAATCATTGAGTTAGAAAGGTTATATTAATTTATATACCCTAGCAGTGTAAGTAGTCATCTCACCAAACCCTTGTCAGATTGCTAAATCACTTTTGATTTAATTCCCAATTGTACCCAGTGATACTGTCATTAATATAGTGGGTGGGCAAAGCAGGCATGTATAAAAATTGAAAAGAAGGCCGGGCGCACTGGCTCAAGCCTGTAATCCCAGCACTGTGGGAGGCCGAGGTGGGTGGATCACGAGGTCAAGAGATTGAGACCATCCTGGTCAACATGGTGAAACCCCGTCTCTACTAAAAATACAAAAAATTAGCTGGGCATGGTGGTGCGTGCCTGTAATCCCAGCTACTCAGGAGGCTGGGGCAGGAGAATTGCCTGAACCCGGGAGGCGGAGGTTGCGGTGAGCCGAGATCGCGCCATTGCACTCCAGCCTGGGTGACAAGAGCGAAACTCCGTCTCAAAAAAAAAAAAAATTGAAAAGAGCTGAAAGTTATTGAATTTAGTAGTAGTCAGACTGTTTGGTATGGCAACGTGGTATGCTGCTACATTATTTGACAAGATATAGGCAGAAATAGCCTTATTGAAGAGTGAAATATACATACCTTAGAAAGTTTAGATATGTTTGGAAAAGGAACAGACCAGTTTATCTTTCCAGCTCAACTTCTGACCATTTAGCCTTGTGGCTAAATGTTTATATTATATGATACCATTTGTTGCAAGATTTGTATCAAATATGCAAATCAGATTGCACAGCCTCAGAGTAGCTCTATTAATTGAGGAGAAATAAGACCTGAAAAAGTAAACATAATGTACTGAGGCTCATGCATGCAAAAAGCAGCATGCATCTTTTGGTGTATGCTACCAGCTCCCAGCCGAGGCCACATCTAAGGAACACATCCTATAATAAAGTATATCCACTTTCTAATGTAAATATATAAAATCTAACCTGCTAAACGGCCCTGGAAGGAAGGTAATGGGTACTTGTAGAGGTACTAAGAATGATTTTTAACAAAGATGCAAAGGCAATTTAATGGAGGAAAAAATGCCTTTTTAACAAATGATCTTAGGACAACTGGAAATCCACATGCAAAAAGATGACCTTAGACACTCAAATCATACCACATACAAATGCAATGTGTGAACCTTGATTAAACTCTATAATGGGACAAAAAGGACAAGAAAGTTTAGGGGGAAATTGGGGATATCTGAATACAGGATAGATACCAATGACATTATAAAATTTTGTTAAATTTTTGGAGTGCTGGTAGTTTTGTAATCTTATGTGAGTTACATTCTAAGGTTAAAAAAAAAAACTTTCAAGAATCTTAAATGCTGTTATCTTTTTGGTAATAGCACTGGTATATTAATCCTAAAATCTGCTTGTGTACATTATAGGATATAGGAAATGAATAAATAATTTGATGTTCTTGGAAACAGAGGTTCTCACTGGAAGATACATATGTGTGTGTGCACATACACACAGATATGAGAGAGAGAGAGAGAGAGAGAGAATGAATGAAAGAAGGCCAGGAAAAACTTTGTGATAAGGGTGTTAATTGGTGCTACCAGTATGAACATAGTTGTGTTTCCTAGTTCTATCCAAAGAGCCAAGAACCAAGAGCACTCCTGTAGCAATGAGCAAAACTAGTGCCAAGATCTAGATTTCTAAATACCATTCCCCACTAAAAATAACCAGGCTCATTGGAGAAATTACTTATTCTAGGACTGAGGAGGCAAAGTACAAGATGAGCTTGGAACATTTTGTAATAAGGAAGGAAGGAAGTGGTCAAAGAACGATAGGGCCATATCAAAAGGACACAGGATCCAGTTAAAAGGAATACTCATAGGCCAAATTTGGGACAATTTGAACATCAAAGAAAATGACAGAACAGGATCACAAAACACTGGATTCAAAAAAAGAATCGTGTGTCCATAGTGATACTCATCTTAAAAAAGGGGTAGGGGGTGTGAGCAGAGGGAAAGCTCTTCTTTACAAAAGACTGACAACTACTCAGTAGAATTAAAATGTGACACAATAAGAAATAAATATTTGGTCTCTGCCCCCTAGTTCTTGGCACAAAGCTTCTAAATCCCTTTTTAACTCCTTGAGTGATAGGGATAAGAAGAATGTCTTTTGTTATTCATAATAAGCCCCTTTCAATCATAATGCGGTAACTCTTGGAGGATGGAGGCAAGTGGCCACAAGAACCAACTTTGTGATTAGAGGGTTAGAACTTTCAGTCCCACTTCCCAACCTCCAGGGAGAAAAGAGGGGTTGAATGTTGATCTAATTAATCACCACTGGTCAATGATTTAACCAATCATACCTACATAATGAAGTCTCCATAAAAACCCCAACCAGGCCGGGTGCAGTGGCTCAAGCCTGTAATCCCAGCACTTTGGGAGGCCGAGGCAGGTGGATCACGAGGTCAAGAGATCGAGACCATCCTGGTCAACATGGTGAAACCTCGTCTCT
>NW_016107464.1:1530033-1585959 GCF_001604975.1 Cebus imitator | reverse complement strand
AAAAAAAAAAAAAAAAAAAAAAACCCAACCAAAGGGGTTTAGAGAGTTTCCACATTGGTAAACAAAAATGCACCCACATGCAGGGAGAGTAGTGTGCCCAAAAATCCACAGAGACAGAAGGTCCTGTGCTCAGACTCTTCTGAACTTCCCCCAATGTATCTCTTCATCTGGCTATTTGTATCCTTTAAAATACCCTCTTTTTTTTTCCCCATTTTTTAAAATTGCCAATTTATTTTTTCTACCCAATCCAGTATCAATGACATGCAAAAGGATATAAACAGACTATCATGAATATTTACAGGATAATACACCAAACAATTACCAAGGAACAAATTTGTCAAAGTAACAAATTGTTGCTTATCCATGTCCACTCAACTGTACAAAGTTTGTTTCTAGGACAATTTCCCAGTTCTCTGGGAAGGAAGTTCTGTGGATTTGTACCTTCCATAATGGTCAAGCAAACATGCTAAGAGCTGATGCCATCATGTTTTTATGCTAACAGCCAAGAAAGGCTTTTAAAGAACTCTCTAACTTTCAGGCCAGTGTTACAGCATCAGTGGACTCATAGGCAGGATGTGACTTCATCAAAGGAAACGCTTTTCTCCTCTTGGCCTCCCTAAGGCCCTCCTCCTAGTACACAGGAGAAGGAGCTCCCCTTAATAACACCCTAGTTCCAACAGATGGTGTGGAGATTATCAACACAAAAATATCCTTTTAATCAATGAGTAATAACAAATTAACTGCTTTCCTTGGTTCTGAGAGCCATTCTAGCAAATTATTGAACCTGAGGAGAGGCTTGTGGGAACTCCAGTTTATAGCCAGTTGGTCAGAAGTTCAGGTAGTAATCTGGGATTTATGATCGGTGTCTAAAGTACCAGGCAGTCTTATGGGACTGGGCCCTTAACCTGTAGGGTCTGCACTAACTCCACATCTATAGTGTCAGAATTAACTCATGAGACACTCAGTTGATGTCAGCAGAGAATTGCTTGGTATGGAAAACATAATCATTTGGTGTCAGAATTGTGCAAGTATAGAGAAACTGTTTTTTCCTTTTAAAAAGGAATGACAGAATTAAAACATCATCATTTTGCAACCACAGTGTCATAATAAATTTAGGCAATTTATTTAACCAATCATCAATAAAAATCAATTTATTTAACCAATCCTAAAACTAATGAATGGAAGTTTGCTCAAATAAAAACAGTATACACACAGTCTCAAAGTATCACCGCCACTACACACTTAGTTACAAAGGAGAAAAATATATTTGCAACAAAGAGATCTGGAAAACATCATCTGAACTACTAATTAACATCGTATCATAAATAAAGGGACAAATTGACATCAACTGTGCAGTAACCTGAATCTAATGATGAGGAAATAATCAGACAAATCCAGATTTTACAAAATTTTGTGAGACAATTTAACTAGATCCTTGTCAGCGGCCTTGTAGAATGTCTATGTCAATGCGGCACCGAGCAACCTTTGCAAGAGCAATTGTTGGTGAAGAAAGGTTACTCCTTCCCTTCCCCACCTCCTGGGGAGGGGAAAATGAATGTTTTTATGCTCTGAATCCAAGTGAGGAGGAGCTTCACAATTCACAAAGTTTAGGGGTGCCTACAAGAATGGAAGTAGAGCCAGACAGGCTGGGTGTCTACGTAGGCAGGAGACTTGCTAATATGAACTGTGTACCTACCTAAGCAGCCAAAAGGAACAGAGGAGGCAGGGCTGGGAGGCAGAGAAGAGAATAGAACTGCCTGCCTATCCTTTGTTTCTCAGGGCAAGGATACGTGAGTTCCCATGGGCCATATGAATTCTGTGGAATGTGGCTGAGTCGGAGTTATCTTGATATTTCCCCATTCAAGAAGCCTCTAAGTGATATACCAGCAGCAACAAGCTAAGTACATCTTTCTGTGGCAGGACAAAAGAAGTTGAACCAGAGCAATCACTCACATAAGACCCCAGGGAGTCCCCAAAAATAACTTTTGGAGACTCACGCCTGTACCCCAATGAGAAAGCTCGCACTCACCTATCCCTCAGAGGGCAAGAACAACCAAGCAGTATCAGCCAGGCAGGCAACAACAGGCAACAACCACCAACAAAGAGATCAATACGTCTCCTAGGAAGACTAACATTATCACTCGTATAACACATATGCATTCTTCAATCTCAATGTAAGTCTTGCCCCATCTCATGAAGACTGCTCTGAATACTGACACAGCATGTAAATAAGACACTGCAGCACTGCAGTGTTTCTGCACATGTAACCCAGAACTTAAAAGTATTTAAAAAAGAAGAAGATGATACTGCAGTGAAGTGACTGCCCACAGCATGGATATGTCTTTGTGAACTGGCATTCAACAAGATATTCCAGATCTCCTCTAGTCCTTAGTCACTTGGACAGAGAACACTTCTGAGACATCTGTTATTCCTGCCTGAGTGGTTCCAATAGGACCAGAGACTCACTTTCCCACTTCTAGAAAACCCAGGACTCATGGACAACTTGGAGCACAGGAATCTCTTTGTAATGGTCCCTCTGCCTAGACACAACACCTAGCCATGCCCTCTTTGATTCCTGCTGCTTTACCAGTGCTCTAACACAGGAAGTAGACACAAGGTCCCAATGTGTCTACTCTGGTCATTTACTTTCTTACTTTCCTCATTCTCCTTGCATTTCTCTCCTCTCATTCAAGTCAAAAGAAGCTGTTGTTGATTAGAAATTGAGAGATGCAGGTGAAACTCTGCTCCCTCTCACAACATTAGTCCAGAACATTTTATATATTCTCCTAAAATCTTAGGCTTTGGGAAGCTAAAGCCACAAAAATTATTTCTTCTGCTCTCTGTCTTTCCTTTCTTTCAAGAAATGGGCATAAGTCAGTCAAATACTAAAATTGATAATAATATGGGGGATAGAAAACAAATGGACATAATAAATCACAATAATTACCCAACAACATTTTAAAAATATACCACTGTTACCAAATGAGATAAAAACTTCCCATAATAAAAGTGAACGCAGAATGTTGCTACCGGATTTTAAAAGAGAAAGGTTTGACCTGAGATAAAATATTGTGAGAAGCAGTAGTTTGTCTCAATATTTTGAAAGAATCCCATCATCTTTAAGAGCATATTCAAATAACTGGGGTTAGAGTAACTCTTTTCATTGTTTAATTTTTTAAACTTATCTGTTTTTAAATAGAGACTGGGGTCTCACTATGTTGCCCAGGCTGCTCTCAAACTCCTGGCCTCAAAGGATTCTCCCGCCTTGGCTTCCCAAAGTGCTGGGATTACAGGAATGAACCACCACTTCCAGTCAAAGTTAACTCTTGTATCAAAGGGAGAGTTTCTTTAGAGCAGTAGCCCAGTGATTTCTGAAAATATTTTGGTAAAATCTTATAAATAGCTGCAGAGGATTGATCCTAACACACTGGGTAGTGGAGACACCATCTATGTGAAGGCATTTGAGGACTAGGAAGTAATAGGGTCATATGATGCTACAGCTAAAAAAGTCCTAGAGATCATCTAAAATGACACTTCCATTTATTACGTCAAGAAACTGAAGTTGACAGTGGGAAGACTTCCGAAGTCACGGAGAGACAGCAGCAAACCCAGGTTAAGAACAAGGACTCAACTGGGCTTGGTGGCTCAACGCTTATAATCCCAGCAGTTTTGGAGACCAAGGCACACAGATCATTTGAGGTCAGAAGTTCAAGACCAGCCTGGCCAACATGGTGAAACTCCTTCTCTAGTAAAAATACAAAAATTAGCCAGGTGTGGTGACACATGCCTGTAGTCTCAGCCATTTGGGAGGCTGAGGCAGGAGAATTGCTTGAATCTGGGAGGAAAAGCTTACAGTGAGCCAAGATTGCACCACTGCACTCCAGCCCGAATAATGGAGCGAGACTCCCTCTTGAGAAAGGAAAGAAAGGAAAGGGAAAGGGAAAGAAAAGAAAATAAGAAAAAGGAAAAGGGAAAAGGAAAGGAAGGGGAAAGAAGGATGGAAAGAGAGAGAGAAAGAAAAGAAAAGGAGGAAGGAAGGATGGCTGAAGAAACAGGACAATAAATGAAATATGTAGAAGGAAGGATAAAGAGACAGGACAATAAATGAAATGTGTAGTTCTTGACTCGATCATGGCAGGGGAGGGCTATGAAAGTATATCAGAGAGATATCTTCACTCCTATGTTTGTTACAGCACTGTTCACAATAGGCAAGATTTGGAAGCAGCCTAAGTATCTATCAACAGATGAATAGAAAAGAAAAATGTGGTATATAAACACAATGGAGTACTATTTATCCATAAAAGAAGAATGAGATCCTGCCATTTGCAACAATACAGGTGGAACTGGAGGACATTATGTTGCGTGAAATAAGCCAGGCACAGAAAGACAAACTTCACATGGTCTCACTCATTTGTGGGAGCTAAAAATTAAAACAATTTGAATTCATGGAGACAGAGAGTAGAAGGATGATTACCAGAAGCTGGGAAGGGGAGTTGGCAGTGGGAGGAGAGTGGGGATGGTTAATGCGTGCAATGAATGAATGAATAAGCTAGAATGAATAAGATCTAGTATTTGCAAGCACAATCGGGTGCCTATAGTCAACAATTTATTACACATTTTTAAATAACTAAAAGAGTATAATTGGGGTATTTGTAACATAAAGAAATGATAAATGCTTGAGATGATGGATATCTCATTTACCTTGGTGTGATTAAATCACATCGTCTGCCTGTATCAAAATACTCATGTACTCCATAAATGCCTACTATGTACCCATAAAAACTAAAAATTAAATAAAATTTTTTTAAAACGTAAAAAAAAAAAAACCTTTCTTAATTGCTTTAGTTTTCCAGGAAAAAGAAATAAATAAAATAAAGCTTTCAAAATATTTTGGGGGCCGGGCGCGGTGGCTCATGCCTATAATCCCAGCACTTTGGGAGGCCTAGGCGGGTGGATCACGAGGTCAAGAGATCGAGACCATCCTGGTCAACAAGGTGAAACCCCGTCTCTACTAAAAATACAAAAATTAGCTGGACATGATGGTGCGTGCCTGTAGTCCCAGCTACTCGGGAGGCTGAGGCAGGAGAATTGCTTGAACCCAGGAGGCAGAGGTTGCGGTGAGCCAAGATCGTGCCATTGCACTCCAGTCTAGGCAACAACAGCGAAACTCCGTCTCAAAAAAAAAAAAAAAAAAAAAAAAAAAATATTTTGGAGACAATTAGGGAGTTCTTAATATAGACTGTATTTTAGACACTATTACTATATCACTATTAAATTTCTTGATTGTGATCATGGTATTTCAGTTATGTTGGCTTTCCTAGCTCTGAGCAGAAATATACTGATGTGTGCAGCTTATATTCAAATGATTCAGAAAATACTTGTGTGTATTTTTGTGTATGTATGTATGGAGATAGAGATGGAGAAAAATGAAAGAAAAATAAGAGAGGGATGATACCAAGAGCAAATCTGGCAAAATGCTTGTCACTGAACCTAGTAAAGAGTAATGAGTGCTCTTGGTACTGTTCTTTCAACTTTTCTATAGGTTTAACATTTCTCAAAATTAAAATATATGAGGGAGCATGCAAAAGACAAGAATGGCTTATTAATAGAAAAACAAAATAGCCTGTAAACATATGAAAAATGTATGAGAATAAAGGTGCTAGATTATTTAAGCTTTTGATTTCCTCCCACCCTCACAGCATTTGCGCTTTAATCACTTCAATTGCATTTCTTCAATGAGACCAGGAAGGAATAGGAAATAAAATCTCAACTGTTACATTTTGCTTCTCATTAGAGTCCTGGAAAAAGGTTTAAAAGATTCAATCAATCAAAATGAACTCATTACAGTGAGTTTTGAAAAGGATCTGTAATTCACAACCTGCTTTTAATTCACAACATGCTTTTCAGTCAGAGTCCTCTGACCTCCTATGACCTTAAATGTTTGGCCCTAAATGGCAAAAAAACAAAAGTTAACAATAAGTCATATGAAATATAGGTTTTCTTTAAATAAATTTTTAAAATGTTCACCTCAACCACTGGCCTTTAGTTTTATCGCGATAGTGGCCTATAGAAGGTACCAAATGAAAGGCAACCAACGGATTCACAAACCATGGACAGAGGTTTTCCTTTTCAGAAATAATATGAAGGAAGCAATATAATACAGTGGTTCACACAGAGATAGGGGCTATCAAGTCAGGTTTTCTGTGTTTAAATATTTACTTAACCAGTTACTAGCTATGTGATTTGTGGCGAATTACTCAATCTGTTTATGCTTCAGTTTCCTGATCTCAAAAATGGGAACAACAGTAAAATCTGTCTTAGGGTTGTTGTGATGTTTAAATAAGTTAGTATACTTAAGCTCTTGAAATGGCTCACTACAGCCTCGATTTCCCAGGCTTAAGCCATCCTCCCACCTCAGCTTTCCAAGTATCTGAGAATACAGGCACATACCGCCATAGCTGGCTAATTTTTTTTTTTTTGGTAGAGATGAGGTCTCAGTATGTTGTCCGGGCTGGTCTCAAACTCCTGGGTTCAAGCAATCCTCCTGCCTCAGCCTCCCAAAGTGCTGGGAACCATGCTCAGCCTATAGTTCTTATTGTTACTAGTATTACAACAACAAATGCTACAATCATTGGTATCATCTGCTACTTGTAGTTGATGAAGTTTGGCATGAGATTCAGAAAAACCAGAGCAACACAAAAGTAGCACAGTCCTCCCCACACCCCGGCCACACACATACACACACATATCACAGGCTGAAAAAGTGAAATAGATCAGACCTTAAGTCAGTCCTTTAGTGTTTCCTCAGGCTGTTTTGAGGGAAACTGAGGAGAAGGTAATAATATACCAAAAATGTTTGGCTCATTTCAAGAAGTAATCTGTGTGATCTTGACAAATTAATCTCAGGAGAAATAACATGTTCTCTCATTTCAGTCAATCATTTATCAAATTTTATTGAGGTGTACTATGCATCCAGTGTTGAGCCAAATGCAAGGAATATAAAATGGAACGATGTCTATGTCTTTTAAAACTTTGTGTTCATTTCCACTAAATATATATATATATATATATATATATATATATGTTATATGATGGATGTGCACACAGGGTAGAATGGAAGCACACAGAAAAGACCTAAGTTAGACTTGGAGGAAGGAGAAAACAGCACAAAGATTACCCAGAAGCGATGATATTTAAACTGAGCCTTAAAGACAAGGATAGAGGGGTTCATTCCTCCAGGGCTAGAAGTTAGCAAATGTAGAAAAAAGATAAGCCCTACTCCCCTGCCTACAGTCACATGAAACCAAAACACTTCTCCCTAAAGCTAATAGATACCCATCAGAGGTAGGTGCTTAGACAGATGTGCTTCGGGAATATCTTCTGTTTACACACGTGATGTCTCTACCCTCCCCAACTCGATTAAGTCATGTTTGGAGAAGCGATAGAAAGCTGCAGTTAAGAGATTCATAGACAAGTTTCTCACTTACAACACTGGGCGGCAGCAGTGGGCAATGGCTTCCTCTGGCTTTCTTCTTGACTAGGATACTAGAAGCAGAAAGGAGAAAAAAATACAATCAGAGGCCCAAGTAAAGAGAGAAAAAAAAAAAAAAATCACAGCTACCTATAAAAGGGTTTAGTGTTTCTAAACAAAATTTTTATTGAACAGAAACAGAACACCCTGCTCCTATTTTCTCTATGTGATCCTGACATACAGGCCAGACTATGGGTTATGGGCCTGGCCCAGTGAGACAGACTAAATAAAGCAGGACAGTAAAGAGCTGTCCTGACCATGGGAACCTGGGCACCCACCCAGCTCTGCCAGGCAGCTGTAGAAGGTTTGACCTTGGAATCCCTAGAGTATTTCACTGTCCTCTGAGTTTTCCTGGGGCTAATGTGTAGATTTCCCCATTCAGGTGAGCCAAATGAAAAACTGTCTGGGGCTCTTTTCTCACTTCTGAGCAATAGTGCTTCTTCATTCATAAGGTCACATGTGAAATAAGTGAAACTGCTTACCTAAGCATGTGGTGCAATATCTGGTATCTATAAGAGTTCCTCTCCCACTAGCACTGTAGTCTCCACCATCCCACCCACCACGACCACCACAAAAACAAATACAGGGCACTGAAGACATAAGAAAATGTTCTATAAAAGGAAAGAATTATGTGCAATTCTTGAGGATGGGCTGGATTCAGAAGGTAAAAGAGAAAGGAACAAACAAATTAACGGGTACACAGAGTCTGGAAGACAGAATAATTTGGTTCAGAGTCCATTGGAGAATTATAAAAATGTATCTTGACCAGGAACTTGCAAACATGAGATGTAGAGTTCTCATCCTGACCTGGCCACTTATTCATAAACTGTGAGATCCTAGGCAAGTCAGAAATTCTCTAAAACTGCCAACAAATGAGTTATTTATTCATGCAACAAATATTGATTGAATATCCACTATCCGCAAGGCCTTGTTCTAGGCAGAATTTGTAAATCACGGTAAAAATTTGGACTTTTCTAGTGTACTGAGGAGTCCTTTAGGGTTTTAAACATGAGAGGATTATGATATGATTATACTTTTAAAAGATTAATCTGGCTGCTGTATATGTTGAACTGAAGGGAACACAAGAAAAAATAGAGTAATTAGTGCAATAATCCAGACAAAAGTTAATGATGTTGTACATAACACTCTTATGAGTATCAGTGGTGAAGAGCATTTCAAATGGTTGGGATCCAAAATACAAAACACTTTTTGTATACAAATATACTTTATAAGCAATAAAGTATGGTACAAATATCAGAGGTAAACACTGTTATTACTAATTTCCATGGAGAATGATCAGAAAAGTCAAGTGCAATGTAAACAGTATGATAGCACTAGCAAAACTGCCAATCACAGAAATGTTCAAAACATCTTTTTTTTTTTTTGAGATGGATTCTTGCTCTTTTGCCAGGCTGGAGTACAGTGGTGAGATCTCAACTCGCTGCAAACTTCACCTCCAGGGTTCAAGCAATTCTTGTGCCTCAGCCTCCCAAGTAGCTGGGATTACAGGCGTGAGCCACCACACTTGGCTAATTTTTGTATTTTTTAGTAGAGACAGGGTTTCACCATGTTGGACAGGCTGTTTTTGGACTCTTGACCTCCAGTGATCCACCAGCCTCAGCCTCCCAAAATGCTGGGATTACAGGTGTGAACCACCATGCCCAGCCAAGTTCAAAACATCTTGAAGGTCAAACATCCACTCCAAAGTAACAAAAGTTATTATATATAACTTTTGTTATATAACTAAGTTATAATATATAACTTAGTTATATATAATAGTTACTACAGATAATTATAATTTTTGAAGACAGTACACAGGCATAACCATGAGGAATCCCAAAATTTTAAGTATTCAAGAATTCAGACATAAGAGATCAGAGTAGATATTTTCAGAAGCTACATTTAATGAATCTGTTTCAGGCCCAAAACAGAAAGCTGAAGTTCAATTAGAGTATAATTAATAATGTTAAGACGGCTAAGAAAAAAGCCACAAAATTTATCTACAAAAAACAGAAAAGGATAGTATAAGAAAGGAAAATTACAGGCCAATTTCATTTATGAATATAGAGATAAAATCCTAATTAATAGATTACTAGGCAAATCTGTCATATAAGTGTGTGTAATACTTATATGTGACTATGTATGCATATGTGTGCATATGTATGTGTGTTAGCATATAAATGTACATATATCCCATCCAGATGGACATTAAATGCTAGGACAGTTCAGTATCTGAAAGTCTACTTACGTAATTCACCATATTAAACAGATCAAAGGAGAAAAACTATATGATCTAATAGATGCAGAAAAAGATTTAATAGAACTCCATACTTTTTCATGACAAAAATCCTTAGAAAATAAGAAAGAAAATAGAATTTCCTTAATCTGGTAAAGAGTAGCTACCAAAATCCATGGCAAACAGCATACTTTAAAACTTATGAAGCAGTCTCCTTACAGTCAGAAGACAGACAAGGCTCTCTACTCTTACATTGTTAAAAATTATACTGGATGTCCTAGGCATTGAATGTTTCAAATAAAAGGTCATGAGAAACAAGAAAAGTCTGAGAAAATGTCACAGCCAAGAGAAGCCTAAGGAGACGTGACAGCTAAGTGTAATGCAATATCCTGGATGAGATCCTGGAACAATAACAAAAAAGACACAAGGTAAAAACTAAGGAAATCTGAATAAACTATGGAATTTTAGCTTTTTTTTAAGTTAACAATAAAATAAATAAATAACACTAACTCTTTAGTTAATAATAATTTATCAATACTAGTTCATTAACTGTAACAAATGTATCATACTAATGAAACTACCTTTGCAAAAATCGTAACTAAGGAAATTATGACAGTGAAAGAAATCAGATCTAACCAGTTCCATCTTGCTTCTAACCTTTAAGCTGTCCTTGTTCATACCTGGACATAAGCTGAACTAACTTTGGGAAGGAATTCAATTCAAGGTTTTGACTCTGAAACAAAATTGATAATAGCCCTTTTCCAAAAAGATTCCCTTCTTGCCTGGGGACCAGTCTGCCTTTGTAGGACTAATAAAATTAGCTACAAGATTAGAAATCACTTTAGGGGTCATGCAGCCTCTGGCTCCAAGAAGTCTGAACCTTCCCAAATTGCTCCGGGAATAACATCACTATTATAAAACCTAAGGTCAGTGCTTGAGACATTTTGCAGACCCTGCACTAGATGGATCAGCTGACACCACTCAGACCCGTAATCTGGCCCAACCAGTTCTGCCATCCCACACAAGAACAGAAGACAGCAAGAAAAACTCACTTCTACCAGCTATGATTCCATCTACGACCTGACCAATCAGCATTCCCTACTACCCAACCCCTACCTGCCAATTTATTTTTAAAAATTCTGATGCCCAAATGCTCCCAGACACTGATTTAATAATAAAACAGCACTGTCCTGCACAGCCGGCTTTGTGTGAATTACTCTTTTTCCATTGCAATTCCCCTGTCTTCATGAATCAGCTTCTAGGCAGCAAGCAAGGTGAACCTGTTTGGCAGTTACATAAATGTAAGATGTTAATAATAAGGGAAACTATAAGATAAGGGGGGGACAGGATAAATACCTGCTCAATATTTCTGTAAATCTAAAACTTCTAAAAAATAAAGTCTGTTAATAAAAATATATGTATAAACAGGCCTGGCACGGCTCACTCCTGTAATCCCAGCACTTTGGGAGTCCAAGGCAGGCAGATCACTTGAGGTCAGGAGTTCGAGACCAACCTGGTCAACATGGTAAAAACCCATCTCTATTCAAAATACAAGAATTAGCCAGTTATAGTGGCACATGCCTGTAATCCCAGCTACTTGGGAGGTTGAGGCAGGAGAATCGCTTGAGCCTGGGAAGTGGAGATTGCAGTGAGCCAAGATCATGCACTCCAGCCTGGATGAAAAAGTAAGAATCTGTTTAAAAAAAACCTGACATATATACATATATGTAATATAATTTTATATATATATTATATACATATTATATATAGTATAAACAATTCAAACACTTAGAAAAATAAAGGGTAAGGATTGGAAGGAGAATAAAAACTTAAAGATGCAAAAACTAGCTACATAGAAAATCTAAGGGAATCGCTAAACTATTAGAACTATTAATAAGATCAGTACTTGAGTAAGATCAGTACTTTAAAAAGATGAGCAGCAAAGCATTTACTTATAATAATAATGTCATAAGCGATTAGAAAATGTAATTTTTAGAATGCACCATTTGCAACAATTAGGGGGAAAAAAATCTAACAAAAGTAGTATAACACTTGCATAAAGAAAAAATATCTTCCCCCCTATTATGGTCTGAAAGTTTGTATCCCACTGCCCCTGCCCTCACCAAAAATTCACTTGTGTGATGATACTAGGAGGTAGGGCCTTTGGGAGATGATTAGGTCATGAGGGTGGAACCTTCATAAATGGCCTAAGTACCCTTATAAAAGAGGCTCCAGAGAGCATGCTCCATTATATGAGAACACAGCAAGGTGCTGTCTATGAACCAGGAAAAGGGCCCTCACCAGACAATGAATGTGCCAGTGCCTTAATCTTGGACTTCCCAGCCTCCAGAACTATAAGAAATAAGCTTCTGTTTTGTTTATAAGCTATCCAGTTTGCACTGTTACAGCAATCCAAATAGACTAAGACATCCCCTATAGCACTTCTCACCTTTTAATACTCAACTATATTTATTATATTTCTTGCTTATTGTCTGATTCTGCCTATGTGATCCATGAGGGTAGGGGTCTTCAACCTCTGATGTATATCAAACACACAATAGTGCATGGTACATGATGCTTAATAATTGATTTGGTGAATAAATGATGAACAAATCTCACCAATAAACAGGGAAATACAAATTAAAACAATTTCTATACTCATTAGATTAATAACAATTTAAAATCCGATAACATCAAGTGTCAGTAAGGAAACAGTGAAGCAGGGAAAGGGTAGATGTAAATTGGTACAATCACTCTAGAGGGCAATTTAGTAATATCTAGTAAGGCTGAACAGGGTATATCCTACAACCAAACACCTACTCTTCCAGGTATACACCCAGAGAATCTCTCAGATACAAGAATAGAGAAACAGGTTCAGAAATGTTCACTGCAGCATGCATTTATAATTGCAAAAACCTAATTGTCCATGAGTAGGAAAAGTAATACAGCGTGGTACAGTCCAACTCTATAAAGTGGTAGGTGCCCAAGTCAGTCTTGATTAGTGCTTCTAGGCCCACTAGGTGTAAGGGAAATGTTACACACAGTAGAATAAAAAAGTTACACTCTATATTGTATTTTTAAAATGATTTTGCAGCAAGTATGATGAAATCCTGATAATTATTGAACCTTAAGGGTGGGTATACACATGGGCTTCCTTTTATTATTCCTCTATTTTTATGTATACTTAATTTTTTTCATGATAAAAATAGAAAAAGAGAAGAGACAGAAGCCAACTTGAAGAAACTCCCATTAACCAAAGATGAGATCATTTTAGTATCAAAAAGAATGTCCAGCCTCGGCAACATAGAAAGACCCCATCTCCACAAAAGTTTTAAAACTAGCTAGGTGTGGTGATGTGTGCCTGTAGTTTCCGCTACTTGGGAGGCTGAACTGGGAGGATGACTTGAACCTAAAAGTTTGAAGAGGTAGTGAGCTATGAGTATGTCACTGCACTCCAGACTGGACAACAGAGCAAGACCTTGTCTCCAAAAAAGAATAATTGCAATGGGTTGAAATATATGATCAAATATACCAAAATTCATAAATACATAGTAATATTCCATTTAAAAAAGAAAACAACTTATTGGTCACCTTGAGAAGTTGCTGAGGCAACAATTCATTATTCTAAAAATGGATAAAGAGAATGTTTTTCTTATACAGACTATACTTCGGTGAACCAAATAGCTAGGAAGAGAAAACTCATTTTTATAGACAAATCATAGCTCATAAATGCTGAAGGGATAATATAATCAGAATATCATGGCCAACCACGGTAGCTTACACCTGAAATGCCAGCGCTTTGGGAGGCCGAGGAGGGCAGATCACCTGAGGCCAGGAATTCAAGACCAGACTGGGCAACAAGGTGAAATCCTGTCACTACAAAAAATACAAAAATTAGCCGGGCATCGTGGTGTATGCCTAAAGCAGGCAGATCACTTGAGCCCAAAAGTTCGAGACCAGACTGGGCAATATGGTGAAACACCATCTCTACAAAAAATATAAAAATAAAATAAAGTAAAATGATTTAAGAGACATAATAGCCAAATGGGCACAACAGAACTAAACTGATCCTGCTGACACACTAATTTCTGGCTCCTGAAATGAAAAAATCAACTGTATAAAAATATCTTCTAGCTAATAAAAGAAACTGAAAAGACTGGATATTGGATGACACTAAGAAATTGCTAAAGTCAATGTGATAATGGCATTTTTTTAAGCATTATCTGTTAGAGATCTATACTGATATATTTATGGTGAGATAAAATAACACCTAGGATTGTTTTTTGTTTATGACACAGAGTCTTACTCTGCCACCCAGACTGGAGTGCAGTAATGTGATCTTGGCTCACTGAAGCCTCTGCCTCCCGGGTTCGAGCAATTCTCCTGCCTCAGTCTCCTCAGTAGCTAGGATTACAGGTGCCCGCCAATTTTTTGGCTAATTTTTGTATTTTTAGTAGAGACAGGGTTTCACCATGTTGGCCAGGCTGGTCTTGAAATCCTGACCTCAAGTGATCTGCCCACCTTGGCCTCCCAAAGTGCTGGGATTACTGGTATAAGCCACCACACCTGGCTGGATTGGTTTTAAAATACTCGAGCAAAAAAGGGAAGACTAACTCTATATTTTTTCATGTTTCAAAATATCCATAATAATAAAGTTTTTAAGTGGAAGAACAACCAAAATGCGATACAACTTCATACGTGCTACGAATGGAAGAATGGATATAATAAAAAAAGACAGATAATAATAAGTGCTGACAAGGATATAAAGAAACTGAAATCCTTATACACTGCTGGTAGGAGTATAAAATGTCACAGCCACTTTGGAAAATAGGCTGGCAGTCTATCAGTTAAATACAGAGTTACCATGTAATCTAGCAATTCCACTCCCAGTCATATCCAAGAGAAATGAAAACATATGTCCACACAAAACTGTGTATATAAATGTTCAAAGAAAAACTGATTTGGAGTTGTAGTGATATCCAAAGAGCACAACTATGAAGATACTAAAAAGCCACCAAACTGTATGTAAGCTTTAAATGAGTGAACTATATGGTATATATAAATTATATTTCAATAAAGCTGCTAAAAAGATAAACAGCGCAGTGGAAGAGAGGATGAAAGATAAAAACTTAGTGAGTGGCATAACCTAGAATAAAACCAGAAAGCAAATCCATAACAGCTGAAAAGCAGAAACAACCCAACTGTCCATCAACTAATGAACGAATTTAAAATGTACTACATCCATACAATGGAATGTTATTTGGCAATAAAAAGGAATTTATTTACATGCTAAAACATGAATGAAACCTTGAAAACATTATGCTAAGTGAAAGAAAACAAAGGACCACATGTTATATAATTTCATTTTTATGAAATGTGCAGAATAGGTCAATAGAGACAGAAGGTTGATTGGTGGTTGCATAGGGCTGAGGAGGATAGGGAAGAATGGAGATGATGGCTAAGGGCACAGGGGCAATGAAAATACTCAAAATTGTAGTGATATCCATGGGCACAACTATAAAGATAGTAAAAGCCACTGAACTGTAAGCTTTAAATGAGTGAACTGTATGGTATATATAAATTATATTTCAAAAAAGCTGCTAAAAAGATAAACAGTGCAGTGGAAGAGAGGATGAAAGATGAAAACTTAGTGAGTGCCATGCCCTAGAATAAAAACAGAAAGCAAAAATCTGATATGCATTTGGGAACCCCAGACCAAGAAACATTTTTATTAGAACTTATAAAATTCTGCAATATTTGTATATAATGCTTGGCTGTTAAATTGTTTTAATCCATTCTTGATTCTGCATGATGACACACAGTAAAGCGTATAAAATGAAAAGTACAACATGCTTCTTTACTAGGAAAGCAAAGATATGGGAGTCTGAAAGGCTGAATACCACTCCACAGCCAGGCTCAGAAAGAACAAAAACACAAAGGGTAAAGTAAATGCAAAGATAGTATGAATGCTCAGAGTCACTAAGTGGAGTAGGAGGAACTGGAGCTTTCAATAAAGAAGAAAAGTGGGAACATTGGTATGGGAATGAGAAGAGTTATACAGCTTAATAACAGAAAGCCTACCGAGAATAACGGAGATAAGGAAAAACCCTGAAAACAGTAGATGTTGCTTGTCCCAAATGCCGTTGTTCATCTTTCATTTTAATTCACTGTGGGTTGAATTATATCCCCGCAGAAGATATTTTAGACTTCTAAGCCCAGCTATCTGTGAATATGACCTTATTTGGAAACCAGGTCTCTGCAGATGTAATCCAATTAATTCAATGACTGGTGTCCTTATAAAAACAATGGAAATTTAGACACAGACACACAGCAACAGGAGAATGCATTGTGAAGATACAGACAGACACACAGGGAGGCATAGGACAATGGAGGCAGAGATTAGAATGATACATCTATAAGCTAAGGAATAGCAAGGACTGCCAGGAACCATCAGAGGTAGGAGAAGGGTAGACAATGTTTCTTCCTTGAGAGCCCCTAAACAGAGCTAAAATGATCCTGCTGACACCCTAATTTCAGGCTTCTAGTCTCCAGAACTGTGTTAAAACAAATTTTGGTTGTTATAAGTCACATAGTTTGCAGTACTTTGTTATGACAGCTATAGGAAACTAATACAGTCATCAAACCACTGCATTTTCGGCTTTATGTACTAGACTATGGATGTATACTCATCATCAATCACCAAATCCAATAGCTCTGTTTCATAATTCACTTGTTTTAACATGTGACACTGTCAATAATTTCTGCCTTGAATCTCTTTTTATTTTGTTCCATGAATCTTTCTTGGTTATCTTATTCTCTCTCTTTAAGGTTGCCCTTTCTCAATCTCTTTTGTTTCTCAGAATTCTATGTTTAAGGTTTCCCAAGATTTTGTCCTTGTTCTTTAATACTTTAGTATGCTCTACTTGAGCAGGTTTTTCCATTCCTATTACTTCAATTGTTTCTAATATATTAATGAAGCTCTATGCCTATAGCTCTCTACCCCATTCAAACCTCAGCTTTGGATTATCTCATGAAATTGTTTATCAAAAATTTCTACTGAAATATCCTCTGGCACTCAAAATATATCTTATAATCAGATCCATTTTTTAGTAGTCCACATGTCCAAAATAAACAAATTTATCATCTTTTCCCTCCATCAGCAATAACAAAAACATTTTCCAATCCTGATGCCCCAGGTTAAGCTGATTGCATTCTCTTATACGCACCAGATAAGGCCAGCAAGACCAAACAATGCAATTGTCCCAACATCCTCAAAAATCAGACCCAAATAAGAATAATATCCAAAAACCTGGGAAACAGTAGAAGCAAAAGAAATGCCGCCAACTCACAGGTGTAACAAAAGAGGACAGATTCCCTAGTACAAGCTCCCTCCCTCACAGTCTAGAGCCAGACTAGTGCCACAGTACGAGAGAGTGGGAAGAATAGAATAAATGGAAGATGGAATCTTCTAGTGACATTTCAGGCAATCTTCTAGTTGCCTTTTTTCTTTAATGCAATTTCAATTATTTCATTCTCAGAATGACATGCTCTTGGGCCCCTCCCAGGGCAACCTATAAAGAGCATCAGAGATTTTCTCCCATCTCTCTATACTGCAAATAAGGCTGCTCCTACCTCATTGTCGGCTCCCAAGGCATTGAATTGCTCCCATTTGTAGGTCCAATATCTGGCTTCCTCTTCTGGGATATCTACCATAAAAAAAGAAGAAGAAGAAAAGAAATTATATCAGCAGGTAAAAAATCATCAGCAGATAATACTTTATTCAGACTAATGACTGAGGTCAGAAGGTGGTGGTGATGGACAAGTTTTAACTGGTGGTTTGGTTCTTGTCATGAACATTATGTTTACTCTTCACAAAAAAGCACCAATACAACGTACTGTTATTCTCATTGTTATTTTGTAGATGAAGAAACTGAACTTCAGAGAGTTCGTAAAATAATCTGGCCAAGGTCACAGTTTATAAAGAGATGAGCCATGAATCAAACCATGGTTTGTGTGATTCCAAAAGCTACATTCTTTCTATGTAACTATACTACTTTTCCCTCAGCAAGACCAAAACCATCCAAAGAATTAGCTTAGAAGAAAAGTTACATGCTGAGATATTGAGATGCTCAAAATTCAAAGGCTTTCTCCCCAAAAAGTTAAAAGTAGAATTACCATGTGACACAGTTCTCCCACTTTGGGTTATACATACGAAAGAACTAAAAGCAGGATCTCAAAGAGATATTTGCACACCCAAGTTCCTAGTAGCATTGTTCACAATAGCCAAGAGTTGAAGCAACTGAAGTGTCCACAAATGGATGAAAGGATTAACAAAATGAGAGATTTACATACAATGGAACATTATTCAGTCTTAAAAAGGAAGAAAATCTTGCCACATGCCATAATACGGATGAACTTTGTGCATGTTATGCTAAGTGAATTAAGTTCATCATAAAAAAAGATAAATATTGTATGATTTCACTTACATAAGGTAACTAAAGTAGTCAGATACACAGAAAAGAAACAATGGTGGTTGTCAGTGGCTGTGGAGAGGGGGAAATGGGGAGTTGTTTAATGGGGACAGAGTTTCAGTTTTGCAAGGTGAAAAAGTTCTGGATATCTGTTCTACAACAATGTGAACGTACTTAACACTAGTGAACTGTGCACTTCAAAATAGTTAAGATGCTAAATTTTAAGTTATGTCTTTTACCACAATTAAAATTTTTTAAAAAGAAGCTATTAAAAAAATACTCATAGGTTTTATGCCTGGAAAATATTAGATGCTCAAATATTTGTTAAGTGAGTCTCTAAGTGAAAATATTTGAATTTTTAAAAATAATGATATAATGGTATATCCTGATTTCCAAATATTTTAAACTGACTATAACAACTTCTCCCCAAAATTCACCTTTTGAAAACATCAAGTATGACCATATAACCAGCACAAAAGAGAAACACTCAGGCAATATATGGATCATGTCAACTTCAGAGACATTGAAACAGATACGCTTTTTAGCAGCCCACATGAATAAAGCAAATATAGCCCTTTCCTTTCTCCTTTGTTCCGCCTGTCCAAAACTTCAGCTCCTTCCCTTCAACTAGCTCTTTAGCAATTGGTGACAATATTTCAAAGCCTTATTTAAAAAATACACACATACACCTTCAAATAATCTACAATGTAATTTGTATAGCATTTTTTCATCCATATGGTACATCCCTAAAATGGTATACTAGCACCTGTTAAAAAGAAGGAGAGTGGGAGGTGCAAGGTGGAAGAGGAGCTGCTGCTGCTGTGGGTCTATATGCTCCGATGTGGGATGATTCACCAAAATATATTAAGTGGAAAACAGCAAGGCACAGGGAATGTGTTAGAACATGCTACTATTTGCATTTTAAAAAGAAGATGGTGGGGCGTGTGTGTGTGTGTGTGTGTGTGTGTGTGTGTGTACACACATATATAAGCATCTATATAGGTATATAAGAAAGTATTAATAGTGGTAGCCTATAGGAAGAGAATGGATTTCTGAAGAGACTCTTCACTGTATAGCTTTTTAAACCATTGTAAATTTATTCCTGCCTCACCCTACAAAAATAGTTTTAAGAAGAAAAAATAGAGATACAAGCATGTTTATCGCAGTATTTTTTATAGCAGTACAAACTTCAAACAACCAAAATACCCAACAAGAAGTGGTTAAATGTATTATACAAATAGTTAAAATTAAAAGCCCAGGCTCTAGAGTCAAACCATGGCCAAAATACTTAAATACTCTCTGCCTTAGTTTGCGTATCTCTAAAGTGGGAATAATAGTTGGGTCTGCCTCAAAGGACTGAAATGAGGATTAAATGAGCTAACATACGTAAATACTTAGTGACATGCCCACCGGCACACAATAATTCACCATAAATGTTATTTTATTATTATTGATGTTTTAAATAAAATCAACCACTAAAAGTAGATAATGTCTATTTTATATAAGATTTATAACTATGTAATTAGTGATACAAAAAGTAATACTACATTAAAAAACAACCATTTAAAGTCTCTGGAAATGGTCCTAAGTGCATACAGCAAATGAAAAAAAATTCATTCAAGAATATCTACCAAAATGTGGTGAAAATGGCTAACATCTGTGGTATTCGAACCAAAACCCCCTCCCCTCGATTGCTTTTCCCTTCACTTGCAGCTTGGTCTACAGTCCAACATGAAAGTCTTCCTTTCTATTTTTCTGAAGTAATAGTTGTTCTGAGTTTAGTTCTTTCCGAGCGAGCTGGAAAATCATTCTTTTTTTGCTTAAATCACCATAGGATACAAGACACAAATACACTGATATCATAAAACAATAGCAGTAACAATGGGATATGCAAATATCAATAATGTGAATGGTAAAAATTAAAATTAAACTAATAAAAATTAACTAAAACAAGATACCACACAAAATAATCAAACAAAGATTAAAAATTGGGAAATACAAAAGACTGCCAAGGATGTACAGCAACAGGCACTCGTCAGATACAATTTATAAGAGTATAGATTGGTATAACCTTTTGGACAAGAAACTCAGTAGTATCCATGAAAAGTAATGATGCACATACCCTTTGATCCAGCAATTCCACTTTAAGAAATTTATTCTAGACTCAAAATGGGCAAAGATATACAGAGTTGTTAGTCAGCAGTATATAACATCAAAAAAAACTGAAAAAACCTGCATGTCAATCAATAAAGGATTACTTAGATAAATTATGGTAGGTCAGGCATGGTGGCTCATGCTTGTAATTCCAGCACTTTGAAAGGCTGAGGTGGGTGGATCATTTGAGGTCAGGAGTTTGAGACCAGCCTGACCAACATGGTGAAACCCTCTCTCTACTAAAAAATACAAAAAATTAGCCAGGTATGGTGGCACAAGCCTGTAATCTCAGCTACTCGGGAGGCTAAGGCACGAGAAACACTTGAAGCCAGGAGGCAGAGATTGCAGTGAGCCAAGATTATACCACTGCACTCCAGCCTGGGTGACAGAGCAAGACTGCATCTCAGAAAAAGGGGGAAAAAAACGAATAAATTATGGTAGAGGCAAATCTGTTCAGATGAACAAGATAGATCTTAAAGTATAACATGGAGCAATGTCCAGGATAAATGTCTAAGTAGTTTATAAAACACTTTATCAGTGTGTGTGTATGTGTGTGTGTGTGTATATGTGTGTGTGTGTGTGTGTGTATATATGTATGTGTATACATATACACACATATATATGTATGTGTATACATATACACACATATATATATACATATATATGTATATATATGTATGTGTATACATATACACACATATATATATACATATATATGTGTATATATGTATGTATGTGTATGTGTGTGTGTGCGTGTGTATATGTATGTATATTACACATAGAGTATGATCCAAATTTTGCCAAAATAAATTTTTGGAAAAATAAATATCATGTGTCTAAACCAAAATACAAGAATGTTAACAGTAGTTTAACACTGGGGAAGGCAAAGAAGGTTAAAGGAACTGAGAAAATAAACTTTTAACTTTTTATCCATGTACATTTCCTTACTATCTGAATTTTTATCAGGAGTATGTATTGTGATTTAATTTACATTTTAAATTATTCTAATTATCAGAGCTCTTTAATACTTAAATTAATAAATCAGAAGGTATAGTCACTTCAAGACAATAAATGCTTATTTTCAAAATAAATCTAACAAGCCAATATTTCATAAGTCATTATAACAAATAGTCACACAAAATTAAATGAGTTAAAGGGAACGCTTTTTAGTGTAGATTCTTTAATGAGCACCATTCTATATTCTACTTTGCACCATTCCCTGGGTGAAGTGTTATGGGAAAAAGAGTAAGGGAAGACAGAATATCCTTAAAGGAGATAGCTGAGGTGACAAAATATACATTAATGAAACAACTAGCAAACAATTTCAAACAATATGGTAAAAATTATGAAATAGTTTTAAAATTTTAATGAAATAGACTTACCAAAAGGCAACTCAAATCTTGTATCAAGCAAAATTTTATGAGGAGTTGGGTTTCTAGTTCCACAGATCTCATCGTCTTTCATTAATGTCTCTGCCTCCAATGTGGACCATTCCCCAGGCCCTTCCTAGGAAACAAAGATCTAAGATTAAAGTTTAATCTTTCTTGGCTCCCTTTTGGTTTGAGAGTCAGGTTTTATTCTCTGAAGTTCCTTGTTTGAGAGCTTCTGAGGGCCATTCACATCCTGATAAGGCAAACATGCCACTGTCACCACCTGCCGCCACTGCATGTGGCTTCTGTTCTCCCTCTTTGGTGGGGAGAGCAGCTTTCACTGTGCTAAGCTCTGCAGGTCTAATGAGGACAGAATGTCTGGAGCAGCATATTCTAAAACTAAGCACATCTGTGGATCAATATTTAACCTGTACAGTTCTTAATGACTGTGTCACTGTTTCTAGTCAGTAAAAAGCTACCAACACTGCTGGCTAAATAGGAGTGAACTGGTGCTGCAATGAAAATTAACTGCCCATCTGCCTGGGGAGTAGAAACTTCGCTATAAAAGAAATACAGAAAATAGAGGCAACTTCAGCTTCCCCATTCCAAGAGAAAACTCATGGTCCATGTTAACACCAAATAGAATATGACAGATTTTGTCCAGGTCGAAAGTGTCAATGGGGAAATAACACTGAGTTATGATCCAGTCTAGGAAAGTAGGGCAAATGTTCAATCCTAGGAATAATGCATAGAGGTAGTGTGAATACAGATTGCCAAGCCTGGTAGTTCCTTAAACTCTATTAGGGTTACATATAGAAGAAGAGCCCTGAAACCAGTCCTTGGAGACTGGTAACTCAAAGAAACAAAGCAGAGAAAGCCAGCTGGCTAAGGAAGCCTAATGGGACTCCTCCCAGGGCAGTGACTTAAAGGAGAACATAGAAACCACAAGTACCCTAAGTTAACATACACACAGGCACACACACACCTCAGAAGGGGTTGTCTCCTGGTAAGGCTGAAGAGGTACTTTGGAGCCTGTGAGTTTAGTCACAGGACATAGGGTAGACCAGAATCAAATGAAATCATCTGAACTTTCAAGTGAGGTTAGGAATAGGCAGATTACATGCTCTCTATTAGAAAGGAGGAAGAATAATCCAAGATGCATGGATGAATATTAGCTAAAAGGGAGCTAGCATGGGGAGAAGCATGGGCTAGGAACCATACTTCCAGACAGGCAATGCAATGACTGACCTCATCTGACTGACGAATAGTCTTCAGTGCAATCCACACAGTCCCCACCATGGTGTCCCAGATCAGTCCTTTGTTCCATACTTCCACACTTAGACCCAGGTCCAGGCGACTAATCTCACTAAAGGAAAGAGGAAAGCCCTTTGAGGAAAGCTGCACAATATGAAAGAAACAACTGCATCCCCTGTTTTGCTAAACTTTGAATGTTTTCTCACCAATATCCTGTCTTCAGGGAAAATCAAAATTTTCCAGAATGCTGCAACCATTTTTAGGCTCCAAGAAACCTATGTAAGGTAGCCATAGAAAACTGCCTTTGCTACAGTTATATAAGTTCCAGAGACCTGCTGTATGACATAGTGCCTCCAGTTAACAATAAGGTATTGTGCACCTCAAAATTTAAGAGGGTAGATTTCATATTAAATGTTCTTAACACACATACAACAAAAAAAGGAGACACAAGTAAACTTTTAGACATGATGAATATATTTATTACCTTGATTATGGTGATGGTAACCAAGTTTATACATATGTCTAAATTGTACACATTTATTATGTGCAGTTTTTTATATATCAACTAAATCTCAATGAGGATGGGAGTGGAGAAAGAAAAATGCCTTTGTCTATCCGTTCTTTCCACTTTGGAGATAGAATCATGATTAGATTAGCGCAGTTTCACAAAATATGAGGCCAAATAACGAGGACATTATTGCCAGGCCTACTTGCCAATTTTCACCCATAGGCAACAGTTTTATATGTTTTATTATTAACTAACACTGCTTCAACATAAACCATGCACTGCATACTGGAAACTTTTAGGAAAGGTAAGTCTGCTTTACAAGATTTATGAGGCTGGACATGGTGGCTCAAGCCTGTAATCCCAGCACTTTGGGAGACACATGGATCATCTGAGGTCAGGAATTTGAGACCGGCTTGGTCAACATGGCAAAACCTGTCTCTACTAAAAATACAAAAATTAGCTGGGCAAGGTGGCGCACACCTGTAATCCTAGCTACTTGGGAGGCTGAGGCACAAGAATAACTTGAACCCCGGAGGCAGAGCCAAGATCGCACCATTGCACTCCAGCCTGGGTGACAGAGTCAGACTCCATCCCACCCAAAAAAAGATTGCGGGGAGGGATTTATGAAAGGGAGTCCAGGTAGAAGTTGGGTCCCTGAGAACATGTAAGTTTGACAGAAACACATTGTCAGAGGCAAGTGAGGGGCTCTAGAGTGTGCTAGTTCATACCACTCAGTCCCTGCAGGACTCATTAATCATTATTAAACTAGGCACTATCACTTATAAGTAAAATTATTACGATGGGATGATAAATATAATGATTTTCCTATAATAATAACTAGGGGGAAAAATTCAAAAAGAAATCCTTCCAGAAAGAGCCACATAAGCACTCTTTAAAAGCAGTGTCATACATGGTAGAATATCTGCCTGGAAGGACTAACTCAAACATAATCCCAGTCTTAAACTAGAATATGCAAATAGTACTTGTGTTAATGTTAAAAACATTCTTCAGAAAGCTCTTATTGAAACACAAGGTTACTTGAGGGGTGATCCAGGAAAGATGAGAAAAGACCAATTCCAGCAGAGAAAGCAGAAAGGCATTCTCAGGAAAACAACAGCTATTCATCACAAACAGAAGTTTCAAGTTTGTGCTTTAGAGAAAGCTTGGGTTCTTGTTGTACTATAAATGTTCTCAGATTCACAAGTTTGAGATATAGAATTATAGCCATATAATTCATGTCAGGTGTTGAAAATGAATAAAGCAAAGAAAATTTGTCTCTTTCATATAAACATAATATAGCATAGAAGGTACTAATTTATTCATTTAATATTTCCTGAGCACTTACAAGACATATGACTTGGTGCTTTGGAGAAGAAACATAATATAGGACTCAGGTTTTGTGTCCAAAAACATCTAAGCTATCTGGAGAACTGTTCAATGCCACAAAGTAGATGAATAAACCTAGCCACTAAGTTACAGTGTTCACAGTGGGGAAACTAAGCTTTTTGTCACATAGTTTAATTCAGTCTCATTAAAAAATTAGTCTTGGAAAATACATGTAACATTCTCAAATCTGTCAGACTTATCATTCATTTGAATATGGAATAGAAAAATTGCTTGAGCCAGGTGCAATGTCTTATGCCTGTAATCCCAGCATGTTGGGAGGCTGAGGTGGGAGGATCACTTGAGCCCAGGAGTTCGAGACCAGCCTGGGCAACATGGCAAACCTCGTGTCTACTGAAAAACAAATTTTTAATTAGCTAGACATTAAAAACAAAATTTTAATTAGGCACTACAGACATACACTAGGAGGCTGAGGCAGGAGAATCGCTTGAGCTGAGGAGATCAAGGCTGTAGTGAGCCAAGATGGTGCCATTGCATTCCAGCCTGGGCAACAAAGTCAGACCCTATCTCACAAAATATTAAATTAGAAAAAAAAAAAGAAAAATTGCTTGTGGATACATATGTAATATTCCCATAGCAACTCCCAAATAGCATCTCCAGCTTACAGACAGAAAAAATAGCCAGAGGTCTTTAACAGCTTGACTAGAAGAGATAAAGAAGAAAATCTGTTCTTCAGAGAACTCTCTGGGGAGAAGGCCCAAACAATGAATATATATTCTATAAGAAGCTTCTCATCTCACCTACATTTGCTCAGCAGGCCCAGCTAAGAGAAGTCTGAGAGCTCTATTTATGCTTCAGACCCAGGACCCTAGGGAAGTTTCTTTTCTGATAATTAATTCAATCAACAATATACATAAACATGTGTATAGAAGACTCTGGGCTATACAAATTCACACAAATGGTAAAGATGCCCTTACTCTTAAGAAATGAACAATCTAGTCCTAAAAACAAGATATGGAAATATTAAAAACAAATAATATAAGAAATACCAAAATGGATATTAGATATTGCCACATAATACATCATGGAGAAGGAAAAAGGAGAACGGAAGACAAGGAAACCAGCAATGAAGTTTCCAGTGACAAAAGAACAGGGTAGTAGACAGAGTTCTGCAAGGAGTGAACAAAAAAAATAATAAATATAATAGGACAGGATAGGAGGAATAAGGAGTAGGAAGAGCAGAAAAATAGAGAAAGTAGCTAATAAAACCCACATGTGAAAGAAGAGAGGGCAAAATTCATATAGCATCTCAATGTGGGAGACAGGGAAGAAAATTCACACATATCACAGCAGGGTTGAAAGGGGAAGTGCTATGGGAAATTGGAAAATAAACACATAAGAATAAGGTTAGCTATGCTGAAGAGAGGCTCCAGAGATCACTGTGCTTCACATGATACGAACAGTTATAACCAGAAGTAATGGTTATAGTGAACTGGAAGTGCTAGGATACCATAGCCAGGAGTATGGCTAACATACTGGCATGGAAAGAGACTTTTATAAACCATAAGTAGCTGACTCTGCACACTGCATGTATAAAGAAGGAAACAGGTGCTTACTCCATTGCTGGTTTCCTGTCTCACAGGTCTCACGTCACTGTCACTGAGAGAGGGAATAAATGAGGCTTATATAATCTTGAGGGAAAGGCAACCAATGAGAAACATAACACCATTGTCCTCCTTCTGTTGGAAGTCCAGTTCTCCCTCAGTTTCCAAGACACCGTTATCTCCTGGCTCTCTTACCTCTCTGTTCAATCCTTTTTAGTATCCTCTGTCCCCTCATTAAATGCTGCTACTCTCCAGCTTCTACCACAGTTCCTTTATCACCATATATATTCTTGCCCTAAGTTTTCTCATCTTCACCTATGGCTTCAAATGACCAAAATATTTCTCGAAAGCAGACATCTTCCCTGAGTGCTGACTTCAGGTTTCTAACTATCTTCTGTACTTCTCCTTCCTATCTGTCCTATAAGAATCTCAAATATAAGATTGTCCATAACTGATCTTATATTAATCCCTATCCTAATGAGTGGCATACCACCCACCCCATCTTCCAACCAAATCCTTTGATTCTACTTACTGAAGATCTTCTATTCATCCTTTTCTATGTCTTCTGCTATTGTCCCAGCCCAAAACCTCATAATCCTTGCCTTTAACTATCACAATAATGGTCCTATAGGAAGCAATATAGGCCAGATGCAGTGGCTCACACCTGTAATCCCAGCACTTTGGGAGGCCAAAGCGGGAGAACTGCTTAAGCCCAGGAGTTTGAGATCAGCCCGGGCAACATAGTGAAACTCTATCTTTACAAAAAATGAAAACATTAGCCAGGGTGTGGTGGTACATGCTTGTAGTTTCCACTACTCAGGAGGCTAAGGCAGGAAGATTGCTTGCACCCAGGAGTTAGAGGCTATGGTGAACTATGATCATACCACCGCAATCTAACATGGGTGACAGACTGAGATCCTGTCTCAAAAAAAAAAAAAAAGAAAGATATTAAGAGCCCGGATGATTGGAAATGTCTCCCCGTAAAAATAATAACCATCCCTATGTTCCTCTGAGCTGCACTATAAAACAGGCAAATCGATTTCAGTTCAGGTTCAAATATCAGAGCAATTTTAATACTTTTTCTCATTCAGCCCCTTCATGCCCACCTCCAACTCCCAAAAAAACAAGCATAATCTTGTGAGAGAAGTAAACCTTTACAGATAAGGAAATTAGCATCCTAGAAAGCTAAATGATTTTCCTAGTTCTTGAATATATTCTATACTTTTCTCCCTTTTTCTAGAACAGGGACAAAAAATTCCCGAAATTTAAGGTGAGGGAATAAAGAAATATCAAGTTCTTAAAGCCGAAGTTTAATTAAATCATAATATACTAAACTTTGTGGTACACAAGAAATTCTACTAATATTTATTCATTTTAATTAATTAAATATAGGATATTTTACTCCATAAAGCAAAAGGATTATAAGCACAGAAATCTTCAGCCTCAGAAATAGATGACTTAGGTACACGCAAAGATACAGTCTCTTACATGCATGGCCACATTCCTTCAAGGAGCCTTCTAAAAATCAAAGAAAGACGAAGTTATGTTTAATGTCATGCTAAGTATGTTGTACTATATTCTAATTCTGACCATTGAGAAAATCTGACTATGCAGTATTTTCACCGACACAAATCAATTGGGAGTTTACCTGCATTACTATTCATCTCTAAGAACAAATTACGAATCCACAAAAAAACAAAACTTCTTTAACTCACTTATTTCTATAACTCCACAGTTTTCAAAAGAGTATTTAACAGTACCAGTACATTTTATAAATCTCGAAAATAAAAAAATTTTCTAATTGTTTCATCCAATGCAATTATCTTAAAAAGATTATGAAATGTGTAGGCACACTGCTGCTGCAGAATACTTACAACATGAAATCCTGTTCCCAGGAAGGCTGATCACCACGAACTGCTACAGTTGTACTCTTCACATTCTGAACTTTCAGGGTCACATATGTGTTAAATTTATCTTTGAAAAAAATGCAAAATGGAGACATAATATTTAGTGCTCAGATTGTTACCCAATCTCACAAAGCTCTTGGAATTAATATAGAAATTAATGTATTACATGTGCAAGAAAAAAATGAAGCTATATATTGTACAATATAGCCTCATTCAAGACATAGAAGAGTTGCTAAAATTATAAAACTACACACTATCTTCAAGAGCATAATCTCAAATACTGTTTTTTGAATTTTAAGAAATTATATATATGACTCAACAGATATGCATACACACTCTCAAACTGAGACAGATGCATGAATGCAAGATATGATAAATTAATATTTTCTTTTCTAATTTATTTAATCTCTTTCTATGGAAATCCTAAACTACTAAATTGATTTTATACCTCACTTGCAGTCTGGGGGGCAATATCCAAATCTAATTGATCTACTAGGAAAGATAAGGTACATAAATTTAAAAAGAGATAAGTATCAGAAGGAAAAAAGAAAAAGTGATAAGGAACTGCAGAGCTGTTGACTGGGGCAAGAATTAAGAAAAGATCTTCACAAAGAAAGTAGATTTCAATCTTGATCTATTCGGTTTGGCCTAAAGCACAAGTTACGAAAAAGAATTTTTTTTTTTTTTTTTTTTGAGACAGGGTCTTGCCGTGTCACCAAGGCCGGAGTCCAGTGGCACGATCTTCACTCACTACAACATCTACCTCCCAGGTTCAAGCAATGCTCATGCCTCAGCCACCCAAGTAGCTGGAATTACAGGTGTGTGCCACCATAACCAGCTAATTTTTTTATTACTAGTAGAGACGGGGTTTTACCAAGTTTGGCCAGTATGGTCTCAAATACCTGACCTCAAGTGATCTACCCGTCTCAGCCTCCCAAAGTGCCGGGATTACAGGCATGAGCCACTGCACCTGGCCAAAAAAAGAAATATCATCAAAGAATTGAGAAAAGGAAATTCTCTAACCTGAGAGTACAAGTTAAGTACTAAACAAAGGTGGTGGCCTGAAACTTCAAACTCAGGCATCTCACCTGATGCCTTACTACAGCAAATTTGTCACTTGCTAACTACATGCACATCAGCCATGATTAGGGGCACTGAGCTGAGGGTTTGCTTTTCTATGTAAGAAATTAATCCTAATTTTATAAAATGAAAAAATAGCAAACTATCACTTTTGACTCATCAAACTGGCAAACACTGCTTAACATGATTACCTAATGTTAGAGAAAATGTGAGAAAATGGGATCCGTCATACACTTTCAGCTGAAGGTTATCTTTTTTTAAATAACATTTAAAATTGTGTAGTTTGATACTTATCAACATGGAAAACTTATAATTATATTAAAGATATATGAAGATAAAGGCCCATAGAAGGAGAATCTCCATCCATATCCAGTAGTAGCACCACTGCAGTAGGCCACTGAACTATGGTTTATATCACATATTTTGTACTCCACCCCCAACGTAGTGACCAGAACAAGAGTAAATAACCCAAGAGTAGCCAGTCTATGAGCTGGCCAAAAGCTGAAACCAACCTGATTCCTTCTCAAAGATTTTAAATAGGGTAAAAGGATAAATATTGACAATTGATGGTTGGTGCTGAAGCTAGAAAGAAGGGGTATAAATTCCGTTGAAGCAGCTATTATGGGTGCAAGATGGGTAAGCATAGAAAACCAACTGGGAGAGAAACAAGAGCAGATTCTCAGAAAAGAGAAGTCCTAACTAGAGCCAGCAGAGAAAGTAGTAGGCTCAGAAACTGCTTTCATTACTGTTGCACCCAAGGTCCAGTTTTTCAGATTTTCCTGGGTTCCCAAGCATATTCATATATTTCCAGTAACCTCCCAGCTCCCCTCTCTTCTTCTCCAGCAGTAACCAGAGGAAGTCTTCCTAAGTGACATTCAAAATTGAGGAAATACATATTAAAATAAGGAAATACCAGTTTTCATCTTCAGGTGGACAAAGATTTTAAAATTTCATATTTGAATGTTAATAAGGATTTGGGAAAATATATGTTCACAAACTTTTGTTCTCAGTATACATAGTAAAAACCTGCAGAAGAACAATTTGGCAGGCGTTACCAAATTTTTAATAAATACATATACCTTTGGCCCACCAATTCTATTTCTGATTCTAGTACATAGAGACATTTGCAAAAGCAAGCAATAAGAAGTGCACAAGAACACTTATCATTTGTAATAGCAGAAACTTGGGAACTTAAATTTTTTTTTTTTTTTTTTTTTTTTGAGACGGAGTTTCGCTCTTGTTACCCAGGCTGGAGCGCAATGGCGCGATCTCTGCTCACCGCAACCTCCGCCTCCTGGGTCCAGGCAATTCTCCTGCCTCAGCCTCCTGAGTAGCTGGGATTACAGGCACGCACCACCATGCCCAGCTGATTTTTTGTATTTTTAGTAGAGACGGGGTTTCACCATGTTGACCAGGACGGTCTCGATCTCTTGACCTCATGATCCACCCGCCTCGGCCTCCCAAAGTGCCGGGATTACAGGCTTGAGCCACCGCGCCCGGCCTGGGAACCTAAATATTAATATTAATCGATCAGGGACTTATTAATCAATCAGGGCACAAATCTACAACAAAATTCTGTATAGCACCTTAAAAGAATGAACCAGACACACACACACACGCACGCACGCACGCACACACACACGCAAGCACGCACACACACACACACACACACTCTCTCTCTTACACTTTCATGAAGTATTGCTAGGGAGGAAAAGCAGGTTGCATAAGATATGTTTCACATGGTCTATTTGTATATTTTAAATTTTAAGAAATTTATATATGATCCATAGATACACATACACATACTCTCCAATTGAAACAGATTCATGAACTGCAAGACCTGATACACTGATATTTCAATATTTATCCATTAATTGTCAATATTTATCCTTTTACCCTATTTCAGACTTTTTCTGAGAAAAATTGTGTAGTTTTGTACTTATCCACATGGAAAACTTATAATTATATCTTAGAAAAAGTCTGAAAATGTATATCAAAACCTCTAGATATATTTTCTGAGAAAAAGTCTGAAAAGGTATATTAAAACCTCTGGATATATAGTTATTATTGAGAAGTAGAATGGGTTACCCAAGGGGTAATAAAACTAATTTTTCACTAGATTAATGATTTCATTAATTTAGTGAAGTAATGAATTAAATTACCGAATTTGATCAACGAATTAATGATTTTTTAAAATTGCTTTAAAATAACAGAAAATACAAGAGGAAAAGATTTAATAGGCGGCTAGCCTTACCTGGTGAACCCTGGAATTTGGCCCTTTTAACTGCAAGAAAAAAAAGAGGATACAATGAAGAATATTTCCAAATTCATTTTACTTGAGCAACATTTCTTGGGCACTATGTACCAATGTTAGAGTTAGGTTTAGATTGTTAAATCTAATCCTGGAGGGAAAAAAAAAGCTGAGACTTCTGATCAAAACTTGAAAGGCAGAGAGAGCCCTTAAAAGTCAATCTAATCCCATATCCAATGCAAAAATCTCTGTTCCAGTCTCCTGACAACAAGGTAGAGAGATCTAAATTACTCCTGTGGCAGGCAGCCAGCTTCATATGAGCTATCTTCCAAAGGCTTAAGTTACAAATGTTCCTTATTTAAAACCCATCATAGAAATCCCCTCTATTCTCTTCACGGCAAAAGAAGAGCATAACAGGCCAGATCCAGATAATAACATTTAAAACAAGAATGAGAAATAAATTCTTTCTGAAAATAAGCAGATATTAAGAGGAACTCCTGTCAATGTGATCACACAGTGCTGTTTCCAAAAAGGCAGTAGAGAACTACTCAGGAAAGAATCCCACAATGGAGTGCACATGCTGGTTCCTGGGAAAGGTCAAAGGCCATACATGCAGGTAAACTGCTAAATCCCAGAAAGCACCAAATAACTATCAAAGAAGATGAGGGCTACCTGCCACAGGGGAAAAAAAGATAAAAGAAAACCCTAAAACACAAAACCTGGAAAGGATGCTTAAGGGTGTATGTCTGCCATTCTCTTTATCCTGCATTACTACCGAAAGCTTCATCTTAACTAACATCCAACCCTTGCTTAATACTTCTAAAAGAGGTCATTCTGTACCTTTTACAAGGTCCTCTTCATTTTCAGACAGATTTTAAAAATCTATTCTTTTTATTGAAACAAAGTCTATCTCTCACTGGAGACTGCCTTTTGTAGCCCCATTTCAGTTCAAATACTCTTCCCAGCTGGTGTTCTTTTTCATAAATGTGTGGAAAGTACATACACATCTCTCTAAATGGCTTGGCTAAAATTACCTTAAAAAGATTAAGCTCGATAATTACTAATTGGTCAATAAGCATAAATTTGCCATTATGCTAGTTAACTATATAGTGATAATAACGGTTCCGTGATGTGACACCCTATTGAGTGTCAACTTGATTGGATTGAAGGATGCAAAGTATTGTTCCTACCTGTGTCTGTAAGGGTGTTGCCAAAGAAGATTAACATTTGAGTCACTGGACTGGGAGAGACAGACCAACCCTCAATTTGGGTGGGTATCATCTAATCAGCTGCCAGCGCAACTAGGATAAAAGCAGGCAGAGGAACATGGAAGGACTAGACAGGCTGAATCTTCTGGTCTCCATCTTTCTCCTATGCTGAATGCTTCCTGCCCTTGAACATCAGACTGAGTTCTTCAGCTTTGGGACTCTTGGTCTTACACCCATGCTTTGCCAGGGGCTCTCAGGCCTTTGACCACCGACTGAAGGATGCACTGTTGGTTTCCCTACTTTTGAGGTTTTAGGACTCAGACTGCCTTCCTGGCTCCTCAGCTTGCAGATGGCCCAGTGTGGGACTTCACCTTGTGATCATGTGAGTCAATTCTAATAAACTCCCCTTCATATATATATATATACATATCCTATTAGTTCTGTCCCTTTAGAGAACCCTGACTAATACAGGTTATTTCTGGGGTGGGGGGTGGGGAGGTTAGGGGAGTTGAGTGTGGGGATGGGGGGTAGGGAGTGGAGGGATGGGGCATACGGAGTGGGGGGCTGGGGGGTAGGGATAACCTTGCAATCTACCAAGGCACTGGAATCACCTGAGGGCTGTTAAAGCACACATTGCTGGGCCACATCACCTTGGTTTCTAGACTCAGCAGGGGCTGTGAAACTGTATTTCTAACAAGTTCCCATGTGATGTTGCTCGCATTTACTGGCTAAAGAACAGGGATGCTGGTAAATATTCTACAGTATACAGGACAGTTCTCCAGAGTAAAACCTAGCCTATCCTGCCACGAGTGCTACCCATCACTGTACACCACCAGGAGGTCTAGGGACTAGCCTATCAAGCCTGCTGCCACCACTAAAAGCCATACATGCTGCTGAGTGGTGCAAGGATTGGCACACCACTGCTGCTACCACTGTCAACTCCTCACACAACACCTGGGGTATCCAAGGACTCACCCACTTTGTCGGTTACTGGAACAGCCAGCACCCAAGCATACCACCTAGAGGCCCAAGGGAGCCCAAAGACTGGCATTCCTAGAATGCCACTGCTACGACTGATTTCAGAGGACCAGCCCATCTGGCATATCCATCCCCAGCAAAGTCTTGCCACAGCCTCCAATAACAAATGCAGCCTACACCACTCAGAGGTCAGGAAACCAGTCTGAGTAAAGGTGAATAAATCATATGTAGACTACACTACTGCACCCACCCAGAATCAAAGCCAAAGCACCTTTCCCCAGCAACAATATAGATACATCTATAGAAAAAAACTCTTTTCCTAAAAAAGCCAATCAATCCACAACATTAAAAGAAGCAACTGTTACAACACATACACAAGTATCGATATAATAAAAGAAATATTCAGCCAGTCATAGTGGCTCACACCTGTAATCCCAACACTTTGGGAGGCTGAGGTGGGTGGATAACTTAAGGTCGGGAGTTCAAGGCCATCCTGGCCAACATGGGAAACCCCATCTCTACTAAAAATACAAAAATTAGCTGGGTATAGTGACACACACTTGTCATCCCACCTACTCAGGTGGCTGGGGTGAAAGACTCACTTGAGCCCGGGAGGCAGAGGTTGCAGTGAGCTGAGATCACACCACTGCACTCTAGCCTGGGTGACAGAGTGAGACCCTGTCTCAACAACAACAAAAAACAACACCACAAGAAACATGGGTTCTTCTTGTCTTTTTCTAGTTCTTAGTGGAAAGGCTTTCAGCTTTTCCCCAGTCAGTAGGATGTGAGCTGTGGATTTGTCACATATGGTCTTTACTGTGTTGAGATATGTTCCTTTTACGCATATTTTTTTATTTTTTATTTTTATTTTTTGCAAGAAGAAATGAAAAGACCTGTGGTTTCTATTAGCAATGAAGTCACAGGCACTCCTAATACAGATCCATTGCCTACAGTGTCCCTATAACTGGGGGATATATTACATTTCAGTTAGAGGTTAGTAAAAATAAAGGGTTTTTTCTTCAACTTCACAGGTCCCTGAAAATTAAAAATCCCTGTACCAGACCAGTGTTTATGCATAATTTTTAAGAGTATTTTTTTATGAAGGAATGTTACATTTTATCAAATGCCTTGTCTATGTCTATTGAGATGATCTTACAGTTTTTGTCCTTCATTCTGTTAATGTGATGTATCACATTTATTGATTTGCACATGTGGAACCATCATTAAATCCCTGGGATAAATCCCACTTGATCATGGTATATAATCTTTTTGATATATTACTGGCTTTCGTTTGCTAGTATTTTGTTGAAGATTTTTGCATCTGTGTTTATCAGGAGTATTTGCCTGTAGTTTTATTTTTTTATTCTGCCATTGTCTGGCTTTGGTAGACCATGGCCCACTTTCACAACTCTCATTCAACTTAGTACCGGGAGTCCTAGCCAGAGCAATCAGGCAAGAGAAAGAAATTTAAGGCAACCACACTGGAAAAGAGGAAGCCAAACTGTCCCTCTTTGCTCATGACATGATCTTATATAAAGAAAAACCTCAAGATGCCACTGTTTGGTTTTTTTTAACTCTTAGATCTGATCAATAAATTCAGTAAAGTTGCAGGATACAAAATCAACTACAAAAATCAGTAGCATTTCTATACACTAATAGTGAACTAGCTGAAAAATAAATCAATAAAGTATTTGCATTTACAATTGCTACAAAAATATTCAATACCTAGGAATAAATTTAACAAAGGTAAAAGACCTCTACAACAAAAATGACAAAACACTGATAAGAGAAATTGAAGAGAACACAAATGGAAAGACATGCTATGCAAATGCATTATAACAATATTGTTAAAATGACTGTATTACTCAAAGCAATCTACAGATTAAATGCAATCCCTATCAAAATATCCATGCTATTCTTCACAGAAATAGAAAAAAAAAAATCCTAAAAGTCATATAAACCACAAAAGATCCTGGATAGCCAAAACAATACTGAGTAAAATGGACAACGCTGGAGGTATCATACTATCCGACTTCAAAATACATAAGAAAGCTAAAGTAACCAAAACGAGTTACTACTGGTATAAAAACGGACACACAGGCCAATGGAATACAATAGAGAACCCAGAAATAAATCCATGCATTTATAGCCAATTGACTTTTCAACAAAGGCATCAGAAAAACACAGAGGAAAGAATATCTTCAATAAATGGTGTTGGGGCCGGGCGCGGTGGCTCAAGCCTGTAATCCCAGCACTTTGGGAGGCCGAGGCGGGTGGATCACGAGGTCAAGAGATCGAGACCATCCTGGTCAACATGGTGAAACCCCGTCTCTACTAAAAATACAAAAAAACATTAGCTGGGCATGGTGGTGCGTGCCTATAATCCCAGCTACTCAGGAGGCTGAGGCAGGAGAATTGCCTGAACCCAGGAGGCGGAGGTTGCGGTGAGCCGAGATCGCGCCATTGCACTCCAGCCTGGGTAACATGAGTGAAACTCCGTCTCAAAAAATAAATAAATAAATATATAAATGGTGTTGGGAAAACTGAATATCCATATTACAGAAGAATGAAACTAGGCATCTCCCACCATACACAAAAAACTCAAAATGAATTAAAGAGTTAAACCTAAGACCCAAAACATTAAAACTACTAGAAGAAAACATAAGGGAAACACTAGGACATTGGTCTAGGCAAAGATTTTGTGGCTACGACTTCAAATGCATACAAATAAATGAAAATAGACAAATGGGACCCTATAAAACTAAAAAGGCTTTGACAGCAAAAGTAACAATCAATAAAGAGACAACCTACAGAACGGGAGAAAACATTTGCAAACTATTCATCCAACAAGGGACTAATATCCAAAATATATAAGGAACTCAAACAAATCAAGATTTTAAAAAAAAATCCCAATAAGAAGTGGACAAAGGATCTGATTAGACATTTCTCAAAAGAATGGCCAACATGTATATGAAAATAATGCTCAACAGCACTAATCATCGGGAAAATTAAAATCAAACAGTGAGCTATCATCTCACCCCAGTTAGAATGGCTATTACCGAAAACACAAAATATAACAGATGTTGGCATGGATGCAGAGAAAAGACAACTCATATACACTGTGGACGGGAATGTAAATTAGTACAGCCATTATGGAAAATAGTACAGAGGTTTCCCTAAAAACAGAACTACCACATGATCCAGCAATCCTATTACTGGGTATTAAAAGTACATCAGTATGTCAAAGGAAAGGATGTCAGCATGTTGAAGGGATATTAGCATCCCCATGTTTACTGCAGCACTATTCATGATAACCAAGATATAGAATCAACCTAAGTGTCAATCAACAAATAAATGAAGAAAATTTGGTATATACACAATGAAATACTATTCAACCATAAAAAAGAATGAAACCCTGTCATTTGCAGCAACATGGAGGAACTGGAGGCATTATTTTAAGTGAAATAAGCTAGGCACAGAAAGACAAATTTTGCATGTTCTCATTCATGTGAGAGCTAAAATGAAGATCTCTTGGAGGCAGAGAGTAGAATGATGGTTATTGGATGCTGAGAAGGGGGAGAAGGGTGGTGAAGAGAGGTTGGTTAATGCATACATGCAGTTATATTGAAGGAATACATTGTATTATGTGATCACAGACTGGAATGAATATAGTTATCAATAATTTGCATATTCCATAATAGCTACAAGAAAATATTTGAAATGTTCCCAACACAAAGAAGTGATAAATATTTTAGGTGATGGACATCCTAAAATACCTGGGTTGATCATTATACATGGTATACATATACAGAAATATCACATGTACCTCATAAATATATACAGTTATTATGTATCCAAAAAAAATGGCCTTTCCATCTGGCCCCCAAAAGATGGTATAGAAGCATGAACCATCTTATCTTTCTTTGAGCATTTATATTTTGCTTGACTCTCATGCACACATGTGCATGTAATAAAATTTATATGTATTTTTTCCTGTTTAAAAAATGCTATCTACAACAGCATCCCCCCAAAATATTAAATTCTTGGAATACATTTAACAAAAGAAGTGTAAGGCCTATAAGTTGAAAACTACAAACACTGAGGAGAGAAATCAAAGAAGTAACTAAATGAAGAGATATACCATGGTCAATGTTTAGAAGACTCAATATTGTTAAAATGGCAATTCTCCTCATATTAATCTACATATTCAAAACAAAGCAAATCAAAATTCTAGCAGGCATATTTTTAGATACTGACAAGCTGGTTTTAAAATTTATATAAAAACACAAAAGACCAGAAGAGCTAAAAAAAAAATTTGGGGGGAAAAAAGATGTTGGAGTAATTATACCACCTAATCTCAAGTTAGATCATAAAGATACAGGAATCAAGACAGTCTGGTATTAGCATAAAAAGACATAATGATCAATGGAAAATAATAGGAAGTTCAGAAAGAGACCCACACACATATGGGTCAATTGATTTTCAACAAAATTGCCAAGGCAATTCAATTGAAGGAAAAGATAATCTTGTTAACAACAGTACTGAAAAAATTTGATATTCATATACAAGTGCATATACATTTTTACTTATTTTATCTTTACTGTACACAATATGCAAAACTTAAAATGAGTCAGGAATAGAACTAAATGTAAGAGATAAAACTATGAAATATCTGGAAGAAAACATAGGAGAAAATCTTAGTGACCCTGGGTTAGATTTCTTAAATTGTATGCAAAAATGCATGAAGTTTAAAAGAAAAAAAAAATGTACAAACTAGTGCTATGATTTGAATGTGCTATGATCTGAATACCCCATGCATGACAAGCAAAACAAAAATGGATTGTCAAGAAAGAAAAAAAGTAAAAAGGACACATAAGATCACATCAAGTAAAGTATCTTCAGCACAGAAAAGGAAAGGAAACAACAAAGTGAAGAGACAATCCACAGAATGAGAAAAAATATTTGCAAACTATCCATCTGACAAAGGCTCAATAACCAGAATATAAAAGAAGCTCAAATAAGGAAATCAGAAAAAAATCTAATAATCCAATTTAAAAATAGGCAAAAGACCTATTTCTCAAAACAAGACAGGCAGGCTGGGCATGGTGGCTCACACCCGTAATCCCAGTACTATGAAAGGCCGAGAAAGGTGGATCACTTGAGCTCAGGAATTCCAGACCAACCTGGCAACCTGGTGAAACCTGGTCTCTACCAAAAATATAGAAAATTAACCAGGTGTAGTGGCACACACCTATGGTCCCAGCTACTCAGGAGTCTGAGGTGGGAGGATCACTTGAGACTTGGAGGCAGAGGTTGCAGTGAGCTGAATTTGCTCCACTGCACTTCAGCCTGGGTGACAGAGTGAGATTCTGTCTCTAAATAAATAAAAAAAACACACACACAAATGGCAAACAAGTACATAAAAAGGTGTTAAACATCAATGATCATCAGTGAAATGCAAATCAAACCTACAATGAGATATCATCTCACCCCAGTTAAAGTGGCTTTTATCCAAAAGACAAGCAATACGAAATGCTGGCAAAGATGTAGAGAAAAGGGAACCCTCGTACACTGTTGGTAGGAATATAATTATTACAGCCACTATGGAGAACAGTTTGGAGGTTTCTCAAAAGACTAAAAATAGAGCTACCATATGATCCAGCAATCCCACTGCTAGGTATATACCCAAACCGACAAAAAAAAAAAAAAAATCAATAAATCTACACTCCTATGTTTACTGAAGCACCATTTCACAATAGCCAAGATTTAGAAGCAACTTAAGTGTTCAACAGCAGATGAATGAATAACAAAAATGTGCCACATATACACAATGGTGTACTACTCAGCCATAAAAAAGAATGACATCCTGTCATTTGCAACAACATGGATGGAACTGGAGGTCATTGTGCTACATGAAATATGCCAGGGACAGAAAGACAAACCACATGTTCTTATTTATTTGTGGGAGCTAAAAATTAAAACAAGTGAACACACAGAAATAGTGGAACTATGGATAACAGAAGCTACTGGGAAGAGTAGTTGCAGGGGAGTGGGGACGATTAATGAGTATAAAAATATAGATAGAATAAATAAGATCTAGTATGTGATAGCACAAGAGGAGGACTACAGTAAATAATAATTTATTGTACATTTTAAAATAACTAAAAGTATGTAATTAGATTGTTAAACAAATAAAGGATAAATGGTTGAGGTGATAGATACCCCATTTACCCTAATGTAATTAAGCATTGTATGCCTTTATCAAAATATCTCATGTACCCCATAAATATATACATGTATTATGTACCCCAAAATTAAAAATTAAAGTATACAAAATGAGTGGCAAGTGAATAAAAATATATATTCACATTTGCTTATACCTGCATAAACAAACTCTGCTAAAGATCAAACTGGTAATGATGAGTCATTCATACAAAAAAAAAAAAAAATGAAGTTAAGCCCTTCATGCTAACACAATTATGAATTATAAATGAATTAAATACCTAAATGTGACACTACTTTAAAGCTTTCAGGAAAAAAAGAGGAGACTAAATAGCTGCATGATAGACAAATAGACACATACACACATTTTAGAATAATAATCCTAAAAGGAAGGAATGCATACCAACTTTGAGAGTGACTACAACTTGGAGAGAGAGACTGAGACAGTAAAGAGAATTTCAACTTTATCCACTGTACACTATTTTTTAATCTTGATTAATGTAACAAATCATTTACATTTGTTAAATCAAGATGGCAAGTGCATGGGTATGCAATATATTATTCCATCTTCTTTTTTATAAGTTTGAAAATTTAAAGAAAACAATGTCTTTACTTTTTTTCTTTTTTTTTTTTTTTTTAGGAGACAGGGTCTTGCTCTGTCACCCAGGCTTGAGTGCAGTAGTGCAATCACGACTCACTGCAGCCTTGACCTCCAGGGCTCAAGCAATCCTCCTGCCTCAGCCTCCCAAGTAGCTAAGCCACAGGTATGTGGCTAATTTACTACACCTGGTTAATTTACTACATCTTAAAATTCAAATACCCACTGGACTTGGAAAACAATTTCTATCTATACCTCATTGTTTATACACTGGTTTTCTACAAATGTAGCAAGGTACTGAAACTGGTGTGCTATCTGCCAGCCATGAGTCAAGTGGCTTTCCTAACAGTGAAGGCAGAGAACAACCCAGGCAAAGACTCTGCACTCAAAAGACCAAAGAAGGAAACCCTCAGCTGGGACCACCAGCCACTCCACTGCCAATAAGATTTCTCCCTAACATTGAGTGTGTGGAAATCTAAGGCCATCAGCCTAACACAAAGTAAATATACTTGTTCAACAGAATTTTAAAAATTTAACCATGAAGGAAAAACCTGAACTTTCCGCCAGATTTTGATTAACACTCAATTCTTTGATGCTGTGAAAAACAAACACGAACACTAACTCTGCACATTTCAAAGTTAACCACTTTTGGCCAGACACGGTGGCTCACACCTATAATCCCAATACTTTTCGAGATCAAGGCAGGAGAATTCCTTGAGGCCAGGAGCTAAGATAAATGGAGCCTGGGAAGCAGAAGTTGCAGTGAGCTTTGATCACACCACTGTACTCTAGCCTGGGTGACAGAGCCAGACTCTGTCTCAAAATTAATAAATAAATGTATTAAGCTATATGAATCAGATCAGCTTGGATACCTATATGTCCTTTTTCACAGGTAACCTTCTAACAGATCTACACAAGCACCAAATAAGAGTTTTGAAGAGCAAAATTAAAATAACAATATAATAATAGTAGCTGCCTGTCAACTACAATCCTATGTTGCTTCTTGCCATCCCATTGAGTATATTTTTCATTGTTAAGTTTCCTAGTGTGTGGACATGTTATCATTTTTGTTACCCCTTTTGACTTGACTCCTAGGATTAGAAATCATCTGTTTCAGAGAAATCTGGTGAGAGAAAGACCCTTTCTCAAAATATGTAATAGAAAATGCCAGACACTCATTGCCTAGACTCCTTTACAGATTATAATATTTTCTTTATTTCCATACCTAAAATCTTTTTTTTTTTTTGAGTCTCACTGTGTCACCCAGGCTGAAGTGTAGTGGTGTAAACACAGCTCACTGCAGCCTCCACCTCCAGGGCTCAGCCCCCTGAGTAGCTAAGACTAGGTGCCTACACTACATCCAGCTAGTTTTTGTATTTTTTTTTTTTTTTTTTTTTTTTTTTTTTTTTTTTTTGAGACGGAGTTTCGCTCTTGTTACCCAGGCTGGAGTGCAATGGCGCGATCTCGGCTCACCGCAACCTCCGCCTCCTGGGTTCAGGCAATTCTTCTGCCTCAGCCTCCTGAGTAGCTAGGATTACAGGCACGCGCCACCATGCCCAGCTAATGTTTTGTGTTTTTAGTAGAGACGGGGTTTCACCATGTTGACCAGGATGGTCTCGATCTCTTGACCTCGTGATCCACCCACCTCGGCCTCCCAAAGTGCTGGGATTACAGGCGTGAGCCACCGCGCCCGGCCAGTTTTTGTATTTTTTAGAGACAAGATCTCACTGTACTGCTCAGGCTGGTCTCAAACTTTCAAGCTCAAGTGATCCTCCCTCCTCAGCCTCCAAAAGTGCTGGGATTACAGGGTATGAGCCACCACACCCAGCCTTAACTATTTTCTGACCTTATTGCATGGTCTAGGACTGCCAGTAAATTATTAAATATAAGTAATGATAGTAGGCATCCTTGTATTGTTCCTGGCTTTAAAGAAAATACTTTTAATAAATCAATACTGAGTATGATGTTTGCTATAGGTTTCTTTAAAGCTTATTTTGAAATAACCAGATACACAAGGAGTTGCAAAAGTAGTACAGAGGTCATATGTACCCTTCACCCAATTCCCACTAATAGTTAAATCTTACATAACTATAGTACAATATCAAAAACAAAAAAACCTGACATGTGCGCATAGTTCTGTACTATTTATCACGTGTGTAGACCCATGTTACTGTCATCACAATCAAGATATAGAATTATTCCATCACCACAAAGATCTCACTCCTACTACCACTTTATAGTTATATCTACATTCTGCCTCATCATCCTGAACCACTGGAACAATTAATCTGTTCTCCATCTCCATCATTTTGTCATTCGCAGAATGTTACACACATAGAATCATACAGAATGTGACCTTATACTCAGGATAATACCAAGTTGTTGAGTGTATCACTCATGTAGTTGGTTATGTTTTTATATCTACTCTGCCAACTGTCTTTAAATTTGTGTTTAGGCTATTTACTCTTAATGTAATTATTAAAATGTTAGGGTTTAAGTCTGCCATTTTATTTTTTATTTTCCATTTCCTTTCTCTGTTCTTCCTGTGGATTACTTAAATATTTTTCAAATTTCTATTTTATCTATCATTAACAGGAGTTAACAGGAATTAGTAAAGGGGAGGAGCCATGGTCTTTCCATGGCATGTGGCTAAAATAGGGTGGTTATTGTCTAAAAGTTTCTGTCTTGGGAGGTTTCCTCTTTCCCCATCTTTTAAAGAAAAGAGCTATTCTTGGCTTTTTGGGGGTGTTATGTTCCCATTGCCATTTCTGACCAAGTTGCCAGTTGATCCAACACCCGTGATATATGAGACAAACAAGCAAGCAAGCAAGCCCACGGAACTCACTCCTATGTCATTCCATGGGTCCTGAAATTCCTACTTGGTCTGCCATCTTCTCTTTACCTTTCAGACTCTTCTTATGTTTGTTTATACACAGCATCCAGGATTTTGAGCTATCCTTAGCAGAAGCAATACAGAACAATCCATCCTGGTCTAGAAAAGAAAGCTCCCTTTTAAGTTAACTATGAATTTGTATCATGAATGCTTACTGAGTTTTATCAAATGCTTCTTCTGCATCTGTTGAGATGATCCTAAGATATTTCCTCTTCAGTCTGTTAATGTACCCAAATACATTAACAGATTTTCAGATGATAAACCACTCTTTTATTCCTAAAATCAACTTAACTTGATACTGCTATATTATTGGTTTATATAAAGCTAGATACATTTCAACAATGTCTTTAGGACTCTTGGTACTTTATTTAGGCTTAGAAATGGCCTTAGTATTTCTTTCCAAAAATGTTATTGTCTGGTGATAGTAATATTAAATTACTGTCATCATAAAATAAGTTAGGGAAAGTTCCCTCTATTTCTATAAAACTCAGGCTCAGAGATACAAGGAATCAGAAGATACTAACAGGCAACTGCTGGCTTTAGCACCTGCTCATCTGTTTTCTTATTGTTGATGGCCTTCCAAGAATTCAACTCTGTAGGAAAAAATTATTTCATTTTGTCTCTGTCAATAGCGTATTAAGGTGTACTAGAATGAGAATAGTTTCCTCAGATAACTAGTTCATCATATTCCAGTAAATAAAAACTCTACCCTTGAAATTATTACATCTGACTTTTAACTAATCCATATCTCTAAACTCTTCCCAGAAAAAAAAAAAAAAAACCTTATACTACTTTAACTACATCTCTACTTTCTACTTTACATCCTACTGTTGTTAGGAACTTTATTTCCTTCTCGTTTGTAAAACTGTAATATATTAGACATAATTAAAACTATAGTTTTATAAAGTATATTTATTTTTGGTTTGCTTTTGAGAGTCTCACTCTGTCACCTAGGCTGGATTACAGGGGTGACAGCATAGCTGACTGCCTCCTTGACTTCCTGGGTTCAAATGATCCTCCCCACTCAGACTCCCCAGTAGCTGGGATTACAGGCATGTGCCACCACACCTAGCTAATTTTTTAAGTTTTTTGTAGAAACAGGTTCTCACTTTGTTGCCCAGGATGATCTCAAACTTGACCTCAAGCGATCCTCCCATCCCAGCCTTCCAAATTGTTGGGATTACAGGTGTAAGCCACCACTAAAGTATATTTATTTACATTTACTTATGTTTACCAATTCTTTTACTCGATAGTTTTTCTTTATCTCAATCCTTCCATCTTATTTCAATTTCCCTCTTCCAGAAGCAACTGTGAGAGACTTCAATTTGTCACTTATTCAACAAACACTTACTAAATGCATACCATGTGCCAAGGATTGTTCAAGGTAATAGAGATATAGCAGTGGAGAAACAAAAATCCCTTTCATCATTGAGCTTACATTCTCACATTTTTGTCTGAAATGTCTATTTTACTTTCAATTTTGAATAATTTAGCTGTAAAAAAATTCTAAATAGTAATTTCTCTCAGGATCTCTATTATTACTGTTACAGTCTTAAATCAATCTGTCATTCCTTTGTGGACAATCTGTCTTTTCTTCTGATTAACTTTATGAAGGCCAGCCATTTCTCATTAAATATTGCCTCTCGTCTCTTCTTTTTCTCCCCCTAGAGAATGTCTATTAACTATGTTGGACTTTAACTTTCCCCTTGAGTTTTTAACTTTAATAAAATTTTTTCTATTAGTATTGTTTCTTTTTGGTTCTTTTTCAAATATACCTTGTTTTTTGTTGTTGTTGTTGTTGTTGTTGTTTTGGTTTTTTTGGGGTTTTTTTGTTTTTTTGAGACGGAGTCTAGTTCTGTTGCCTAGGCTGGAGTACGGTGGTACAATCTCCACTCACTGCAACCTCTGCCTCCTGGGTTCAAGTGATTCTCCTGCCTCAGCCTCCTGAGTAGCTGGGATTATAGGCATGCACCACCATATCCAGCTAATTTTTGTATTTTTAGTAGAAAAAGGTTTTATTGTATTGGTCAGGCTGGTCATGAACTCCTGACCTCAGGTGATCCACCTGTCTCCGCCTCCCAAAGTGCTGGGATTATAGGCGTGAACCACCTTGCCCCACCTGGTCTTTTTTCTAAATATGTATCCCTTACTTTTTCGATTCCTTTTTAAATGTCTATAATCATTTCATACTCATTTTCATTTATATGCAGTCTGCTATCACCAGTTAATGAAGGTCTGATTATGTTCTGCAACATGTATCATGACACTCTGGTTGATTTTTTTTTTTAGGTTTTATAATTTTGCATTATGAACTCATGTAAAGTGGAGCTCTATCCACAGAAATTTGTGTAATCTGATGTGAGAGTGTGGCCCAAGTTGTTTTCTAGCTTTGGACTTTTTTGGGTAGCTTACTGGCTTAGAGATTGCTGAAACATATAAATTAAACAAATTTAAATCTCAGACTTTCATGAGCACAGGGGTATGGGTATGAACACTCAAGTCACACATTTTTTCCTCCATCCACCCAGAACCCAGGCTAAGATGAATAAACTTGCTTTTCATCTTCTCGAGACTATTTTCTAGGCCAGGCTTTAACTGAGCATATGACCCTTTGAGAATCCTAGCTTTAGGAAAATAGGGATCTTATTTCCAGTTCCCTGAATCCATCGCCTCATCTCTTGTCCCCAGGAAGCCATTAGAATCTATGTCTTTATGGTAAGAATGCCTTTGTTGCCTTATGTATTAAGTCAGGCTGCCTTAGTAAGACACCATAGATTGAATGGCTTAAACAACAAAAATTTATTGCTCACAGTTCTGGAGACTGTAGAGTCCAAGATCAAGATGCCACTTGATTTTGTTCCCAATAAGGGCTCATACTTCCTGGCTTGCAGATGGCTGTCCTCTCACTGTGTCCTGATACCAGGTGCAGAGGAGACAGGGAAAGGAGTACAAACTTCCTGCTGCTGTTCTTATAAGGTTGCTAACCCCTTCATGAAGGCCCTACCCTCATGACCTCATTTAAGCCCAATTACTTCCAAAAGGCCTCATCTATAAATACTATCTCATTGGGAGCTGGGGCTTCATTCAACATAGGGATTTGGTAGAGGGTGTCACAATTCAGTTTACCTTATCACTTATAAAGAGAAGTGAATTTATATATAGCACTTAGAGAACTGCCCTGGAACACAGTAAGCACTCAATATATAGTGTGTTATTTCCATTTAACTTAAACTATACAGCCACCATTAAAGGTGGGTCCTATTGTTTCCCCATTTTGCAGGTGAAAAACCTGGAATTTAAAGAGGCCTTGCCCCAGGTCCAACAGCTCAAGGTTTGGAATTCAAATCTAGGTGTGCAATGGCATAAGTTAGCAGAGGTATTTCTTAGGGGGTGGGAGGCTATTCCACTAGAAGTAACAGATAATTAACAACTGCTCCTCCACCATCTCCCATGTTCTTAAAGCATTAGTTCTACTTTCTAGTCTGGTTTTTATTATTTTTTTATTTTTGAGACAGAGTTTTGCTCTTGTTACCCAGGCTGAAGTGCAATGGCGCGATCTCGGCTCACCGCAGCCTCCGCCTCCTGGGTTCAGGCAATTCTCCTGCCTCAGCCTCCTGAGTACCTGGGATTACAGGCACATGCCACCATGCCCAGCTGATTTTTTGTATTTTTAGTAGAGACGGAGTTTCACCATGTTGACCAGGATGGTCTCGATCTCTTGACCTTGTGATCCACCCGCCTCGGCCTCCCAAAGTGCTGGGATTACAGGCATGAGCCACCACGCCCGGCCTATTTTTTTATTTTAATAATTTAATTTCTTTCTGCCTATGTTTCAGAGGATACTCTGGTTTTTAAATTCTTTTCCATTTTAGCCCAAGGGAGAGTCTCCTTACTTTCTTGGGAGCTAAATTATATCCTTAATGGGATATTTATTTTATTTAGTCAGCATTTCTAAGCTTTTGCAGTATAAGGGTTTGAGGTCGCATAGTTTATAATATTTTGCCTCTTATGCTTTCATATCTCATGTGGCTTTATTCTTAAATATTTTTATTGTATTTTTTCGAGACAGAGTCTCACTCTGTCACTCAGGCTGTAGTGCAGTGGCGCAGTCTCAGCTCACTGCAACCTCTACCTCCTGGGTTCAAGCGATACTTGAGCCTCAGTCTCCTGAGTAACTAGGACTACAGGTACATGCCACCATACTCGATCATTTTTTGTATTTTTAGTGAAGATAGGTTTTCACCATGTTGGCCAGGCGGGTCTCGAACTCCTGGCCTCAAGTGATCCACCAGCCTCAGTCTCCCCAAAGTGCTGGGATTACAGGTGTAAGCCACTGCACCTGGCCTATTCTTAGGTATTTTATACTTCTGTGGTATTGTAGATGGGATATTTTTTCTCTTACCTTTTCTGACAACTTATTACTAATGCATAGGAAAGTTATTCTTATAGATTGTTCTGATTACCTTAGTGTCTAACTTCATGCAAAAGTCAAGTAGTCTAAGCTCAGGTTTCTTAGCACATGTTAGCTTAGATATTTTTATCCAAAGTATATGGATAAGTTTGCAACTCAGAATAGCTATACTCAAAGCTCTTAATTTATTTCCATTATAGAAAGTACATTACTGGCTGGGTGCAGTGACTGATGCCTGTAATCTCCACACTTTGAGAGGCTGAGGCAGAAGGATCACTTGAGCCCAGGAGTTCAAGGCCAGCCTGGGAAACATGGTGCAGCCTCAACCTCCCAGGCTCAAGCCATCCTCCCACCTCAGCCTCCAGAATAGCTGAGACTACATACATACACCACCACATCTGGCAAAAATTTAATAAAATAAACTTTTTATTGCAATCTTTAATAATACTGCTATATGATGAGTTTTATGATAAGCTGTAATGATGAGGGACAGAGAAACAGACATTCTCATACACTGTAGGTAAGCATATAATTTGGAACAGTCACTAGGAAGGGCAATTTCACAGAATATATCAAAGTCTTAAAAAGTACAGACCTGTCTCCCAGTACTACTTCTCATATTGCTATACTTGCACATTTACAAAAATAAAGATGCTCATTGTAACCTATTTGGCAATAGTAAAATGTTAGAATCAGCCTAAGTGTTCAATAGACAATGAGTAGACAAGCTAAAATACACCTATGTAACAAAATACTATGGAATAAAAATCAGGCAGATTTACAGGTACCCACATGGAATAATCTCCAAAATACATTAATGTAAAAACACAAATGGTTCAGACTTAAGACCTGACACACACACATACATGATAAAAAGTTGTACATAGAATGCTACCACTTGCATTTTCAAAAGTGAAGACATGTACACATATGCTTAAAGATAAAAAAATATCTAGAAGAATATACAAAAAACCTTGTTTCAGTACATGCCTCTATCAAGGACAACTGAGAGGCAGACAGGAGAAAATTTACTTTTCACCGTATATCCTTTATTCTTACTTAAAATTATCATGTGAATATATTATGTGCTTAAAACATAAATAGGATACTTACTTAAAATATTTCAGCTTAAAATGACTTTTATATTTGCCACATAAAATTGCCAAAAACAATTTTAAAACTTCTGCCAAGCACAGTATTGCACTCCCGTAGTCCCAGCTACTTGGGAGGCTGATGCAGGAGGACTGATTGAACCTAGGAGTTCAAGTATGGCCTAAGCAACATAGAGAGACTCCATCTCTTTAAAACAAACCAACAATCCAAACACTTCTATAGGGCATAGCAAGATTTCTGCAACAATGATCACTAACAAGAATCCATCAAAGATAAGTTTATAGGCCAGATGCAGTGGCTCACACCTGTCATCCCAGCACATTGGGAGGCTGATATGGGCAGATCACTTGAGGTCAGGAGTTCAGACCAGCCTGGCCAACATGGTAAAACCCCATCTCTACCAAAAACACAAAAAGTATTTGGGCATGGTGGCACATGCCTGTAATCCCAGCTACTTAGGAGGCTGAGGCACGAGAATCGCTTGAACCCAAGAGGAGGAGGCTGCAGTGAACCGAGATCATGCCACTGCACTCCAGCCTCAGCCTGGGCAACAGAGCGAGACTCTGTCTAAAAAAACAAACAAATAAGCTTATAAAACAGGGAATGGTTTACAATAATTTCAAATGTCAGCCCCACGAACAGGAATAAGTCAAACAGTATATCAGTGCCAGTAAATAAAACTTTCTGTGACAATGAAAGAATTCTGTATTTGCACTGTCAATTGTAGTAGCCACCAACTTTATGTGACTAATGAGTATGTGAAATGCTACTAGTGTAACTGAGAAAATGAATTTTTAATTTCATTTAACAAATTCATATGTAAATACCCACATGTAGCTACTGAAACTATACTTAACAGGAAGCTATATACAAATTGAGTCAAGGCAATGGCAAGCAGGTATGCATGGACAGAAATCAATCACTCGAAATATGGAATAAGGTCAATTTTAAACTTTTGTTAGGAACTATTTGGTCTTGAAATGCATAAAGTAACCTAAATGCTTTCTAGAGGGGGGGAAAAAAACAACTTTTTTTTTTTTTTTTTTTTTTTTTTTTTTAGCACCTGGGTCTTACTTTGTTGCCCAGGCTCATCTTGAACTCCCGGGCTCAAGGGATCCACCCACCTTGGCTTCCCAAAGTGGTGAGATTACAGGCATGAACCACCATGACTGGTCAAGCAAACTGTTCTTACTGCTGTGTGCTTAAAGGAAGGGTAAGGAACCTAAGGAAAGTATTAATCCACTCGAAGGGAAAGATAACTCTAAAAATAAGGTTTTTTTACTGTTATCTCAAATGTCAGTCTGGGAATAATTAAATAAGTAACAAAATTTGTCATGTAAAATGGAAATAGAATGAAGAATGATGTAGAGAAGAGAAGGGGGTAGAAACGGGAATGAAAAACGGCAGCAGTATATAGAACTATATCGTTGCCAAGTTTTTTTTAAGATTCCTCATTTGGCTGGGCATGTGGCTCATGCCTAAAATCCCAGCACTCTGGGAGGCCGAGGCAGGTGGATCACTTGAGGTCAGGAGTTCAAGACCAGCCTGGCCAACGTGGCAAAATCCATCTCTACCAAAAATACAAAATTTAGCCAGATATGGTAGGTGCACCTGTAACCCCAGCTACTTATGAGGCTGAGGCAGGAGAATTGCTTGAATCTGGGAGGTGTAGGTTGCAGTGAGCCAAAATCATGACACTGCACTTCAGCCTGGGTGACAGAGCAAGACTGTATCTAAAAAAAAAACCTCCTCATTTTGAAGCAATCATTTCCTAACTAAAGTGGAAGGAAGGCTGGGCACAGTAGCTCATGCCTGTAATCCCAGCACTTTGGGAGGCCAAGGTGGGCAGATCACTTGAGGTCAGGAGATCAAGACCAGCCTGGCCAACATGGTGAAACCCTGTCTCTACTAAAAATACAAAAATTAGCCAGGTATGGTGGTGCATGCCTGTAATTCCAGCTACTCAGGAAGCTGAGGCAGGAGAAACACTTGCACCCGGGAGGCAGAGACTGCAGTGAGCCGAGACTGAGCCACTGCACTCCAGCCTGGGTGACACGGCAAGACCCTGTCTCAATTAAATAAACAACCAAACAAAGTGGAAAGGAAAACATAATGTCAGGGAGACATATTGTTAAGTGAGAAAGTTATAGATAATTTTCATCATTTTGTGAAATAGGGCACTTTTATTAATTGCAAGGTGGATAAACAGTGAAAAACAGATTTTGTAAGAGAATTTCAAGTAGTAAAGTTAGTAAATTGGAAAGCCAATGAAGAAACAAAATATTCCTTGAAACTATCAGAGTGATATGGTTTGGATCTTGTCCCCACCCAAATCTCATGTCAAATTGCAATCCCCAATGTTGGAGGTGGGACCTGGTGGGAAGTGACTGGATCATGGGGGTGGAGTTCTCATGAAAACTTTAGCCTTTAGCACCATCCCCTTGGTGCTGTTCTGGTGCCAACAAGTGAATGAGGAGTTGTGAAATCTGTTTTTTTAAAAAGTGTGTAGCACCTCCCCACTCTCCCCGCTTCGCCATCCATCATGATTGTAAGTTTCCAGAGGGTTCCCCAGAAGCAGAAGTGCCACCATGCTTCCTGCACAGCCTGCAGAACTGTGAGCCAATAAAACCTCTTTTCTTTATAAATTAGCCAGTCTAAGGTATTTCTTTATAGCAGTACAAGAACAGACTAATACACAAAGTAATAGTCGAAAGAGTATGAAAGGGCAGATCTATTTCAGATTGTGCCCCTTCCCTAGTAACATTTTATTATATAAATTCCAAGGAGTCACTGGATGTTCCAGGAAGAGTATTATTTCATCTCAAAATTAGATGGAAGCCTTAATAAAATGGAAAGCAAACTACAGCCTGAAAGCAATTGGTCTAGAGTTTTGCCTTGAACCGGATCTACAGAAATAAGGAACAAGCAGCAGGGATGGCAGGTAGACTTGCAGGTGGTATCATTCCAGAAAGAGGAATTTTCAAGTTGGCAAAGTAACACCCTCTTTTATCCACAGACTTTAAAAGGACAGTTATCTACTGGCTGATAGAGATAACCAAGACGTATGTTAAGTAAAAACACATAATACATTTTGTATAATTCCATTTTGTAAAAGCAAACCAAGAACTTCACATCACATAAAAATTAACTTAAAATTGATCAAAGATCTAACAATAATAGCTGCGACTATAAAAACTCTTGCAATGATTTCTTAGCTATAATGCCCAAAGCACAAGCAACAAAAGAAAAAATATGTAGATAAATTAGACTTCATCAAAATTAAAACTTTTACACTAAAGGCTATTAAGACAGTAAAAAGATAACCACAAATGGGAGACAATGTTTGCAAATAATATATCTGATAAGAGTTCTGTGTCTAGCATATATAAAGAACTCATACAATTCAATAATAAAAAGACAAATAATCCAATTTTTAAATGGGCAAAGGGTCTAAATAAATATTTCCCCAAAGAAGATATACAAATGGCCAATGAGGCCAGGCATGGTGGTTTACACCTGTAATCCCAGCACATTGGGTGGTTTAAGTGGGTGGATCACTTGAGCCCAGGAGTTCGAGACCATCCTCGAATTCCTGGGTAACACAGGGATACCCCCCCCATCTCTAAAAAGAAAAATGAATTTCTTCTCTGCAGAGTTCATAGAAAAAAATATGTATTTTTTAAATTAGCCAATCATGGTGGTACACACCTGTAGTCCCAGCTACTCAGGAAACTGGTGCAAGAGGATTGCTTGAGCCTGGGAGTTCAAGGTTGCAATGAGCTATGATTCCCCCACTGCATTCCAGCCTGAGTTACAGAGTGAGACTTCATGTCAAAAAACAAAAATAAGGCCAGACATGGTGGCTACGCCTGTAATCCCAACACTTTGGGAGGCCAAGGCAGGTGGAGCACAAGTTCAGGAGTTCAAGACCAGCCTGGCAAACATGGTAAAAGTACTGATATACACTACAACTTGGATGAACCTAAAAAATATTATGCTAAGTGAAAGAAGGCAGCTACGAAAGGCTACATATTATATTATTCCATTCATATGAAATGTCCAGAATGGGTAATTCCATAAAGACAGAAAGTAGATTACTGGTTTCCTAGGGCTGGGGGGGATGAAGAAAATGGAAATGATTGCTAATGGATAAGAGGTTTCTTTTTTACAGTGACAATAATGTTCAAATTTTATTGTGGTGATAGTTACACAATTCTGTGAATACATTAAAAGCCACTGGATTAGGCCAGGTGTGGTGGTTCACACTTGTAATCCCAGCACTTTGGGATGCCAAGGCAGGTGGATCACCTGAGGTCAGGAGTTCAAGACCAGCCTGGCCAACATGGTGAAACCCTGCCTCTTTAAAAAACAACAACAAAAAAACCAATGGATTTATACTTTAAAGCGATGAATTGCATGGTATGTACACTACACCTCAATAAAGCTGTTTTTTTTTTTAAAGTAAACCAAAAGGGTGTGTGTGTGGGGGGGGGGGGGTTGTGTGTGTTAGTCCATTCTTGTACTGCCATAAAGAAATATCTGAAACTTGGTGAATTTTTTTAATTTTTTCTTATTTTTTCTTTTCATTTATTTTTTCTTTATTTTCCTTGGTGCTAAACCAGGTTTATTTAAAAAAAAAAAAAAAAAAAAGAGGTTTAATTGGCTCAGAGTTCCACATGCTGTACAGGAAGTATGGCTGGGGAAGCCTCAGGAAACTTACAATCAAGGTAGAAGGTGAAGGGAGAGATAGCACTTTACATGGCCAGAGCAGGAGAAAGAGAATGGGCAGGGAGGTGCTACATACTTTTAAATAACCAGATCTCATGAGAACTATCACAAGAATAGCACTGAATGGATGGTGCTAGCCCATTCATGAGAACTCCACCCCCATTTCCAATCACCTTCCACTAGTCCGCATCTTCAACACTGGGGATTACAATTCAACATGAGATTTGTGGGAGGCACAGAGGCAAACCATATCATTCTGCTCCTGGCCTCTCCAAATTTCACGTCCTTCTCACATTGCAAAATACAATCATGCCTTCCCAACAGTCCCCCAAAGTCTGAACATATTCCAGCATTAACTCAAAGGTCCAAAATCCAAAGTATCATCTGAAACGATGCAAGTCCCTTCCAGCTATGAGACTGTAAAATGAAACATGTTAGTTACTTTCAAGATACGATAGGGGTACAGGCATTGGGTAAATACTCCCCTTGAAAAGGGAGAAACTGGCAAAAGAAAGGGGTGATGGGCCTCATGCAAGTCCAAAACCCAGCAGTCAGTCATTAAATCTTAAAGCTCCAAAATATCTCCTTTGATTCCATGTTTCACGTCCAGGGCACACGAATGCAACAAGTGGACTCCCAAGGCCGTAGGCAGTTCTAAACCTTTCCAGGGTTCAGCCTTCATGGTTGCTCTCACAGGCTGGCGTTGATTGCCTATGGCTTTTCCAGGCACAGGATGCAAGTTGCTAGTGGATCTACCATTCCAGGGTCTCGAGGACAGTGGCCCTCTTCTTACAGCTCCACTAGGCAATATCCCAGTGGGGACTCTGTGTGGGGGCTCCCACCCCACATTTCCCCTCTGCACTGCCCTAGTAGAGGTTCGCCATGAGGGTCCCACTCCTTCAGTAGGGTTTCTACCTGGACATCCAGGCTTTTCCATACATCCTCTGAACTCTAGATGGAGGCTCCCAAACCTCAACCTCTGCACTCTGTGCATCCGCAGGCTTAATGCCACATGGAAACCACCAAGGCTTACAGTTTACACTCTCTGAAGCAGCAGTCCAAGCTGCACCTGGGGCCTTTGGAGCCCAGCTGGAGCTGGAGATGCTAGGATGCAGGGAGCAGTGTCCCAAGGATGCAGAGTGTAGCAAGGTCCTGGGCCTAGCCCAGGAAACCATTCTTCCTTCCTAGGCCTCTGGGCTTGTAATAGGAGGGGCTGCAACAAAATTCTCTGAAATGCCTTCAAGGTCTTTTCCCCATGGTCTTGAAAATTAGCACTTGGCTCCTCTTTACTTAGGCAAATTTCTGCAGCCTGATTTAATTTCTCCACTGAAAATGGGTTTTTCTTTCCTACCACATGGCTAGGCTGCAAATTCCCACTCTTATGCACTGCTTCCCTTTTAAATAAGCTCCAGTTTCAGATCATTTCCTCGCTCATGCATACGAGTGCAGGCTGTTAGAAACAGCTAAGCCATATCTTAAATGCTCTGCTGCTTGGAAATTTCTTCCGCCAGAAATGCTCAATCATCACTCTCCAGTTCAAAGTTCCACAGATCCCTAGGACAGAGGCACAATGCCTCCAATCGCTTTGCTAACACTTAATAAAACTGAATTAGCTCCAGTTCCCAATAAGTTTCTCATCTCTATCTGAGAACTCCTCGGCCTGGCCTTCACTGTCCATAGCACTATCAGCATTTTGGTCACAACAATTTAACAAGTCTCTAAGAAGTTCCAATTTCCCCCTCATTTTCCTGTCTTCTTTTGTGCCCTCCACACTTATCCAACCTCTGCCCATTACCCAGTTCCAAAGTCACTTTCACATTTTCAGGTATCTTTATAGCAAATGCCTCAATCCTTGGTATCAATTTTCTGTTGTCTGTTCTCCTACTGTTATAAATACCTTAGACTACATATTCCACAAAGAAAAGAGATTTAATTAGCCCACAGTGCCGGGCGCAGTGGCTCAAGCCTGTAATCCCAGCACTTTGGGAGGCTGAGGTGGGTGGATCACGAGGTCAAGAGATCGAGACCATCCTGGTCAACATGGTGAAACCCCGTCTCTACTAAA
>NW_016107464.1:1527261-1529033 GCF_001604975.1 Cebus imitator | reverse complement strand
AAAAAAAAAAAAAAGGAAGATAAGTATGGAAAGATACACACCAAGTGTGCTGTTAACATTATTACCTTAATTGATAAGATTGCAAAAGATGTGTAGTTATGTTTCTTAAAGTTTTTAAATCCTTATACATCTTCAAATGGTTTACATATTGTATTAGTCTGTTCTCATACTGCTATAAAGAACTACCTGAGACTGAGTAATTTATTTAAAAAAGAGATTTAATTGGCTCACATTTCCACAGGCTATACAGGAAGCATGGCGGGGGATGCCTCAGGAAACATGATCATGGCAGAAGGTGAAGGGGAAGCAGGCACATCTTACATGGTTGGAGCAGGAGGGAGCAAAGGTCAGAGAGGGGCTACACATTTAAACAATCAGATCTCATGAGAACTCGCTTACTGTCACAAGAACAGCAAAGGGGAAGTCCAACCCCATGATCCAATCACCTCCCACCAGGCCCCTGTTCCAAAATTAGGGATTACAATACAATTTGACATATACCCCACGGACTACTACGCAGCCATAAAAAACAATGAGTTCGTGTCCTTCGTAGGGACTTGGACGAATCTGGAAACCAACATTCCCAGCAAACTGACACAAGAACAGAAAACCAAACACCACATGTTCTCACTCATAGGCAGGTGTTGAACAATGAGAACACATGGACTCAGGGAGAGCAGCATCACACACTGGGGCAGTGGGGGATGGGGTTGAGAAGGGTGGAGAGGGATAACATGGGGAGAAGTGCCGGATATAGATGAAGGGGCAATAGAGGTGGCAAACCACCTGGTTATGTATGTACCTATGCAACAACCCTGCATGACCTGCACATGTACCCCAGAACCTAAAGTAAAATTTAAAAAGTTAAGATTTTAAAAGACAAAAATCAAAAAAAAAAAAGGAATCATATATAACCCTGTATATATATGTATGCATGTATGTGTGTGTATTAGCATTGTTATAATAATTGATTTGCATATTCAGCTATATTTTCACATTTGTCAAATATTTGGACATAAATATGGACCATGACATCTGTCAGTCAACTGACCACAGTTGACTCAGCTGTTCTGACTGGCTAGCAAGATGTTCATAAAGGAGAGAAAAGTAAAAGGACAACTCTAACAAAGCTGAATATTCCGTCTATGCACATAGATCTAGCTTTTTAAACAGAATGCCCAAGACTAATTTTAAAAATGTATTTTTCAGGGCCAGAATGGCCCTCTGCAAATTATGAAAAAGAGTATCCAAGACCTTATAAAGGCTCTTTTCTTGGGAAAAAAAATGCTAAAATAAGAAGCAAGATAAAAAATAGCTAAAATCAGGGACAAGATTTAACAAAATAAAACCTATGAGAATATAAACCAGAAAGTATCTGAGACAGATCTCAATCAATTTAGAGGTTAATTTTGCCAAGGTTAAGGACCATGGCCCGTGACACAGCCTCAGGAGGTCCTGAGAATACATGCCAAGATGTTTGGGTTACAGCCTGGTTTTATACATTTTAGGGCAAAGACAAAAATTGATATATGTTAAATATACATTGGTTTGGCCTGGAAAGGGAGCATATTGATAGAGGAGTTAAGAAGAAATTACTTAGGCAGATAGTAAGGGTACAGAAGTCCTTGGTAAGGTTTTCCTTTTAATAAGAAGCAGCCCAGCCGGGCGCGGTGGCTCACGCTTGTAATCCCAGCACTTTGGGAGGCCGAGGCGGGTGGATCACGAGGTCAATAGATCGAGACCATCCTGGTCAACATGGTGAAACCCCGTCT
>NW_016107464.1:1520293-1527002 GCF_001604975.1 Cebus imitator | reverse complement strand
AAGCAGCCCAAGATCATTTTCTAACAAAGAGCAGCCTGTAAAATCAAGCTGCAGACATAGATGCTGGCAGTTGTGCCAATCAGGTTCAAAATAGTGGCTCCATTTTCCCTTTTCTGCCAGCCATGTGTATAGTAAGGAGCAGACAAGATGACACCAGCCAAGGTGAAAGTTCATTTGCATAATAAGATTAGGGTGGGGCACCCAGCCTTCCCAGGGTACTATGTAAATGTCAAATTTGACTGAACCAATCTGTGAGCCCTATGTAAATCAGACAACACCTCCTCAAGACAAACTATAAAATCCATCGTATCCACCATCAGCTTGCCTTTTGCTCTCAGAACTGGAAGTCTCCTCTCTCTCACTAGAAAGAGAGCTATTTTCCTTTCTCTGTTTCTTTTTCTCTTGCCTAGTAAGGCTCCACTCCTAAATTCCTTGTGTGTGTCCATGTTCTAAATTATCCTGGCACAAGATGACCAACCCTGGGTATTTACCCCAGAAAACACATCCAATTCATATCAGGGGGCTCACCCAGGATTCCAAGATACAACATTGATCAAAATGGTGAGTAGAGGAGTGGACTACAACTCTGTCCTTTCATTTTGGGGTTGTTGACCTCCACTTTAGAACTAAATCAAATCAGTAACGGGCATCTGTCAGTCAATTAAAAAAAACGGTTAGCATGGCTGCCGTTCTTAAAGACTTGGATATGAGATTTATTGGAGAGAACACGGAGAATCCCCCAGGACCCACATGTTGCTGGGCATGTTGGCCATGTTTGAACCAGCTTCCTTTCATGGAGGACCTAGCCATTGCATGGGGCTGTAAGACATTCTAGAGCAACTGAGGATTTATGACTGGGGCTCCCTTCCAGTGTTATCCAAAGGCTTCTGGACTGACCCCAGCCTCTGACCACCTGATGGGGTGTTGGCAACAGGATCCCCAACTTTTCTATAATAATTTCCTCCTTTCCGGTCCATGACCAGCATATCTCCTAGCCTCTCTGTATATGCTATGTGAGGAAAGTTTTACAGTTCAGGGAAATAATCTTGTTTGGCAAGATCAGAGAATGTTGTAGGGAATATAGTTAAAGGAAAGGCATCTTTGTGATTTTCTAGAAACAGCAGGCCCCCTGACAGTGAGTGTCACTCTCTGCCCTTGGTCTGAAGAGCACATGGCATTTCCAAGTCACTCTCTGCCCTTGGTCTGGAAAGTGATACTTCCAGTTCACTCTCTGCCCTTGGCCTGGAGAGCACATGGCATTTCAAGGTCAACAGTGCCACCTAATGGAATAGAGATCCTTTCCATGGGGCATATTGTCAGTCCTTTACCAAAAACACCCTAGATTCCCAATTCTCCTCCCTTTTTGAGCTTCTCTACTACAAACCAAGCTTCATGCTGCTTCTGTAAATGGGAAAATTTTACCTTCAACAATTAGGAATAAAATATCCTTTGAAGCCAAATTTTAGTCTTGATATTGTCCCATCAACAGGAAAACAGCCATTTGGTACCCATGATTTATTTATTTATTTATTTACTTATTTTTTGAGACAGAGTCTCACTCTGTCGCCCAGGCTAGAGTGTATTGGTGCAATCTGGGCTCACTGCACACCCTGCCTCCTAGGTTCAAGCGATTCTCCTGCCTCCGTCTTCTGAGTAGCTGGAATTATAGGCACACACCACCATGTCCAGACAATTTTGGTATTTTTGGTAGAGACAGGGTTTCACCACGTTGGTCAGGCTTGTCTCAAACTCCTGACCTCATGATCTGCCTGCCTTGGCCTCCCAAAGTGCTGGGATTATAGGCATAAGCCACCGCCCCCAGACCACACAATCTTTTAAGGCACCTATTCTGCCTCCAATCATAATCGTACTTAACTAGAAAGGGAATTTTAAGCTCAGAAGTTATCCAGAACCATTCTCTGAGGGTAAACATTTCACTATGGGCTGTAATAATAGCAGGATATAGAGCTCAAACCAGCACACTCCCTCCATTAAGGAGGGAAGTGCAACAGTTGCCCAAATCTAAATGTCTCATAGTCTCTCCCAAGATCCATTTTTCAGGGAGACAGGCAGGACATGCAAGTCTAGAACACAAAGGGAAATCACAGGCAGAGGACTTGAGTTGCATGGGTGAGTGCGACTAATCCCAATCACTTAGTTTCTCTGGTTCCACGGCTTAGGGTCACACCTGCAACCAGGGGTGGTACAGACAACAAGGTGGCAGGACCCAGAAACCACACAGGGAAAACAGCAGGGGGAATGCCCCCACTGCTTTCCTCTCCACCCTGGATCACAAAAGCGATACCTTTTTCTTGCTGTTCTTTCTGGATGGGTAACAGATCATCTCCAGGTTGCACCCCTCTGGAATACATTCTAAAGCATAAGGATTCCTTGGACCCTAATAATCTAAAGAAAAAGCAGCTCATTTTCTTTTTTCTTTTTTTTTTGAGACAGAGTCTTCCTCTGTCGCCAGGATGAGGTGGCATGATATCAGCTCACTGCAACCTCTGCCTCCTGGGTTCAAAGGATTCTCCTGCCTCAGCCTCCCGAGTAGCTGGGACTACAGGTACATGCCACCATGCCCAGCTAATTTTCATATTTTTAGTAGAGATGCGGTTTCACCATGTTGGCCAGGATGGTCTCGATCTCTTGACCTCAAGTACAGAAATCCTTGGTAAGGTAAGAAGTCCACCCACCTCAGTCTCCCAAAGTGCTGGGATTACAGGTGTGGGCCACCGTGCCTGGCCAGCTAATTTTCTTTTGTACAAGGGCATGGCCTTTTCACTATACCTTCACAGGCATTACAAAATCAACCCAGCTCTTTCAGTAGTCATATCAGGCAGGCCTGTAGAGAATGTTTCTCCAAAGTTAGAGAAGTAACTTCCAGGGTAACAATCTGGGGATCCCCCTTACTTAGGGCCCCCTCAAGTTCCCATTCCCATTACAGGACCTTAGGTAAATAAAGGGAGAATTAGGCCAATTCTCCAACGACTCTGATAGGTATATAGAAGCTTTCCAAAATTCAATTCAGGTGTTTGACCTCTCATGAAGGGATGTTATGCTGATTCTAAGTCAAATCCAAACTGCAGTTGAAAATTCTATGCAGGAGGCAGAGAATTTTGGATGAACAATATGTCTCCTATAATAAGCAAAAAGGAAAACAGAAAATAGGTGTAAGGTCTTTTAGGCCTACTGACCGAGCCATGGATGCCATGGTACCCACTGTGGCCTGCATGGACACTCCAGATAAGTTCCTGGAAAGTCTGAAGTAACTGGAAAACCGCAAAAGGAGAAGGAATGACCAACCCCTGTGGTGCCTAATTAACTTGAGACATTCTCTATTTTTCCTTATTCCTACCTCAATTGATAAGGCAATGGGACTTTGTAACCAACCTTTGTCAACCTCGTGACTCCAGACCCTACAACACCTTCCCCACCTTGCAAAAGCCACCCTGAACTGTAACTTCTGTAACTTCCACTGCCTACTGCAAACCTATAAAACCAATTCCTATCCCACCACCCTCCATTGAGTCTCTTTTCAGACTCAGCCCACCTGCACCCAGGTGAATAAACAGCCATGTTGCTCACACACAGCCTGTTTGGGTGGTCTCTTCATTCAGAGCATGCATTTTAACAACAGGGAGGGTGAAGAAATAGAGGAAACACTATTGTCAATAGGAAGGGAAGCAGTACCTCTTAACTCTAATTGGAACCCCCAGAATTTTCTATGGTATTTTTCCTTCATTTACAATTTAAAATGCCCATATATGCTTTTATAATGTTCTTCCAACTTGGGAAAAGTTAACTTTCCAAACCTTAAAAATGCTTGCTTATAGTTGAGCTGGGAGAAGGGAACTAGAAGCCTGACATGCTGGCAAAAGGGTAAAAATTTCCCTCCAGTCAGTTTTTTGGATTCTCTCTCCCTGTGAAAATTAGCAAAAAGGGATAATAGGGATTACTGTTTATATTTTTGGTAAAGTTTTTATTAATGAAGAAGGACTGGTGAGGTTGGTCTTAAACTAGAGCCAATCTGGTGTGCTTTGTGTGATTTTCTGTATGGTCCTGTTGAAAGAAAGGGTACCTTAGATTAGGATGCAGACACAGGACTCCATAAGCCTCCTGTTTAAGCCAGCCCAACAAAATGGTTAGTAACAAACTTGGCTACAGGCCTCCATCTTGTTCCATGTCCTTGGGAACATGACCTGTAACCATGTGGCAATACTTCTTTCAGTCTCTGCCATTTTACAATGGTGGCTGTCTTCTTGTGCTAAGTCAGGTCCTGGGTAAGGGCCACAAAATCAGATAAGCCAATTTATCAATCTAGGTGGGGCCAACTGATCCATCAAGGGCAGAGTTTACAAAATATCTTAAGCACTGATCTTGAGCCATTAAGGGAGGATCAAAATCTTGTAGCCTCCAGTTGTGTAAATCCTAAGCCTTGGTTTCTCATTTTGTGGCTAGTTCCTTGGTCTGGTCCCCGGGTAAGAGGTAAATATATATTAGAAAAGGACTGTTATCACTTTTGTTTTGGACTATAAACTGTAAACCAGGCACCTCTCAAAGTTGGTTCAGCCTACACCCAGGGATGGGCAACGACAGCTTAGGGGATGAAAACAAAATGGGAGTTGTTTGGGTCTGATCTCTTTCACTATTTCAGTCACAATTTTTCAATGAGAATTTCAAAAGTTGCTTATCATCCCTTTGAAAATACCTTGTACCTGGCTGGGCACAGTGGCTCACACCTGTAATCCCAGACTTTGGGAGGCCGAGGCAGGCAGATCACCTGAAGTCAAAAGTTTGAGACCAGCCTGACCAACATGGTGAAACCCCATCTCTACTAAAACTACAAAAGTTATCTGGATGTGGTGATGGGCACCTGAAATCCCAGCTACTTGGGAGGCTGAGGCAGGAGAATCACTGGAACCTGGGAGGGAGAGGTTGCAGTGACCTGAGATCATGCCATCACACTCCAGCCGGGGTGACAGAGTGAAACTCCATCTCAACAACAACAACGGGAAAAAAAACCTTGTATACTGGTGGTTAAGTCCTAACCCAATTAAGGCTTGCTGGTTTCACCTGTGAGGTTACTTTTTTGTGACGTTCAAAAGCCAAAAATCTTAAGTGCTTGGTGTGGCTAAAGTCTAGTAACGAGAGATTTAAAAGGATTTTCTTAAAGAGCACTCATCTTAATTAAAAGTGGGTATCCCAGTTACAGGTACATTTAAAAGGCCATTTTGCTTTTCTCTTCTTGGATCATGTTTTTCTGGGGAAAAGCTTTTTTCTTTGCAGTCGACTGAATTATTTGAGTTTCGGGGATATCAAATTACTTCATATTATGAGGGAAATTTGGTGTGTAATAACTAGGTAGGAAATAATCTTTAAGCAATGGCTAATAGTAGTTATGGAGGGATACTTAACTCTTTGCACATTTGAAGCAGAGACACATGCTCTTGGCCACCTAAAAGATATGGAAACATCCCCACCTCCACTTCCACTGAGAGATGAGACTCCTATGATGGATGGGCTGATTACAAAATAAGCCAACTGGCTTTGAGTTGCCTTGAAATGAAATGCACAGTAGAAACAACACACTGTCTTCTCCCAGAGTGTCTCACTTTTTTTGGGATCTAATAAGCTGTGCCTGCTTATTAGGCCCTAAAAATGCATTTTATTCTGGCCCTGTTCCTCCAAGGGCTCCATCCTGAAATCAGTAATTCAATTTAAAAACTTGCAAAAAATCTTACAAGTGCTGAATCTTCTGTTTGTGTCAATATTTATGTGTTGTGTCTAATGTCTATAAAAAGGTCTAATGATTAGCTTAAAGAAAAATAAGTGCTTAAATATTTTTTAGTTCACATGACTGAAATCTTTAAGAAATAAAAATGGTCAGGCCGGGCGCGGTGGCTCACACCTATAATCCCAGCACTTTGGGAGGCCGAGGCGGGTGGATCACGAGGTCAAGAGATCGAGACCGTCCTGGTCAACATGGTGAAACCCCGTCTCTACGAAAAATACAAAAAATTAGCTGGGCATGGTGGCGCGTGCTTGTAATCCCAGCTACTCAGGAGGCTGAGGCAGGAGAATTGCCTGAACCCAGGAGGTGGAGGTTGCAGTGAGCCGAGATCGCACCATTGCACTGCAGCCTGGGTAACAAGAGCGAAACTGTCTCAAAAAAAAGAGAAAAAAAAAAAAAAGAAATAAAAATGGTCTAAAGGGTTATTGGTAAAATGCAAGTGTCATCAAAATGCAAATAGGTGGTCTAAATCATACAACTTAGATACTAGGATTGCTAAATGTTCCAAATTGCCTGCTTTACAGATAGGTAAGGGCTGGGACACACGGAGTTAGATGCCAGAAAGGGTCAGACCTTATCTGCACTTCTGTCTGGATCCTAGGCTCCACACCTACTACATAATTAAAATCACTTACTAACCAGGTATTTCACCAAAAGTAAAAGTTGCTAAGAGTTTACAGTGTGGCCGGGTGTGGTGGCTCATGCCTATAATCCCAACACTTTGGGAGGCCAAGGCAGGTGGATGACCTGAGGTCAGGAGTTTGAGATCAGCCTGACCAACATGGAGAAACCCATCTTTACTAAAAATACAAAATTAGCCAGGCATGGTGGTTCATTACTGTAATCCCAGCTACTCAGGAGGCTGAGGCAGGAGAATCACTTGAACCCAGGAGGCAGAGGTTGAGGTGAGCCAAG
>NW_016107464.1:1515037-1519571 GCF_001604975.1 Cebus imitator | reverse complement strand
AAAAAAAAAAAAAAAAAAAAGAATGCATGGAAATGTAAATTTTGCCCTGGGAATGAGGGATTATCTTAAATTACATAAGACAAAGCTAAAGGTTTAAGAAAGTTACAGAAAGATTATAAAAATTAATCTTGCAAAAAAATGTATAAACATTAAATTCAAAAGGGCATTATACAGTCTTTTCATAAATTGAGCATTGAAATAAAAGCACAGCAAGGTTGTCTTAAGATGCTAATTTGCCCTTTACCAAAAAGGGCTATCAAAGGTTTGTAAAGATTTCACCTTGTGGTCAAATTGGTTAAAATTAGATGGCATCATCTATAAGGTTTCATTTAAACAAATTGGGGTTAAAATTAATAAACTAATGCAAGGGTAAATGTTGGCTTTGAACAGGATTTTCATGTAATAGTAAAGGCTAATAAAAGGTTTTTGCCTTTTGAGTCACCATTTTGGCAAAATAAGTAATTTATGGCAATCGAAATTCTATTTCATAACATCAAGTATTTTAAACCTCTGACATTTAATAGGCATCCCAAAATCAAACTTCAAGTTTCAGAATTGTCTTTACTGATGCCTAGCTTTCTGGATGATTCAGAGGGCCCCTGAAAAATCCAGAGAGAGGTAAACAGGATTATCTGGCATGTTTAGTCACATAAGATTGCCAAAATGATGTCCAATCTTCTTTTAAGTTATATTTTGGTGAATAATACTAATATATGTTCCAAAATTGCATGGGACTTCTAAAATTCTAATGTCTAAATATATGCTATCAATTATAATTAAGGTTAAAGTTGCTGTAAACCACAGAGATAACTAAACTTGTCAGTCATGTCTTTAACTGTAACTACCCTGGAAATTTTGTCATTTGCAGACAATTGTTGTCTTGTTTTGTTCTTTCTCAAAAAATGGTTTATAATCAAGCTATAGGACTTTAACAGGTGTTCTCAAATGTGGGTTTTTAATAGCTTTGAAGATTGTAACATAGAATAGAGGGGGGAAAGTACAGGACTCATGAAGAACTAAAATGTTCACAAATATCAAGCAAAATAGAAGTTAACTAAAGGGACTGCACTCACAAAGCTAAAGCAACCTTTCTGACTTTTGCTTGGAATATTGCTGATCATTGTTTTATTTTTCAGAGTCAAGGAGACTTAGCTTGAATTATTTATGGCCTTTAATAATTGAGTAAGGTACACTCCTATGAACACAATTTGGAGCATGTTTGTTTCTCTCTGACTAGTTCCTCTAGAATTTGGAAACTATTTGAGAGTACTCTTAACCTATGGCAATATAGTTGTTTGCATCAGTGCAGTAAGAATCCATTTTTCTTTTGCAACAGGACACAATTGGAAAAACTGGTTATTTTACCAAGGCTTTGACTAGAAGGGTATGCTTTCCTTTATGAAGTCAATCTAGACTTGCATAGCCAATAAAGGCCCCAAAATAAAAGCCCCATGGGAAGAACTGGCCTCATACCCTTCCCTACACAGTCCCCATACAGGGTTCCTGACCTGTGGTCAGTAAAGAATGTCACTTTCTAAGAGGCCCAGGAGCTCCAAGTTTATCTTGGGACCTTAAGAGGAGGGGATCACCTGACTCACAGGTATTTGAGAATATAAACCCACAGCTGGGTTCAGCTCTAAGAGGTTTTATCTAAGATTCCTTGTGGAACAGAGTTCCATCAAAGCCAATTCAAAAGGCCTGTGTAGAAATAATTATTCTTTCTGCACTTTATGCAAATAATCAGGCCAAATATAAGACTAAAAGTTTATTCTATGAACAACACAGTCCTATTATAATTTGTTTTTACCTAAAATAAGGACTGGAGAGAGAAAAATGATGCTCCAAAGCTTATTGTCCATTTGTCACTAAATTCTAGTCTCAACGATTGTTTTTAAGATTTTTTGCCTACATTTTAGACTAACCCTGCTTATTTCTGTGAATCAAGTGATGATCTCCTGAAGCTTAGAAGAAACAAAAAGGGATGGGTAATATAAAAATCTGGATCAATATACTAGTTCTGGGCAATTATCCTGCAACATCTACCAGGTAATGAAAGTCAGTAGGGTGCCCATAACCCGGAGGTTTGTTTTGGAAATTAAAACCAACGAACTTCATAGACCCCCAAAGGGAAATACTGTATCTTGGCAAGTAAAATTTTAGATGGAAATTATCTACTATACCACGTTTGCAGGAACTGTTATATAGTCTTATATAGTAGAGTTATATTTACTCTACTATTTGCAGTAAGACTAAACACAGTAGCACCTTCTAACTGGAATATTGGACAGAGAGTTTCCATTGCTGTAGTATTTTGTTTAATTATTATCCTTAGAGCAGGGATAATAGTTACCAACAAAAAGGAAACATGAAAGTTTTACTATCACTGAGTTTGCTAGAACTTCTTATTGGGTTTGATAATATGTCACACTCTGGCTATGCAAAGGAGGGTATAAAGAAAAGAGATTTTTGTATAAGAAAGAATCTTGTATGGTAAATACTTGTCCTAAGAAGGAGAATAGTTGCTTGTTTAAAAGAGGGATGTTTAGGAAAAGTCAGAAGGTTTGAGCATGTTGTACATGGTTTGTGGAATTCATGAAAGGATTATAAGAATGGCAAATACTTGTCCCAAAAATAATAGTTGGTTGTTTAAAAAGAAGGACATTGGCTGGGCGCGGTGGCTCACGCCTATAATCCCAGCACTTTGGGAGGCCGAGGCGGGTGGATCACAAGGTCAAGAGATCGAGACCATCCTGGTCAACAAGGTGAAACCTCTTCTCTACTAAAAATACAAAGATTAGCTGGGCATGATGGTGCGTGCCTGTAGTCCCAGCTACTCGGGAGGCTGAGGCAGGAGAATTGCTTGAACCCAGGAGGCGGAGGTTGCGGTGAGCCNAAAAAAAAAAAAAAAAGAAGCAAGATGGGGTTAGCTGGGTCAGATATCTTTCACTGTCAAAATTTTCTGTCATAATTTTTGCAAAGGTGGTTTCAAACCTGTAATAGGAATGGTGGGAATGTCAGAGGAAACAGCTCAGGAAGGACATGCATAAAAGTGGGTGGAGGCCTGGCGAGGCAGATCACCTGAGGTCAGGAGTTCAAGACCAGCCTGGCCATCATGGAGAAACCCCATCTTTATAAAAAAATAAAAATAAAAATATTATATGAATAAAGTTAAAAAAAATACAAGAAATTACCTAGGTGTAGTGGCATGCACCTGTAATCCCAGCTACTTGGGAGGCTGAGGCAGGAGAATCGCTTGAACTGGGGAGGCGGAGGTTGCAGAGAGCTGAGATTGTGCCACTGCACTCCCGCCTGGGAGACAAGAGTGAGACTCCGCCTAAAAAATAAATAAATAAATAAAGGCCGGGCGAGGTGGCTCAAGCCTGTAATCCCAGCACTTTGGGAGGCCAAGGCGGGTGGATCACGAGGTCAAGATATCGAGACCATCCTGGTCAACAAGGTGAAACCTCGTCTCTACTAAATATACAAAAATTAGCTGGGCATGGTGGTGCGTGCCTGTAATCCCAGCTACTCAGGAGGCTGAGGCAGAACTGCTTAAACCCAGGAGGCGGAGGTTGCGGTGAGCCGAGATCGTGCCATTGCACTCCAGTCTGGGCAACAACAGCGAAACTCCATCTCAAAAAAAAAAAAAAGAAGGACATTTAGGATGAGTCAAAAGGTTTAAGCATGTTTTATATGGTCTGTGGAAGTCATGTACAGATTAATAATTGCAGGAAACATTTAGCCAAGTTTAACTGTAAAGTTACTCTAGCCACCCAAATCCAATGCCACTTATTTTAAAATGAATATTACTTTTATATTAATGTTTCAGCAACATCTGGCAGAGGCAAACCAGTGTTACAACCCTTCAAAGTGGCTGACAGATCCACGAATGGACACAACTTTCTTCCGAGGGCCCTTGTATAGAACCCAGGAAGAGTCCTAGCTACTGTTCCCCACACAACACCCCTTTTCAGCAGGAAGTAACCAGAAAGAGTCATTGTCCAATACCCTCTAACAGCAGTTAAGGTTGCCACTACAGAGAGGGGAATGATGTAGGAGTTAAGAAGAAATTACTTAGGCAGGTAGTGAAGGTACAGAAGTCCTCAGTAAGGTTTTCCTTTTAATAAGCAGCAGCCTGAAATCATTTCCTAACAGAGAACAGCCTGTAAAATCAAGCTGCAAACAGAAATGCTGGCAGTTGTACCAATCGTGTTCAAAATGGTGGTTCCATCTTCCCTTCTCTGCCATCCATGTGTACAGTAAGGAGCAGGCAAGATAGCACCAGCCAAGGTGAAAGTCCATTTGCATAATAAGATTAGGATGGGCAGCCAGCCTTCCCCATGTTGTAAGCAAACATCATACTTGATTGAACCAATCTATGAGCCCTATGTAAATCGGATACCGCCTCCTCAAGGTCTGACTATAAAATCCAGCACATCAGGCCGGGCGCGGTGGCTCACGCCTGTAATCCCAGCACTTTAGGAGGCCGAGGCGGGTGGATCACGAGGTCAAGAGATCGAGACCATCCTGGTCA
>NW_016107464.1:1511034-1512637 GCF_001604975.1 Cebus imitator | reverse complement strand
AAAAAAAAAAAAGATCTCTGTTTTAATGTTAATGCTGGTCAGTTGTGTCTAAACTCCAAAGGGAAGACTATATAACGAGGCATATCAGATGCCCTTCCCCTCATAGCCTGAAGTAGTTTTCAGGTTTCTTTGGGTTCCCCTTGGCCAAGAGGGGAGGTCCATTCAGTCAGTGGAGGGCTTAGAGCTTTATTTTATTGTTGTTTGTTTGTTTTGAGGCAGATTCTCACTCTGTTGCCCAGGCTAGAGTGCAGTGGCATGATCTCAGCTCACTGCAATTTCCACCTCCAGAACTCAAGCAATCCTCCCTCCCCACCTTCCTGAGTAGCTGGGATTACAGGCATGTGCCACCATACCCGGCTAAATTTTTTTTTTTGCATTTTAATAGAGATGGGGTTTAGTTATGTTGGCCAGGGTGGTCTCAAACTCCTAGCCTCAAGTGATCCGCCCACCTCAGTCTCCCAAAGTGCTGGGATTACAGACATGAGCCACCATGCCCAGCCTATAATTTTATTTTTGGTTTACAGAGAGTTCTTTTAACAGCTGCAAACCAGCAGGATTTGAGAGAAGTTGTGGCAAGAGCCCAAAGTGAAGCTTGGGGTTGGAAGAACATTCTTACTAAATAAATCAAGGGGATTCTCTTTGGATGCAGTGAGGTACAGCACCCAGAGAACAACTTGGCAGAACTTGAGAACAATTGTCCTGTGAGACGTAGGACATAGTGGTTGGTTGCACTAGAGGCAGACCATTTTCTAATGTACCAAAGGAAGCTACACAGAGCTGACACTCTAGGAGGAGGCAGGACTATTCTAGTATAAGGCAACAATGTGGACACACCAGATCTTAACTTGACATAGCATCTTAGCCAGCTACAAATAATAATCCTCCACAAAGAGAAGTTTCTCTAAAGAGTGATTTACAGCCAGGACTTCCTCCTTATTGTTCTGAGGTTGCTAGATCACTTAACTGGCAATCTGAGCCCTTTTTGTTAAAATCTAAGAGGCGGCTTCTTGCTATAACAAAAGTACCTTAGGAAAAGTAAATAAATAAAATCTAAGAGGAGGCTCTAATAGGAAACAGAAAGTGAGATCATATAAGAATATTCAATCTGTTTGAGCTGGGGGGAAGGGAAGCTGAGTATGAATGAATATCTCATTATTCAAGGGAGGAAAAAATATTTTGTCTTGAAGACCATATAATGATTATAAAACAATATAAGAAGAACACAGGACTCAAAGATAAAGAAACACTAAATTTTTTAAAAGAGGAGGGTCAGAGAAGCAAAAGATGAAAAGCAGAAGACTGAGGATGACTGCTGAGAGGCAGATAAAAATCAACAGGAAGCTCAATGAGAAAGAATATTAAGTTAAACATGAGAAAAGGTATAAAAATTCATTACGGGCAGTAATAGAAGTGTCAACTCTCAAGAAAACTGATGATTTTGTAATTTTTAAAGGGGAGGTTGGGCACGGTGGCTCAAGCCTGTAATCCCAGCACTGTGGGAGGCCGAGGTGGGTGGATCACGAGGTCAAGAGATCGAGACCATCCTGGTCAACATGGTGAAACCCCGTCTCTACTAAAAATACAAAAAATTAGCTGGGCATGG
>NW_016107464.1:1507876-1508935 GCF_001604975.1 Cebus imitator | reverse complement strand
AGCAGAGCTCTAACACAGAGATATTGGAGTTCCTGAAGATGATATAGGAACATATGGAAAAGGAGTAATATTCAAAAATAAAGGCCAGCAGGGCTGTTAATCCTACAATCACTCCACAGGTTCTTCCTGCCCACTGCACAAACAAAACCAGTTCACCAAGACCATGGAGTTGCAGTAAAAAAAAAGTTTAATTGATGCAGGTCCAGCCATCCACAAAGGAGACTGACTGAGTTATTACGCAAATCGATTTCTCCAAACACTCAGAAGTTAGGGGTTTTCAAGGATAGTTTGGTGGGCAGATCTATCTTTTTTTTTTTATTTTATTTTACTTTATTTTATTTTATTATTATTTTTTTTTATTTAGATAGTCTCTCTCTGTCACCCAGGCTGGAGTGCAATGGCTGATCTCACCTCACTGCAACTTCCACCTCCTGGGTCCAAGCAATTCTCTCCTGCTTCAACCTCCTGAGTAGCTGGGACTTCAGGCCCGTGCCACCATGGCCCGTTCATTTTTATATTTTTAGTAAAGACAGGGTTTCACCATGTTGTCCAGGCTAGTCTCAAACTCCTGATCTCAGGTGATCAACCTACCTCAGCCTCCCAAAGTACTGAGATTACAGGCGCGAGCCACCACACCTGGCCAGATCAATCTTGATTGATGTAAAAAGTTGTCCAGGCCAGGCATGGTGACGCGTGCCTATAATTCCAGCAATTTGGGAAGCCAAGGCAGGAGGATCACTTCAGCCTAGGAGTTCGACACCAGCCAAAGCAACATAATGAGACTGTCTACAAAAAATACAAAAATTAGCTGAGCATGGTGGTACAGGCCTGTAGTCCCAGCTGCTCAGGAGACTAAGGTGGAAGCCTGGGAAGTGGAGGGTGCAGTAGGCTGTGATCATGCCACCGCACTCCAGCCTGGGCAACAGAATGAGATCCTGTACCAAAATAAAATAAAATAGAAAATAGAAGTTGTCCAAAGTCAAGCGAAAAATCAAGAAAAGCACATATATATGTTTTTTTTTTTTTTTTTTTTTTTTTTTTTTTTTTTTTTTTTTTTTT
>NW_016107464.1:1501879-1507691 GCF_001604975.1 Cebus imitator | reverse complement strand
GTTTTAGTAGAGACGGGGTTTCACCATGTTGACCAGGATGGTCTCGATCTCTTGACCTCGTGATCCACCCGCCTCGGCCTCCCAAAGTGCTGGGATTATAGGCTTGAGCCACCGCGCCCGGCCCACATATATATGTTTTATACATGTTTGTTGATATGTATAGAAAGCTGTCAGATAAAGGAGCTAAACTTCCTGCAAGATAAATTATAAGTAGTATATATTTACTGAGTGCTTCTATTGGCAAGAGCCCATCCTAGGTGTGTTACATGTGTTTTGTCATTTATTTCTTCTTAGTATTTATTAGGAATAATTCCTTATTACCTACTTTATAGGTACAATATTACCTCCATTTTATAGGTGAGAAACATGAAGAACAAATTAAATAAATTCCAGGTCACATCTAAGTTACTATATGCCAATAAAACAGCTTCTAAATAACTGAGACAGAGTAATACCAAAAGACATTAACTGAATTTTTTTTAGAAAACAGAATCCAATAACTTGCTCTAAGAGACTTGCTTAAAATCATGAAACAGAAAACCAAAGATAAAGGATTGTAAGATTAGTTACGTCTGTGAAATAAGAAAAGTAAGGGTCCCTATCAAGGCATTAGAGAAAATTTTTTGAATGAAAATGAAGAGATAAAGTCAGGTCACTAATATGCGAAGAAATGCCTATCATATTAAAAAATATTTAGGTTCTTTTTTTTTTCTTTTGAGACAGGGTCGAGTGATCCTCCCACCTAAGCCTCCTGAGCAGCTAGAACTATAGGTGCATGCCACAACACATCCAGCTTTTTTTTTTTTTTTTTTTTTTAAATTTAAGACAGGGTCTCACTATGTCTACTAGGCTGGTCTGGAACTTCTGGGTTCAAGCAGTCCCACAATGGCTTCCCAAAGCACTAGGATTATAGGCATAAACCACCCTGCCTGGCCAAAGCTTTATATGTTTTTCCCCTAACGCTGGTCACTCACTTAATTGACTTTAATGAACAAAAGCAAAAACAATAACAAACACTGCTGCAATTTTAAAAAAAACACCGTTGTAGAGTGCGTAATTTCCAATTTATGGATTAAAACATAGAAAGATTAAGTGCCCCAAATTTGACTTCAACAGTGCAGTATGAAATTGAAACACAGATTCAAAAACCCATAATTTTTGAAGTACACAGCCTTCTTCTTGCAGTACTGATACCAAATTCACACCAACTGAAATAGTTAATGCTCCAATTTGTGCTCACATGAACCAAGTAAAAAAAAAAAAAATAGAATACATTTTATTAAAATATGGTGGTGTGGATGGAATGAATAATCAGCAAAACTAAACTTGCAAAGCAGCCATATATCTTTATTTAATTTCATTCATTCACAAACATTTCTGAAAAGTCTTAGATGTCACTGTTAAGCTTCCACTTAACTTCATAGCAAATTAACACAACTTAAAAAGATTATAGATGAAATATACATAAATATGCTACCCTGTCCTTGAAAAAATAACTTAATTTCTTCAAGAATCAACAAACTTTTCTCCCTCTTAGGTCTCTCTCTCAAACCAAAGACAAACAAGTACTTACGTCAAACCTCAACTAACAAAACCAATGACTAATTCTAAAGTAAACACAGTTCAGGTTATAATTGAGCACGTACAAGTGTTCAAGTATATCTTTTTAAATGTTTTCTAAATAAATAAGCCTCAGTTGGAATAGAGTTTACATTAATATATAATCAGATTTCTATGGTTACTGTTTATTAGAAATAACCCAAGTCTGATCATACACAGACAGTACAAGGTCATCCCAGCCATCCATCTACCTAATTCATACATCAGGCAACTGACTTACAGGATATAGTGAAGTGTAAAGAAAAATTAGGATGTTACTCAATTAACTCAACTTAATGCTTTGATTTTATCTAGAACTAAAATCATTAAAGTATGATTTCTCTCTTCTTTTTTCTTTTTTTTTCTGAGACAGAGTCTCACTCTGTCACCCAGGCTGGGTTACTCACTACAGCCTCAACCTCCCAGGCTTAAGCAATCCTCCCACCTCAGCCTTCCAAGGAGCTGGGACTGCAGGCATGCACCACCACAACCAGCTAATATTTATATTTTTTATAGAGATAGGGTTTTGTCATGTTACCCAGGCTAGTCTCAAAATCCTGGGCTCAAGCTATGCACATGCCTCAGCCTTCCAAAGTGCTGGGATTACAGGTGTGAGCCACTGTAGCTGGCCATAAGATGATTCTTAGAGAAGTTAGGAAACCTACTTATAGATACAATTTTAGTCACTAATGAGATTCAAAACAGAGTTCTCTGAATTCCCAAATTTTCCATTATACCACACTCCCTCCCAAGAAAAAAAAAGGAATTTTATTAAACTCCCTTTATTTAATATTTATTAAAATATTAAACTAGAGCCATAATGAACTCTTCAATCTATGAAACAGCTGTCCATGAATATATCCTAAGCAAACAGAAACCACAGCTATAATGACACTCTGATACACAGCCAACAATGCATAAAAGCCATCTTTCCCTAAATACTTTTATTTAAAAAAAAATTTTATTCATGTTCCAAAGCACTACCCTGTATTATTAATTTGTATATTTTACAGTTAAGAGTAAAGCAAAAAAAGTAAATTCAGCTTTTCGGTATGTAAAAGGACAAACTTCGGTAGTCCAGTGCCCTCATTTGTAAAATGAGAATGACAAGATTATTCCAAGAATTAAATGATTAATCCCTTACCTGCATATTAGCAAAGAGCCTGGCAAAGACTAAAGGCTCATTAAATGTTAGCTTCAGTATTTCATTGAGTCTAAGATGGTGAGACATTCTCTCTCTTTTTTTTTTTTTCTTTGAGACAGAGTTTCACTCCATCACCCAGGCTGCAGTGCAGTGGTGCAATCTAAGTTCACTACAACCTCCACCTCCTGGGTTCAAGCAATTCTCCTGACTCAGCTTCCCAAGTAGCTGGGAATCCAGGCGTGCGCCACCACAACCAGTTAATTTTAGTATTTTTAGCAGAGACCAGGTTTCGCCATGTTGGCCATGCTGGTCTCAAACCCCTGACCTCAATGGAGTCATCCGCCTCGGCCTCCTGAAGTGCTGGGATTACAGGCATGAGCCACCATGCCCAGCCTATTTTCTCATATTTTAACAACTCTGAAATTGAAACGAATCTTACAATCAATGACATGTCATAGAGCAATCAAGTGTGTGAGTGTGTGTGAGAGAGAGAGAGAGAGAGAGTGTGTGTGTGTGTGTGTGTGTATGTTTTGAGGCAGGGTCTCAATCTATTCTCCAGACAAGAATGCAGTGGCGGATCTTAGCTCACTGCAACCTCCACCTCCTAGGCTTATGCAATCCAACCACCTCAGCCTCCCAAGTATCAGGGACTACAGGCATATACCACCATGCCTGACTACTCTTTGTATTTATTTGTAGAGACTGGGTTTTGCCATGTTGCCCAGGCTGGTCTTGAACCCCTGTACTCAAGTGATCTACCTGCCTCGGCCTCCCAAAGTGCTGAGATTACAAGCATGAGCCACCATGCCCAGCAACAGTATTTTTTAATTTGTACATAAAATAATGATGCCTCTTACAATCCATGGCATCTTACAGTGGATGAAATGGAGTATATTATAATAATGATGCTGAGTATATATTTACCTCATCACCATGCCTCCACACAACAGATCCATAAAGAACAGACCAAATCTACTCTAACCCTGATCTCCTGAGTCATGTTTCCAACCTTAACACATGTACTGCCAACTCTTCAAATTCAACATATTCAACACCCAAATCATCTCCCCAGAAGCTATTATTCTTTCTTTCCATGCTTCCTATCCCAATTAGTGAGTGACACCGTAAAGGAAAACTTGACTACTTCTACAGTTCTTCCCTGTCCCTCAGTTGGAATTTCTATAATCCATTATATCATTTCAGTTTTAGAAATTATCCATTTGTGTCTTGCATCATGCTTAGCTGTACACAAGGCTGTCACCCCTTCTTTGACCTCAATTTCTTGAGGGCAAGGCCCACTTCTTACTCATTTTTATATCCCCAGGGTGACTAGTTCAATGCCTCACCCATAGTTAAGTGTCCAATAAATCTTTATGGAACTGATCACATCCTGTTTGTTTATAAGATTCAAAACAGTTAAGTCTCTACAAACAGAGATAAAAGGGACTAAGAATAAAAGTTACTGTACTATAAAAATTCACATACATGATCTTATTTAGAGTTTAATTCTCATCAACTTTATGAAGGTATATGGGCAGATATTAACACTTCCATTTTTAAAATGTGGCTTGGCAGTCAAGAGGCTTGCCAAAAGCTTTCAATGGTAGAAAAAGGATTCAAACAAATCTAAGTACAAACCCAACACTTTCAGTTTACAAACTTCTATACTTCTACCCCTTCCTCGGTCTTATTCCTGCTAACTGTCCACCTTATGTTGCCTATAAGGCCCTATATTTTTGTTTTTTTTTTTTGTTTTGTGGTGGGTTTTTTGTTTTGTTTTGTTTTGTTTTTTTGAGACAAAATTTCGTTCTTTCGTCCAGGCTGGAGTGAAGTGGTACGATCTTGGCTCACTGAAACCTCTGCGCCCCACACTGGGTTTCTCCTGCTTTAGCCTCCAGAGTAGCTGGGACTACAGGTACCTGCCACCATACTTTTTTTTTTTTTTAAATACAGACAGTTTCTCAATGTTGGCCAGGCTGCACAGTGGCTCACGCCTGTAATCCTAGCACTTTGGGAGGCTGAGGCAGGTGTATCACCTGAGGTCAAAAGCCCCAGTTTCATCTTAATCCATGTTTTCCCTTTATCTTGGAATATCAGCTATACTTACCTTCTCTCAGATCCTTCTCCCACTGCAAGGCCTTTGCACATACTATTTCCTCTGACTAGAATATTATTCTCCTCCTCTTGACTAGTTATGTCCTCCTCTTCTTCTAGATCTCAGTTCAATCTCCACATCATTAGAGAGGACTTCTCTGATCTGCATAGGTAACTTTCCTTAACACATGTTATAAAAAATGTACTCTCGTTTAAGGCACAAATCAGTTGTTTTTTTTCCTACTCGTAATTTTATATTAATTTGTATGATTCTTCTTTGCTTAATGTCTAACTCCTCCGTAGTCCTACTAGTCTATACAAACTTCCAAGAGGGAAAGGGGTTTTTCCCTCACCATTCCTTCCCAAGTACCTAGCACAAGAGTTCTGGGGTTTGTTTTTGTTCATCTATTTGAGATGGAGTCTTGCTCTGTCTCCTAGGCTGGAGTACAGTGGTGAGATTTCAGCTCACTGCAACCTCCGCCTCCTGGGTTTAAGTGAGTCTCCTGCCTCAGCCTCCCAAGTAGTTAGGATTACAGGCACCCACCATCACACCAACTAATTTTTGTATTTTTAGTAGAGATGGGGTTTTACTCTGTTTTGACATGTTGGCCAAGCTAGTCTCAAACTCCTGACCTCAAGTGATATACCCTCCTCAGCCTCTCAAAGCACTGGGATTACAGGCATAAGGCACCACACCTAGCCCAATAGTTGTTGAAAGAATAAATGAATGAAACATTTGAACTCTCCTCAAGCTCTCTAAACCACCACCTCACTATCAGCTGATAATCTTGCACCCTACTTTACAAAGAAATCAGTTATCATCTCTGCCTTCCTCATTCTCATCTTGTCTTTCCCCTTCTTACAGATTCCTTCCCTTCAAGGAATTCAAATACACAAATTTCTTCTTTAAGACTACTCTTTTTAAAAACAGATTTACAAGAAAAAAACAAACAAACCCATTCAAAAGTGGGCGAA
>NW_016107464.1:1498572-1500784 GCF_001604975.1 Cebus imitator | reverse complement strand
TTTTTGTATTTTTAGTAGAGACAGGGTGTTGGTCAGACTAGTCTCAAACTCCTGACCTGAAGTGATCTACCCTCCTCAGCCTCCCAAAGTGCTGGGATTACAGGCATGGGCCACCACATCTGGCCTTTAAGACTACTGTTAACCCTTCTCTTCACCGCAGAACTTCTGAATCTGTAGCCTACATTTGCTCATTCTACTTCTTCACTGCCCAAAAATACTCATCAACTATTGTAATACACTGCCTGCCCTCACATTACCTGAATGAAATGGTTCTTGTTTTCAAATAAAATGATCTCTTCATTTTTTGCTAACCCTCAACCAGTCTCCTTCATCTCTATCATCTGATCATTACTTCTTGAAACTCCCTCTACTCTAGGCTACAGACCCTAACACAACACTCTCTATTTTCCTGCAGTTCTGAACACATCTATCAACTCCTCTTCTGCCCATTCCTATACATTGGAGCTCCTCGGCTGCATCATCAGCCCCTTTTTCTCCTTTCTGACCCTCCATAAGCATTTTAATTCAAGCTAATGTCTTTATTACCAAATACCTGCAACTCCCAAATATTTATCTCTAATAGATTTCTCTACTAAGCTACAAATCTGCATTTTGGGGTACCATTTTCATGGGTCAATTGTAATGAGATTGATACTTTCGATTCAATATATCTTATATGTAACTTATCTCACAGATGCCACAAACTCAACTGAACCCAACTTTCCTCTCTCTTTGTATTTTCTTCCTCAATTGAGAAGTCTAGGATAGACACAGTGGCTCATGCCTGTAATGCCAGCACTTTGGGAAGCTGAAGCAGCCAGATCACTTGAGTCCCAGGAGTTCAAGACCAGCCTCAGCCACATGGCGAAACCTTTTCTCTACAAAAGTGGCAAGGTGTGGTGGCTCATGCCTGTAATCCCAGCACTTTGAGAGGCTGAGGTGTGTGGATCACCTGAGGTCAGGAGTTCAAGACCAGCCTGGCCCAACATGGCAAAGCCCCATCTCTACTGAAAACACAAAAAAATGAGAGGAGCATGGTGGCACACAGATGTAGTCCCAACTACCTGGGAGGATGAGGCAGAAGAATCGCTTGAACCCAGAAGGCAGAGGTTGCAGTAAGCCAAGATCATACCACTGCACTCCAGCCTGGGCGACAGAGCAAGATCCCACCCAAAAAAAAAAATAGCAGGGTGTGGTGGCACACACCTGTACTCCCAGCTACTTGGGAGGCTAAAGTAGGAGAATCACCTGAGCCGTGGAAGTTGAGGCTGCAGTGAGCCGTGATCACATCACTACACTCCAGCCCGGGAAACAGAGTGAGACTCTGTCTCAAAAAAAGTGAGATCCTGTCTCAAATAAAAAAAAGAGAAGTCTACGAAGACTTTTGGCATCCTGTCTTAAATAAATAAATATCATAAAGCTGGATGAAGAATATTAATACTGTTTTTACATTAAAACAAGTAATCACTCTATGCCTTGGACAGTTCTAATCACTTTCACAACAATTATGTCAGCAATACTTTGCTATGGGTATTTTCACCATCACTGGTACTAATACCCTAACAAATATACAAATTTTAAAGATGTGAAAATTAAGGTTCAATGAGATGGAAAAGCAGACAACTCAAGAGTGGTGGAGTTGATATATTTGCCAAGCCATGTCTGTCTAAAACCAAAGCTTTTAACATCTACCTTATATCACAGTGGTTAAAGCATAGCAAAAGCAAAGCCATAAAAATGGGCTGAAGAATACAATCAGATAGATTCTGGCCAGGCGCAGTGGCTCACGCCTATAATCCTAGCACTTTGGGAGGCCGAGGCAGGCGGATCACCTGAGCTCAAGAGTTTGAGACTAGCCTGGGCAACATGGCGAAACCACATCTCTACTAAAAATAAAAAAATTAGCCGGGCATGGTGGTGAGTGCCTGTAATCCCAACTACTTGGGAGGCTGAGGTATGAGAATTGCTTGAACCCAGGAGGCGGAAGCTGCAGTGAGCCGAAGATCGCACCACTGCACTCCAGCCTGGGCTACAAAGTAAGGCTGTGTCAAAAAAAAAAAGATAGAGTCTGGGCCGGGCGCGGTGGCTCAAGCCTGTAATCCCAGCACTTTGAGAGGCCGAGGCGGGTGGATCACGAGGTCAAGAGATCGAGACCATCCTGGTCAACATGGTGAAACCCCGTCTCTACTAAAACTACAAAAAATTAGCTGGG
>NW_016107464.1:1497260-1498437 GCF_001604975.1 Cebus imitator | reverse complement strand
CTACTCAGGAGGCTGAGGCAGGAGAATTGCCTGAACCCAGGAGGCGGAGGTTGCGGTGAGCCGAGATCGCGCCATTGCACTCTAGCCTGGGTAACATGAGTGAAACTCCGTCTCAAAAAAAAAAAAGATAGAGTCTGAAGATTGAGATTACAAAAGGAAAGCACCATCTAAAGAGTGACATGCTCTCTGGTATAATTGTGGGAATGAAGGGCTGAAGTGAGGTAGGCACACAGGTTTATATTTATCATTTACCTCTCTTTCCTTGGCAAGCAGATTTCCTCTGTCCTTTTGCAAACAAAGTCTCTAAAATTTGCCTTATAACTAATTTGGCTCATGTAAGTAATTTAGCCTTTTGAATCATCTTTGCCCCAACTCTAATTATATGAAAGCAATTATCTTCCTCTGTCCAACTGCCATCCCCTTCTTGGTTGCTAGGCAGATCTCCCTCACTGCCCTCTAACCCCTTCTCAACATCATTCACAATGAAATGCTACAGAAATCAATAAAGCAAACAGTTGCAAGAGAAAACTAACAGCCCAACACAATCCACAGGCCTGTCTTCTACAACTCCAAAGAATTACTTACTGTGGCAAAAGAGAACCAAGCAGCAACACAGGGGTAAAAAAAACTCTTCTTTTTGGAAACCTATATTTCCTAATGACTAAAAATTGCTTCTACCTATTTTGAGGATAAAAATAGTTTACATACATACACCTTAGCACAAACTTCCTCCTGTCACATTTTTACCAAATATTTTATCACTGCAGTATTCATCAGCACAAAAAAAAAGACTTCATGATTCTTTTTCCTTTGATTTTATTAGGCTTTCTCAAATGTCCAGTGGATAATTATTTCTGGAGACCACACTTGAGAAAGTATGTTTCATTTTTACTAAAGATAACAAAAGAATTTCTTTAATGTACTCTATAAAGCTGAACACAACATTTTAACCATATGCTTACATTTTTATTCCATTTCCCAGTAATCAAAGAAAAGACTGCAACAAAACAGGAAATGCAAAGCTGGTTATCTAACCTTCCTCATTCAGAGCAATTACACCTAAGTATAGTATACCATAGGCAACAGGGAAGGAAGATTAAGAAAGGATGATTAGGCCGGGCGCGGTGGCTCACATCTGTAATCCCAGCACTTTGGGAGGCCGAGGCGGGTGGATCAC
>NW_016107464.1:1492221-1496650 GCF_001604975.1 Cebus imitator | reverse complement strand
AAAAAAAAAAAAAAAAAAAAAAGATGTTTGAGGTAACAGATATCCTAACTGCCCTGAATTTATCATTATACTTATATGAATTTATCTAAACGACATATAGTCCCAAAATATGTACATCTATGACATATCAATTTTAAAAACTAACAAAGGGGGCCAGGCATGGTAGCTCCTGCCTCTAATCCCTGCACTTTAGGAGGTGGAGTCAGGAGGTGCCTCTGAGCCCAGGAGTTTGAGACCAGCCTAGGCAACACAGTGAGATCCCAGCTCTACAAAAAAAATAATTTTTTAATAAATAAAATTTTAAATGAAGGAAATAGGGCTTATTTTTGAAGAGCCCTAGAAAAATGGATTTTACAGCTTTTCTGTGACAGTTCAAATCTCATCAAGAAATTTTAATTTATGTTCAATCTAAATCACTCTTGCTGTAACTCAAGTGCCTCCAATTTCTCTCCTACATAATTTAATCTACACTGTCATGAGATTAATACATTAAATAAATAAACAATGGTATATTCATATAATGAGATACTACATAGCAATGAAAGTCAATGAACTAACTGCCACACACATCAAGTAGAAGAATCTAACAAACATGTTAAGCAAAATAAACTAGCCTGGGGTCAGGCACAGTGGCTCATGCATGTCACCTCAGCACTCTGGGAGACCCAGAGGGAAGGACTGACTGCTTGAAGCTAGGAGTTCAGCACCAGCCTGAGCAACATAGGGAGACCCATCTCTACAAAAACTTCAAAAATTAGCCAGGTGTGGTGGCACATGCTTGTAGTGCCAACTACTTGAGAGACTGAGGTGAGAGGATCTCTCAAGTCCAGGAGTTTGAGGCTGCAGTGAGCTATGATCAATCACATCACTGCATCCCAGTCTAGTCAACAGAGTGAGACTTCTCTCTTTAAAAACTATACTTGCCGGATGCAGTAGCTCACGCCTGTAATCCCAATACTTTGGGAGGCCAAGGCAGGTGGATCACCTGAGGTCAGGAGATCGAGACCAGCCTGACCAACATGGAGAAACCCCGTCTCTACTAAAAATACAAAATTAACTGGACGTGGTGGTGCATGCCTGTAATCCCTGCTACTCAGGAAGCTGAGGCAGGAGAATCGCTTGAACCTGGGACGCAGAGGTTGTGGTGAACCGAGATTGTGCCATTGCACTCCAGACTGGGCAACAACAGTGAAACTTCATCTCTAAATAAATAAATAAAACTACACTGAGGCGGGGTGCGGTGGCTCACACTTGCAATCCCAGCACTTTTGGAGGCCAAGGCAGGTGTATCACTTGAAGTCAGGAATTTGAGACCAACCTGGCCAACATGATGAAGCTCCGTCTCTACTAAAAATACAAAAATTAGCTGGGCATGGCAGCAGGCACCTGTAATTCCAGCTACTCAGGAGGCTGAGGCAGGAGAATGTTTTGAACCTGGGGGACAGAGGTTGCAGTGAGGCGAGATTGAGCCACGGCACTCCAGCCTGGGTAACAGCAAGACTCTGTCTGAAAAAAAAAGAGCCGGACCTGGTGGCTGACACCTATCATCTCAGCACTTTGGGAGGCTGAAGCGGGCAGATCACTTGACCCCATAAGTTCAAGATTAGCCTGGGTAATGTGACAAAACCCTGTCTCTACAAAAAATACCAAAATTAGCCAGGCATAGCGGCACAAACCTACAGTCCCAGCTGCTCAGGAGGCTGAGGTGGAAGGATCACCTGAGCTCAGCAAGTTTGAAGCAGCAGTGAGCCCTGATTAGCACCATGGCACTCCAACTTGAGCAACAGAATGAGACCCTGTCTCAAAAAAAAATAAGGTATATGTAAAATACCTCCCAAACTCAAAGACTCTTATTTTAAATGCTAAAAAACATTGGACACTCTGGCTCATGACTATAATCCCAGCAGTTTGAGAGGCTAAGGCAGAAGGATTGCTTGAACTCAAGAGTTGAAGACCAGCCTGGACAACATAGCAAGACCCAATCTCTAAAAAAAAAATTTTTTTGTAATTAGCCAAGCATGGTAACTCATGCCTATAGTCCCAGACACTCAGAGGGCTGAAATGAGCATATCGCTTGAGCCCAGGAGGTCAAGGCTGCAGAGAGCCATGTTCGCACCATTGCACTCCAGCCTGGGTGACAGAGCAAGATCCTGTCTCAAAAAACTAATAATAAAATGTAAGCCTGGGCACGGTGGCTCATGCCTGCAACCCCAACACTTTGGGAGGCTAAGGTGGGCAGATCACTTGAGGTCAGGAGTTCCAGACCAGCCTGGCCAACATGGTGAAACCCCATTTCTACTAAAAATACAAAAATTAGCCAGGCATGGTGGTGCACGCCTGTAGTGCCAGCTACTCAAGAGACTGGGGCAGGAGAATTGCTTGAACCTTGGAAGCAGAGGTTGCAGTGAGCTGAGATTGCACCACTGCACTTCAGCCTGGGCAACAGAGCAAGAATCCATCTCAAAAAACAAACAACAACAAAAAACAATAATGAAAATAAATGTTAAGACAACACAGTTATTTCCTGGCTCAAGAAAGAACTTAATTTATTCTGCTTATTCCAAATCAGACCTGATAATCCTAATGGAGTCTTTGGGTTTATATAAGAACTCTATATAACAGACATTTAAAAACCTATCTGGATTCCATGACCTCTTGTCTATAATACAGATTCGTGTCATAAACATGCACAGAGAAAGTATTCAACAAATATTTACTAATGATACACAGCACAGGCAAATAGGATAAAAATTAAGCTTATTGGCCTAAAGAGCCCAACTTTTAGAAACCCCATTTTTAGAAACTAAATTACAGAATACACTACTTATACGGAAGAGAACAGCTTATAACAATAGCATGGCAGAGGAAATTAGTCCTTTCCCCCATCACTGCCTGACTCACACAAAGCACAATCAACTTCCTGAGGCCCTATGTGAAAGAAACACAGCCACAGCTCTGCTCTAACAGCAGGGACTACTAAAACCATGACTGATGGAAGCCTGGCAAAAGGGAGTTAGCTGAGGCAGATGACAATAACATTTGGAGGAAAAAGGAAATGAGAAGTACCTGACCTTATGCCTGAAAACTCTAAAATCATTACCATTCCTACTTTTCACAATGACTGTAAACGAAAATTTTTGGACTCTCCCTAGAGTAGAAGCAATGTGTCTAATTAGATGGATGATTAATGATAAGCCATGAACTTTTTTTTTTTCAGATGGCTCTGTCACCCAGGCTAGAGTTCAGTGGCACGAACATGGCTCACTGTACCCTCAACCTCTTGGACTCAAGCCATCCTCCTGCCTCAGCCTCCCAAGTAGCTGGGACTACTGGCATGAGTCCACATGCACAACAAATTTTGAAACATTTTTTGGTAGGAATGGGGTCTTGCTATGTTGCCCAGGCTGGTCTCAAACTCCTGGGCGCAAGTAATTCTCCTGCCTCAGCCTCCCAAAGTATTGGGATCACAGGCATGAACCACATCACCTGTCCGGTAACAAGTTTTTTAAAGGGCAAATCACAATGTAAATTAACTTGGTCCTGTTACCATCACCAGTGACACTGTTTTGTTCTGTTTTAAAAATGCAGTCAGGCACATACATGTTAATCCCAACACTTTGGGAGGCTGAAACAGGTAGACTGCTTGACAACCAGGAGTTCAAGACCATCCTGGGAAACATAGCAAAACCCTATCTTTACAGGAAAGCCTGTAGTCCCAGCTACCTGGAAGTCTAAGGTGAGAGTATCACCTGAGCCCAGGGAGGTCAAGGCTGCAATGAGCTATGATCATGCCACTGCGCTCCAGCCTGGGCAAGTGTGAGACCCTGTATCAAAAAAAGAAAAAAGCAAGTAATACATCTTCACATGGAAAATAAAATACAAATAAGAAAGAAAAGTATATGGAAATCACAGGTCAAACTTACTTACAAGAGCAGAGTCTTTGGTCTTTAAAATAGGCATAGAAAAATACTATCTGCTGGTGAAAGATCTGCCTCTAATAGAGGATGTTGATCTGAGACACTGAGGCATTTGGTCCAGCTGAGTATAATTATATGCCAAAGAAAACAGCAACGAGCAAATCACACACAAAGTCCATGAAAGCTAATTGGAGATCTCTAAACATATACATAATGAAAACCATCTATGGGTGGGAGTAGGGTAAGGCCTAAAAACTACCTGTTGGGTATTATGCTGATTACCTAAGTGACAAAATTATCTGTATATCAAACCTCTGCAATATGACAATATGCAATTTACCAATGTAACACAACTGCATATGTACCCCTTGAACTTAAAAGTTGGAAAGAAAAAAATTAATAATAATTAAAAAAAAAAAAAAACATGGGCCGGGCGCGGTGGCTCAAGCCTGTAATCCTAGCACTTTGGGAGGCCGAGGCGGGTGGATCACGAGGTCAAGAGATCGAGACCA
>NW_016107464.1:1484577-1490501 GCF_001604975.1 Cebus imitator | reverse complement strand
TTTTTTTCTTTTTTTGAGGCAAGGTCTCGCTTTGTCACCTAGGCTGGAGTGCAGTGGCGTGATCTCAGCTCACTGCAACCTCTGTCTCCTGGGTTGAAGCAATTCTCATGCCTCAGACTCCCAAGTAGCTATGATTACGCCATGACACCTGGCTAATTTTTGTATTTTTAGCAGAGACGGGGTTTCTCCATGTTGGTCAGGCTGGTCTCGAACTCCTGGACTCAAGTGATCCACCCGTCTCAGCCTTCCAAAGGTGAGAGCCACCACGCCTGGCCTGCATATATTAATTTTAGGGGGGAAAAATCCATAGTTAAATTATCTAACTAAGCACTGTTATAAACACTGTGAAAATTACAAATAGAAATATTATGGAAAGGTTCGGTTCTAAAAATGTTTATAATTTGCTTGGAGAAACTTGGTCATGAATACCAAGACAATGAAAATCAAATAAAATCCTGGATTTACCTTACTGGAGTTGTTCACGTGGTACTGGTCCCTATGGAAGCCCAAAAAAAGTATCAGTATTATAAGCAAAGCTGTGTCAAAACATACTAAAGATTTATATTTCTTTCTTTTGTTTTTTTTAGACAGAGTTTCACTCTTGTTGCCCAGGCTGGAGTGTAATAGTGCAATCTTGGCTCACCACAACCTCTACCTCCTAGGTTCAAGTGATTCTCCTGTCTCAGCCTCTGAGTAGCTGGGATTATAGGCATGTACCACCACACCAGCTAATTCTGTATTTTTAGTAGAGATGGGGTTTCTTCATGTTGGTCAGGCTGGCCTAGAGCTCCTGACCTCAGGTGATCCACCCACCTCGGCCTCCCAAAGTGCTGGGATTACAGGCGTGAGCCACCACGCCCAGCCAAAGACTTTTATATTTCTTTATATTTAAGGAAATATTTGAAGAAAGACTAAGTGGTTTCTATAAAAGGGTGGTTTCTTACAAATTCAAATCTAGCAGCATGGTGGTACGTGCCTGTAGTCTCAGCTACTCGGGAGGCTGAGGCATGAGAATTGCTTGAACCCAGGAGGCAGAGGTTGCAATGAACAGAGATTGCATCGCTGCACTCCAGCCTGGGCAACAAAGAGAGGCTCAGTCTCAAAAGATAAAAAAAAAAAAAAAAAAAAAAGGCTGGGCACGGTGGCTCACGCCTGTAATCCCAGCACTTTGGGAGGCCAAGGCGGGTGGATCACGAGGTCAAGAGATCGAGACCATCCTGGTCAACATGGTGAAACCCCGTCTCTACTAAAAATACAAAAAATTAGCTGGGCATGGTGGTGCGTGCCTGTAATCCCAGCTACTCAGGAGGCTGAGGCAGGAGAATTGCCTGAACCCAGGAGGCGGAGGTTGCGGTGAGCCGAGATCATGCCATTGCACTCCAGCCTGGGTAACAAGAGTGAAACTCTGTCTCAAAAAAAAAAAAAAAAAAAAAAAATTCAAGTCAAATCACCTACTCAATAGTCCATATCCCCTTTAGAACATTCTTATCACTCATTCAATTTCTGTTTAGTGTCAAAAAATCTAAGCAGCCCATTTCATTTGTTATTAACAACCCTAACTTTTCTTTAAGTTAAGCTAAAATCCAATTTCCTGTCATTTTCAACCACTGATCCACACTTGTCCCAGTTCTGTCCTCTGGAGTGACAAAAAAAGGTGATATAACTTCTACAGGAGAGTTTTTAAAACACTCTTCATGTACTATTCTGATCCTCTTCCTCTAAAATCTTCTAGAACTAAATTTCTCATATTCTTCAAATGCTTTGGTTCCTACATGCTTTATTATTCTAATCATTTCCCTCTTAAGATAATCTACCTTCTTAATATGCCTCTTAAAAGGAAATACCACAGCTGAACACAGAATTCCAGATCTAATCTGACCAGTGCTGTTACCTCCTTTGTCTGGGTCACCATAAGCATCACAATACAATACCAGTTGTAGGTAGCATATGATTCATTTCCAAATTAGTGGTATTGCTCAGACCGCAAATGCTCTGAGGGTTTAAAGAAAAAAGAGATCACTGTGGACTGGGGACTTGAAGAAGTTTTCAAGAAAAAAAAGTAGACTGTTAGCTGAGAAAGGAAGAATATATTTTAGATAAGCCAAAAATATGGAATGAGTATTTCAGGTGGCATACGTGCAGAACAGAGTAGAAGCAAGAATAAACAGAGCTAGTGCTAGAGCAAAGCCTGCATAAGGATAGGCTGCAAGGAAGATTTGGGTCAGAATACTGAGAGCCTTAAACCTGGAGGCAATAAGGCATGATTAAACAGTAAGACAAAAAAACTGACTTCTTGAATGAAATGTTTAGGAATGATTAAATCAATACCAGTTTGCCAATGTCTTCTTTTTTTTGTTTTTTTGTTTGTTTGTTTTTGTTTTTTTTTTGAGATGGAGTTTCGCTCTTGTTGCCCAGGCTGGAGTACAATGGTGCGATCTCAGCTCACTGCAACCCCCACCTCCTGGGTTCAAAAGATTCTGCCTCAGCCTCCCGAGTAGCTGAGATTACAGGCATGTGCCACCATGCCTGGCTAATTTTGTATTTTTAGTAGAGCCAGGGTTTCTCCTTGTTGCTCAGGCTGGTCTCGAATTCCCAACCTCAGGTGATCTGCCAGCCTCAGCCTCCCAAAATACTGGAATTACAGGCGTGAGCCACCGTGCCTGGCCCAGTTTGCCAATTTCTACATCAAGTTAACTACTTTTTGAACTCTGACTGCACTGGAAGTTTCTAATTCATTCTACTCCAAGATAAATTGAAATTGAGTTGTAATAAATATCACTGCATAGGCTGGTTTCAAAATATAACATTCCTACTGCCAAAATATAATGGAAGGAATGTCATTTTAGAAAGATGTATTTTGTGCTGGGTGCAATGGCTCATGCCTCTAATCCCAGCACTTTGGGAGCCCTAGATGGGCGGATCACTTGAGGTCAGGAGTTCGAGAGCAGCCTGGCCATCTTGGTGAAACCCTGTCTCTACAAGAATTACAAAGTAGCTGGGCCTGTGGCTCACACCTGTAATTCCAGCTGCTCCAGAGACTGAGACATGAGAATCACTTGAACCTGGAAGGCACCGGTTGCAGTGAGCTGAGATAGTGCCACTGCACTCCAGCATGGGTGACAGAGTGAGACTCTGTCTCAAAAAAGTAAAAAGAAAAAGAAATAAAATGATGTATTTTGATTCATTTCTGTAAGTTTTCCCAGGATGAATACTTTACCATTCAATGTTAATATCTGCATACAAGGTACCTGCTTGTTTACACAATAATTAAAATCTTCTGGATCTCTATTCAAAAAGACAATGACCTGCTGATCTCCGTTTCTCCAGATTCAAAAAAGAAGGAACTTGCCTAACCTAACATTAAAAGGGAAAGAAGTTAGCTAAATAGCAGAATTTCTAGACAATGAAGCCTGCCTGCTATTAAAACAAATGAAAACACCAGTAGTTAAGTTATTTAAATTCAGTTAAATAGGAATTTTTGATTTAAGAGTGCTCCTGCCTAAAGAGTCTTTCATAAGGACCAGCTCTGTAATATAGCATGGCAGTAGAGAATTAAATTGTCCAGGAGACATAGCAAAGCCCAAACTCTCCCAAATCCTGCTACTCAGCAGCAGGGATCTAAAGGAATAAATAGATTCCCAGCTGCTGAGAGAAAATATCTTACTAAAAGCAAAGCAAAATTCTCATTAATGAAAAATGAACCATGCAAGAAAAAAAACTGTATGTCTCATAATCCCCGGAAATGGCCAAATCCATTTTGGGTTAATGCAGATTTAACAACACAGTGGAAGAGAACAGAGCAAAGCAGTTCCATTTGCCAGCAGCTGGGGGAAACACTGTTATCGGAGAGATCACAAACAACAATGCTTTTAATCTGCAGAGCCAAAAAAAATATGAACTCTATCCAGTAAAACGTACCAGGAAAAGGCTCTAGTTGATAAATGCTCTCTCATTCACAATCAAGACACATCAGATATGATAGGCTGTAACCTGAATTCCCCAAGATCATATTCAATGGCTAATCCAAACCCTGTTTCTTCTGATCAGATAATCTCTCTGAAGTTACAGTTCTTGCATTCATTCAAAACCAGCAGTAAGCCTCTACTACACCAGACACTAATAAGAAAACTAATACAAAAACTAATAAGAAACAGTCTCTACCCACATGGAGCTTAGTTCGTGCACCATGCCTCATCTTAAACCCCAAAGCTCTTGCTTTAAGATATCTTCTTATATGGGTCAAGTGTCCTCGGGGGAAGAGCAATAATGGCCCTTCACCTTGAGTTACTGTGGTGCAAGTTAAAATAAAAATAAATTATACCTCTTATGCTCTGCTCCAAAAGCAGTCACCACATTCTCCCAAGTGGAACAGAAGAATAAGCTTAGCCTATACTACAGGTTAGTGCTCAGGGAAATGACAGAGAACAAGACAAGCAATAGAAGGTATGTGACAGCTGTACCACTAATGCGTTCAAAGTGTGATAAAAGAACCTGCTACTAAGCATACTGTAGTGTTACGGTGCAAGGAGGTGGAGGAAAAGAACAGGAGGCTGCCCACCATTCACAGGCACCAACTATCCGCGGTCTCCTAACTCGTCCACTCTCACTAGAGAACCCCAGTCACTGTTTAATAGGATATGAGCCTGCCAGCCAACAACGTTGTCACATGGCTACCGGAATGGAGAGCTAATCGTCCCTTGCAGGAGCGTGGAGGGAAACAAGAGAGGAAAGCACTCTTCAAATGTTTATAAATTGTTAACATAATCGTCCTCCAAAGCACGGACGGGATGTAAAGTTTGGGAGAGACCGTCACCAGACGCCCACTGGAAGGGTGCGGGGACCTCTCCGCGACATCCCGCCTCCCCGCCCGAGTCCGTGCACTCACCGCGCACGCAGAGCAGTGACATGGCCGAGGCGCGGGCAAGCCTCTGCCGCGCCCCTGCCGCGCCGCCGCTCCCTCTTTCCTCTCAGCAGGTACCGCGACTGCTCCCGTTAGCAGCCCCACGGGTCTGGCCGTTCCTCATGGTCCCGGTCGCAGGTAGAGTCCCGCCGCTGCCTCGGACCCGCCCCAAATCTCACCGTCTGAACGAACTCGGGGTAGCAGTGAGTACCGGCCGGCAGGCTGGGGACTGGGCGCGGCACCGCGACGCCATCGCTGGCAGTTAGGAGCTGCCGAGACTCCCTCCCGTCATTCCACCCGGGATCCTTGCGAGCGTCTGGGCGGAGCCAACCCGTGGCGCCCCGCCCCCCAGCCAATTAACTCACGCCCAATCCACCAGACCCCGCCCCCCGCGAGCACGTAGGAGGCGGGGTCCCCTTCCTCCTTTCCATTGTGCGATACTGAAGGCAGCTCCGCCCACTAATCTGGCTTAAAGAAGGGAGCAAGGACCTATCCCACACCTGTGTGAGGCGGGAATGGAAGCCCTGGAAGCCCTGTGTTCCTCCTGCATGGGCCGGGCTTCCACCCAAGAACAGATTCTTTTCATTGAAGATTTCCACTGGACTTCCTTAGAGTCCAGCCCTCATAGCGGACAACCTGTAATTTAAGTTAGCGAGATCGTACCACACAGCAAAGTTTTAATTAGCAACTAGGGCCAAAGACAAAATTGAGTGGGCATTAAGTATAATGTCTGGAGACCTAGGTTCTTATGTAGACCGTTTTTCGTGCTCAACATTGTATCTCCAATGTTTGGAATAATGCCTAGTGTATGGTAATCAGTCCGTAAATATTTACTGAATGAAGAATGGAGGAGAGAGGAGCATTTTAAGCAGAGGACTTCTGGCAAAATGATGCATACCCACGTGAGGAACTGTGAAAGGCCAGAGCAGCCGGGCGCGGTGGCTCAATCCTGTAATCCCAGCACTTTGGGAGGCCGAGGCGGGTGGATCACGAGGTCAAGAGATCGAGACCATCCTGGTCAACA
>NW_016107464.1:1483144-1484352 GCF_001604975.1 Cebus imitator | reverse complement strand
GAGGTTGCGGTGAGCCGAGATTGCGCCATTGCACTCCAGCCTGGGTAACAAGAGCGAAACTCCGTCCCAAAAAAAAGAAAAAAGAAAAAAGAAAGGCCAGAGCAGAAAGCAGTATGAGGTACATATCACCACCACCACCCCAACTGTGATTTAATTGGTTTGGAGTAGAGCTTATATCTTACTTTTTTAGAGCTCCCCACATGATTTGAATGTGCTACCAGAGTTGAGCACCACTAGACAAGGTGCTTTCTCAGTCCTCATTAGACCAGCTCAGTTTTCAGTGTTTTCTGGCTCTTGTGGCCCCATAGGATTCTGCCTGCCAGATGCAGGAAGGATCTGTTTATTTAACAGGGTCTTTTCCCTAAAAGCAAACCTAGCTACCATATGATTCCTCTCACTGGTATAAGTGCTATCAGAGTGACACTCTAAATGTTATACCTAGGAGCCTGGAGAACGAAAGGAGAAGACTCGATCTTTCCAGTATTTACCCAAATTTGCAGCAACACCCTGAGGCAGATTTTGAGCACAGCAACTTAGCCAGCCTACTCAACAGAAAACCTTGACCCCAAAGACAATAGCATTCCCAAGTTGCTGGAAGTTGGGATACCTAGCTATTTAGTCTCACTGTCTTAAATCACAAAAATTGAGAACTAAAAAGGAGGTTAGCCAGGCACAGTGGCTCCTGCCTGTAATCCCAGCATTTTAGGAGGCTGAGGAGGGTGGATCACTCGAGGAGTTTGAAACCAGCCTGACCAACATGGAGAAACCCTGTCTCTACTAAAAATACAAAAAATTAGCTAGATGTGGTGGCATGGGTCTGTAGTTCCAGCTACTCTGAAGGCTGAGGCAGGAGAATTGCTTGAAGCTGGCCGGCGGGAGTTGCAGTGAGCCAAGATTGCACCATTGCACTCCAAACTGGACAACAGAGCGAAACTCCATCTCAAAAGTAATTTAAAAAATAATAATAATAAGTAAAAAGGAGGTGAACTTCTAGATTCTGGGACTGAATTTAGAGACAACAAACAAAGCTCATATGGAACCAGGGATTCTCCTAAGGAATGCAGAGACCATCTATTGAAAGATGGAAAGTTAGGGCCGGGCGCGGTGGCTCAAGCCTGTAATCCCAGCACTTTGGGAGGCCGAGGCGGGTGGATCACGAGGTCAAGAGATCGAGACCATCCTGGTCAAAATGGTGAAACCCCGTCTCT
>NW_016107464.1:1480201-1481163 GCF_001604975.1 Cebus imitator | reverse complement strand
TTCAAGACCAGCCTGGCCATCATGGTGAAACCCTATCTTTATTTTAAAAAAAAAAAAAAAAAAAAATCTGCCTACTGTATCTGGATTCCAGTCCTCACCCTGGCACCTGTGACCCTGAGCAAGTTACATGATCTCAATTTCCTAGGTAGTAATAATAGTGTCTACTTCATAGGATGATTTTGAGGTGTGAAAGGAAAATAAATCTTGAGACTCCTGAAATTTCTAAGCCAAGGGAAAAGCCAAGATGAGAACTAGGTCACACAAACCTATCTCCGATTTGTTTCCTAAATAAAATGGCTACAAAGAGCAACAGGGAGGCCAAGGCAGACACATCATTTCAGGTCAAGAGTTCAAGACCAGCCTGGCCAACATGGTGAAACCCCATCTCTACTAAAAATACAAAAATTAGCTGGGCATGGTGGCTTATGCCAGTAGTCCCAGCTACCTTGGAGGCTAAGGCAGGAGAATTGTTTGAACTCAAGAGACAGAGGTTGCAGTGAACCGAGATCATGCCATTGTACTCCAGCCTGGGTGACAGAGTGAAACTCCATCTCAAAAAAAAAAAAAAAAAGAGAGAGAGAGAAAGCTACATATCTTTCCCCTTGTGGGTTCCAAGATCTTTACCCCAAAACAGTACAGCTGAATTTCATCCTGGCAATGTAAATTGATAGCAATTGGTAGCTTATCTTCACAGGTGCAGGACATAGGACAGAACTCAAAGTAATCCCTCTGTTCACCTGAGACTAATGCATATCAGATTGTTTCCTCTGTCCCACTGTCTATAGAATCTTACATAAAAATGCCTATTTGTTGAGCCAGATGAAGGCATGAATGGCTGTTTCATCTACCCACCTCTCGTGAAAATTGTGTATTCTGGCCGGGCGCGGTGGCTCAAGCCTGTAATCCCAGCACTTTGGGAGGCCGAGGCGGGTGGATCACGAGGTCAAGAGATCGAGACCATC
>NW_016107464.1:1475765-1477276 GCF_001604975.1 Cebus imitator | reverse complement strand
GATCACGAGGTCAAGAGATCAAGACCATCCTGGTCAACATGGTGAAACCCCGTCTCTACTAAAAATACAAAAACATTAGCTGGGCATGGTGGTGCGTGCCTGTAATCCCAGCTACTGAGGAGGTTGAGGCAGGAGAATTGCCTGAACCCAGGAGGCGGAGGCTGCGGTGAGCCGAGATCGCGCCATTGCACTCCAGCCTGGGTAACAAGAGTGAAACTCCTCCGTCTCAAAAAAAGACAAAAAAAAAAAAAACTCAAAAGAGTACAACCATTTGTCTTTTATGTACCTATGACCTGGAAGCCCCCTCCCACTCAATTGTCCCATACTTGCTTTCAGTTGTCCTGCCTTTCTGGAGCAAACCAATCTTCATCTTACACGAAGGCTGAAGCAGAAGAATTGCTTGAACCCGGGAGGTGGAGTTTGTGGTAAGCCAAGATCATGCCATTGCACTCCAGCCTGGGCAACAAGAGCAAAACTCTGTCTCAAAAAAAAAAAAAAATCAATTGTTCTTTTGTTTACTTTTTTTCCACCCTATACCCCCTTCACCCTTTGCCATCTGCATTACCAAAAAGTCCAGAGAAGGCTTCTAATGACTTGACTCCCTTTAAATAATTTAGAACTAAGGTGCCACTCACCCCCTTCTGGGGTGTTCTCTTGTCTTTGTAGGGTTTCAAGAGTCATGGGCAGATTCTTCTTAGGTCTAAAGCACTGTTTTCCTGTATTATGTGACCTGACCTCTTTTGCTTTGGGGTGCCAGAGACGACCTTGCACTGTGAGAGGATTTGACCTTGGTGTGTATAAGGTTGAACAAGAGCTACAAAGTTACAGGTGGCTGAGCATAGTTTATAGGAAGTGGTTTTGGCTGTTTCTTTTTTTTTTTCTTTTCTCTCCTAGGAAATTATTATTTAAGAATCCTGATCTAGGCTGGGTACAGTGGCTCATGCCTGTAATTCCAGCAGTTTGGGAAGCCAAGGCAGGCGGATTGCCTGAGGTCAGGAGTTTGAGATCAGTCTGGCCAACATGATGAAACCCTGTCTCTACTAAAGCTACAAAAAAATTAGCTGGGTGTGGTGGCGTGTGGCTACTACGGAGGCTGAGGCAAGGCAATCAGTTGAACCAGGGAAGTGGAGGTAGCAGCAAGCTGGATCGTACCACTACACTCCAGCCTGGGCCACAGAACAAGACTCCGTCTCAAAGAAAAAAATATATAATCCTAATTCTAGTTTGGAGATGCATTCTAAAGGGTCCTCTCTATTGCTTTTTTTCCCAACATTAATCTCAGTTCTGTTTGTCTGTATGCATTTGCATGAGGAACTGAACTGTTGCTTTCATAAGTATATGAGAGACTGAGTTTTCTCAGCTCTAAAAAGAAAGGGCATTTGCTCCTCCCAGCTGAAAGAGTTCCCCTAGATGATGGGGGACCTTGTGGGAATGTCTGGAGGGTTGACCCCCCCATGATGTACAGCAGTCCTGCAGGAAAATTCTCAACAAAAATTAATTTACGCCAGATG
>NW_016107464.1:1468215-1470630 GCF_001604975.1 Cebus imitator | reverse complement strand
AAAAAAAAAAAGAAAAAGAAAGTAAGTCACAATATATAGGGTTAAGTAAAACCCATCTGATAACTTATTATTTGTAGGGCATGACTCCCCAGACCCCTTACATAGGAATTTGGGCAAGATAAAAAAAAATCAGAATTTAGTCTTCACTAAATAAGCTAGGTTTAAAATTGTTGGTGAGGTTAGAAATGTCTCAGGAATTGTCAGCGTACATTTTTGTTTACATTTATCATCAAGCAATTTCAGACTTGTCCCTGCCAAATACTGTAAGGGGTCAAAATTTGGCATAGGGGTTACAAAACTATAAACCCAGCCCAAAAAATAATAATCTTTGCTTGTGTGGCCAAGCACTGTGGCTCACACCTGTAAGGTCAAGGTGGGTGGATCACCTGAGGTCAGGAGTTGAGCCTGGCCAACATAGCGAAACCCCATCTCTACTCAAAATGCAAAAATTAGCCAGGCTTGATGGCAGGTACCTATAATTCCAGCTACTTGGGAAGCTGAGGTAGGAGAATCTCTTGCACCCAGGAGGTGGATGTTACAGTTAGCAGAAATTGAGATTGAGCAGTGATTGTAGAGCTGGAGGCCTGATTCTGCAGCTGCAGTTTGGATAGCTACAGCAGACCAGGGAGCTCCCATCCCAACTCAGAAGGTCAGGACTCCCACTGGTTCCATGGAGTGTGCAGCTGTGTTTCCCTGCTGCAGCCAGCATGATGGCAGCAGCCACTGCCATCATTCCCCCCTCTGAAGAGATATACCTAATTGCTATTAATACAGGGACGATGACCACTCTAACTGCTTCATGCTGACAAGGGATGTTGTTTTGGGAAAATGACAGGTCTCTCTCTCTTAGAGGCTTATCTAAGAATCCCCAGTACAAAGGAGCCATTGTCTGGGGCTCCATTTTCATGACCATTTGGAGTTTGACAGCCCATCCCTTGTTTCTTCTGAGCTACAGTCCGAGATCACTGGTTGGTTCAATCTACAATTGTTAAAAGCTACAAATCTCTCAAAAGAAAAACTTCCTTGATTATGAAAAACAGAACATAAGAATCAACAGTGTTCCAAGCAAAAAGCAAAAAGTAAAAAAAGATTAGTCTTCCATTACTACAGTTCACCCAGTCAACTCCCATTTACAATCTCCAAAGTTATCAGAAACCTGAACTTGGGGGTTATAATTCATCCTTTAAAGATGATCAAAACAAAACAATTGTCTGTGAATGTCAAAATGTCCTAGGGGAATCACAGTTAAAAACACAACTGACAAAAAAAATTTGGTCACCTTTGTGATTTATAATAACCGAACACAATCACCCTAATTATGACTGATAACCAAACTGAGACATCAGAACTCTAGAAATCCCATTCAGTATTGAAACATGCATTAACATTTTTCACAAAATATAACCTAAAGATCAACCACCACCTTATTTCAACAATCCTATGTAAATAAACATGTCAAATAATCCTGTTTACCGCTACTCTGGATGCTCCAGGATCCCTCTGTACCATCCAAAAGTCAGCGCGTAGCAAAGACACTTTTGAAGCTGTAATGGCTTAACACACTTAATAACTGGGTGTGGTGGCTCATGCCTATAATCCCAGCACTTTGAGAGGCCAAGGTAGGCAGATCACAAGGTCAGGAGTTTGAGACCAGCCTGACTACGATGGTGAAACCCTGTCTCTACTAAAAATACAAAAATTAGCTGGCATGGTGGCAGGCACCTGTAGTCCCAGCTACTCAGGTGGCTCAGGCAGGAGAATTGCTTGAACCCGGGAGGCGGAGGTTGCAGTGAGCTGAGATCATGCCACTGCACTCCAGCCTGAGTGAGTGAGTGAGACTACGTCTCAAAAACAAACAAACCAAAACAATGAATAGAAGTTCACGTTGCCATAAATCATCCATTTAAATGACTCAATTTTATTTTTTTAAAGTAAAAGCCTTTACTTATCAAGTGGGAAGACATAGTTTTAATAACAATCTGTCTCTTGTCCTCCTATTTTTTCAATAGTTCAGTCACAAGGCAAACAAAAATCTTTTTCAAGAGAGAGAAAACCAAATATCACCCTTGCATTAGTCTACTTTTAATGTCAACCCCAATCATTTACATGAAACCTTATAAATGATTCTATTCCATCTTAACAAGTTTGACCATGAGATTCTTATAAAATCTTTTAATAACCCTTTACAAATTGTTGCTAAAGAGCATGTCAGTGCTTCAAGAAAACCATATTGTGCTTTTATTCCAATGTTCAATTTATGGAAAAACCAAATAATACCCCTTTGAATGTAGTCAATATGTTCACATACAGGATTCCTTTTACAAGATTAATTTTTATAAACCTTCCATAACTCGTTTGAACCTTTAGCTTTATCTTATCTAACTTAAACAATTCTTTTCTTTTTTTTTTTTTTTT
>NW_016107464.1:1461131-1466796 GCF_001604975.1 Cebus imitator | reverse complement strand
AAAATAAGATCCACAAAGAGAAAAGACATAAAGGCCTTTTACATATACCTACAGCTTGGATATCCATGGACATCTACTTTTAACTAAACTGACTTAACTAACAATCCTCTCTTAAGAAGTTCTAAGTCTCTTTTTACCCAACTTCAGCCATGCCAAAATTGCCAATACTTTTGGCTTTTCAACTCATGGAGCGGGAGAGAATATAGTGATTTTTATCATTCCTGCAACCAGTTTGCACACAGAGAAGCCAGAAGTCCAACTGGTAAAAACTTTTACCCTTTTGCCAGTATGTCAGGCATCTGGGTTTCCTTCCCCCAAGCCATGGAGCCCTATTGACTCTGGAGTCCTCTTCAGTGATTTAGGATCCACTTGAAGAGTGCAGGCTGAAAATGATTGGTTGGTTACCCATCTGGAAAGAGGGGAAAAAGACTTCCTTTATTTCCTCTCTGTTCCCAGTGAATACCCAGGGTACATGACACAGAGAAGAAAAGGCATCCCTCTTTCTTTTTCCAATCTTATATCACCAGGTCCTGGCAACCTGTGCAGGTGCCAACCATGGGTGCAAGTGTGACCTTTATCCACAAAGCAGGAGGCATAGCTGACAGGAATATTCACACTCACCTGAGTAGTGCCTAAGCCTTCCACTGTCAGTAACCTTTGAGTTCCCTGGACCTTATCTATGCCATGGATGCGAGCATGACCTCTATCCATGAAGTGGGAGGACCTAATTGGCAGGAATTAGTCATGCTCACCTGCAACTCCCACTGTCATCTATTTCAGGTCTTGTGTTCCATTCCAGGGTTTCAACTGAAGCTTGGGACAAAAAGGTGCCTCAGGAGGGTGGATGAATCCTTTAAATTAGTCCCAGATGGTCCTCACCAAATTGCAGCTAGCAACTGCCAGGGGCTGCTCCTCCACTGCCTCCCTACCACAAGCAGGTGAAGCTATGGTGCCAGGTCCTCCTCAAACAAGGGAGATAAAAGGAGTCCCAGGAATTGGAGACCTAGCCTAAAAAGGTGACAATTAAGAGGCTGGGCTTTTCCTGAGATGCTCCTCACAGTCATCCTAACAGAGGAGGGGGCCTAGATTGGACAAGAGAACTGAAAGGCCTGCTTGAGTCCAGGAGGAAGTCCATCTTCCTTCCCTCGATCCCCAGAATCACCCAGGGCTCCTGGATGGCAATGGCAGTCTGAATCAGCCTGGGTGACAGATTGAGACCCTGTTTCTTAAAACAAAAACAAAAAACCCAGGCGATATAAAAGGATATGAAAGCATGAATGATAAAACTCTTTGCAAACAATGTGGATGATCCCTGGAACCTGGGTACAGCCTCAGGATAGAGGCAGGAGGCAAAGATGACATGTAGACTGGGTGCTGTCAGTCCTCTTCCTATATAGCTGACTTCTCATCTTGGTCTAGCCACACTGACATGATTTATTTTCCTCAAAAGTATAAATCCATTCTTGCTTTCAAGATCTCTGCACTTGGCCAGGCGCGGTGGCTCAAGCCTGTAATCCCAGCACTTTGGGAGGCCGAGGCGGGTGGATCACGAGGTCAAGAGATCGAGACCATGCTGGTCAATATGGTGAAACCCCGTCTCTACTAAAAATACAAAAAATTAGCTGGGCATGGTGGCGCGTGCCTGTAATCCCAGCTACTCAGGAGGCTGAGGCAGGAGAATTGCCTGAACCCAGGAGACGGAGGTTGCGGTGAGCCGAGATCGCGCCATTGCACTCCAGCCTGGGTAACAAGAGCGAAACTCCGTCTCAAAAAAAAAAAAAAAAAAAAAAAAAAAAAGATCTCTGCACTTATTATTCCCAGTGCTGGCACAATTTGCCCCAAGATCTTTGCCCACCTGGCTCCTTATCATTCGTGTTAAACTCGCAGGTACCTCCTCAGTATGTCTTCCCTGGCCACCCAATCTAATTGGGTCCCCATTACTCTCTATCACATTATCTTGTTTCCATTAAGTCACTCCCAGTTATCTATTCATTTATCCATTTTTATTTATTGCCTGGCTTCCCCATCCAGAACATAATTTTTCTTTGAGAAGGAGTCTCACTCACTCTGTTGCCCAGGCTGGAGTACAGTGGCATGATCTTGGCTCACTGCAGGATCTGCTTCCTGGGTTCAAGTGATTCTCCTGCCTCAAGCCTCTCAAGTAGCTGGGACCAGAGATGTGCACCACCACAGCCAGCTAATTTTTGTATTTTTAGTAGAGACAGAGTTTCACCGTGTTTGCCAGACCAGTCTTGAAGTCCTAGCCTCAAGTGATCCACCTGCCTTGGCCTTAGAGGCATGAGCCACCATACCCAGCCCGGAATGTTATCAATTTTTAAATTGTTGAAGTTTGTTTACTCTCTTGTTATATAAATACCTACATAATAATGTGCCCATGACAGAGCCTCAGGAAGTCCTGATGACATGTACCCAAGGTGGTTGGGCATAGCTTGGTTTTATATATTTTAGGGAGACATGAGACATCGATCAATTTGTGTAAAAAGTACATTGGTTCTGTCCAGAAAGGCAGGGACAACTCGAAGCAGGGAGGGGGCTTCTGGGTCACAGGTAGGTGAGAGAAAACATTATTTTGAGTTTCTGATGACCTTTCCAAAGGAAGCAATCAGAATATGTATCTATTTCAGTGAGCAGAGGGATGACTTTGAATAGGATGGGAGGCAGATTTGCCCTGAGCAGTTCCCAGCTAGAATTTTTCCTTTAGCTTAGTGATTCTGTGGGCCCAAGATATTTTCCTTTCACATTTCCCCACTTCTCTTTTTAAAAAATCTGTTAGAGAAAGCATTTTAAAAGAAAATGAGTATCTGGTCTTAGGTTTCATCTGATCTCTCATGGCTAGAATAGTTTATTTCTAGAAAGGGAGGTTCCAAAAGCTCATTTTTAGCAGGTTTTGAAGTCTCATGTCCGATAAAGAGAAAATAGAGGGAGAAAGGGAGAAAAAGAGCAACGGTGCAAAATCTATATAGGTCACATTACTCTGAAGTCTATACATCAGTAGGCAGACATGCAAGTGGCTTATGTATGTAAGCAAGTTACTGTTATTTTCTTCTGAAGTTTAAATTGTCTAGTTTCAGTTCATAGGGCTTTAAGAAAGCACAGCTTAGTTTTCAGTCACTCCAAATTAGAAAAAATGAGTAAGAAAAGAAGGATAAAAAAGGAAAAATTGAAAACATTATTTTGAAGACCTGCAGCCAAGAAAAAATTAGAATTCAGCCCAAACTGTAGAAAATTATAAAAATTGAAAAAAAATAGACAAAACTAGTCTCTAACAACAGGTGTACTATAGTTTTTGAAACATAATTTTTTTTCTCTCTCCCATTTTTACTAAGGGCAAATTATAATAGGAGTGATTTGCTTTATTACACTTGGCCAGATTATTTGTATAAAGTGCAGCAAGAATAACTATTTTTCACATAGGCTTGGTTTTTTAATTGGCTTTGATGCAACTTTGTTCCATAGAAGGAATCTCAGGTAAGACTTTTTAAAAAGCTGAGCCCAGCCATGGATTTGTGCCATCAAATACCTATGAGTTGGGTGATCCTCTCCTCTTCAGATTCCAAAATAAACTTGGGGCTCCTGGGCCTATTAGAAAGTGATATTCTTTACTTACCACAGGTTAGGAACCCTATACAGGGAAGGTATGAGGCCAGTTTCCCCATGGGGCTTTATTTGCTCCATAAGTCAAGTTTGATTCCTTAAAGGAAAGCACACCATTCCAGTCAAAGCCTTGGGAAAATGACCACTTCCTCCAATTGTGTCCTATTACAAATGAAAACAGATTTTTATTGTACTTATGCAAATAACTGTATTGCTTAAGTTAAGAATACTCACAAATAGTTTCCAAATTCTGGAGAAAACAGGTAGAGAGAAATAAATATGCTCCAATTTTATTCATAGGAGTATACTAAATTGTTAAAAGCTGTTAATAGCTCAAAAGAAAAGTTCCAAGGCTCTGAAGAACAAAACAAAGGATTAGCAACATTTAAAGCAAAAGTTAAAAGGATTACTTTAGTCTTTTATCACTTCAGCTTGTACAATTAACTCCTGTTCTGCTTGATACTCATTAACATTTTAGCTCTCATCCATGAGAGTCTTAAAAGGTTTTTTCCTCTATTCTATTGTCACAGTCTCCAAAGTTTCAAAACCCTGCATTTAAGAACTCCTGTTAGAGTTCTCTGGCTGTTTACAGAACCACCTTCCAAAGAGACCAAAATAAGACAACAATTGTCCATGAATGACAAAAAGGTTTTGGGCAGTAATAGTCAAGGACAGAATTGACAAGCAAATTTCTTACCTCTGTGGCATACAGTAATTTAACATAATTATAATTATTACTGATAATGTACACTAAATTACATCAGAATTATAGGAGTTTCCCACAATTTTGGAACACATATCAATAACATTTATACAAATACAACCCAAAGAAAACCAAACACCCTTTCATATTTGACAGTGTTTCCTGTATAAGTTTTGTATCAAATAGCCAAATTATGTCATATTTAGACTTTAGGGAGCCTAATATCTTAAAGGATTAATTAATTAGGAAAACACATAATTTCTAATTTGATTTTGGTAAGTTTTTCAAATATCAAAGGTTTTAAACACTTGCTACTACAAAATAAGATCACAAGTCATTGTAAAATAAATCATTGATTTAACCAAAGTGATAAAGTTTTTTTTAAAGGTGAAAACCTTCATTTTTTGAGAGAAGAGACAATTTTCTAAACAATAAGCCCTAATAAAAAATTGAATGAAGCCAATTAAATTTGTTTTCCAAATTTTATTAAAAATATATAACATTTTAACCTTGACCATAAGATATAGCTTCCATAAGCCTTTTATAACCTTTGTAACCTTTAGTAAAGAGTCAGTGAATGGTTTAAGAAAACCTTGTTAATCTGACACAGGGGACTATACACTAGTCGTGCATCAGAGTGCCTTTGATGTTAATGATTAATTTATAGAGAAACTGAAATTATTTTATCTTTCAAAGTCAACCCTTACAATCTTATGTGCCCACCTCTTCCATGATAGTCCTTGGGCCTTCAGGAGTTGAATAGCTTTAATTTCTTTCCCTGTGCCTTAGGAATGCAGTTTATTTATTTATTTATATATTTTTGAGACGGAGTTTCGCTCTTGTTCCGCAGGCTGGAGTGCAAGGGCGCGATCTCAGCTCACCGCAACCTCCGCTTCCTGGGTCCAGGCAATTCTCCTGCCTCAGCCTCCTGAGTAGCTGGGATTACAGGCATGCGCCACCATGCCCAGCTAATTTTTGTATTTTTAGTAGAGACGGGGTTCCACCATGTTGACCAGGATGGTCTCGATCTCTTGACCTCGTGATCCACCCGCCTCGGCCTCCCAAAGTGCTGGGATTACAGGCGTGAGCCACCGCTACTGGCAAATGCAGTTTATTTTTATTGGCATCTTCTACAGGGCATGAAGATGAGGCTTTAATTGCCATCAGTGTTTAAGATTTAGCAGGACTTGATGTCCCTTTTAGACCCAGGAGTCAAAGCCCTGTAACTTTGACTTTAAATATCACAAGGACTTTAAAAGCATATATAGGAAGATACATGGATGTAATAACCTTAATTTAAAAAAAAAATTTTCTTTTTTTTTTTTTTTGAGACGGAGTTTCGCTCTT
>NW_016107464.1:1458888-1460381 GCF_001604975.1 Cebus imitator | reverse complement strand
TAGAGACGGGGTTTCACCGTGTTGACCAGGATGGTCTCGATCTCTTGACCTCGTGATCCACCCGCCTCGGCCTCCCAAAGTGCTGGGATTACAGGCTTGAGCCACCGCGCCCGGCTAATTTTTGTATTTTTAAGTAGAGACAGGGTTTCACCATGTTGGTCAGGCTGGTCTCAAACCCCTGACCTCGTGATCCACCTGCCTCAGCCTCCCAAAGTGCTGGGATTACAGGCGTGAGCCACCGCACCCGGCTGTTTTTTGTTTTTTTGGTTTTTTAATATAAATCCTCTTTTTGTGATTTACACTGACATGACATGCTTGGACTTTTTGGGTTGCCCTGAACATCCCTCCTTAAACAACCAGTCATTTTATTTTAGGACTAAATTTACCATACAAGATTCTTTCTCACATAAAATTATTTCTCTTTAAGCATTCTAAAAAATAACAAACAAATGAACAAAAACCTTTTTATTTTTATAACTTTCTTTACATCTCTTTTATTTCCTGGTTCCTTTTACTTTGTTTTATAATCTTTGAATTAGACAAAACTTGTTCATCATTTTTAAAAAGGACACAATGTTTTCCTACAATATATATTTATTGGAAAATACTCAAATAATGAAATATCTATTATTTAACTTTTTTTTAAGATGCAGTTTTACTGTTGTTGTCCAGGCTGGAGTGCAATGGCACAGCCTTGGGTCACGACAACCTCTCCCTCCCAGGAACAAGTGATTCTCCTGCCTCAGCCTCCCGAGTAGCTGGGATTACAGGTGCCTGCCACCAGACCCAGCTAATTGTTTGTAATTTTAGTAGAGACAGAGTTTCACCATGTTAGCCAGGCTGGTCTCTGTCTCCTGATCTCAGGTGATCCATCCACCTTGGGCTCCCAAAGTGTTGGGATTACAGGTGTGAGCCCCAGCACCCTTGCCTATTATTTAATTTAATATAACTTAAGATTCTAAATTATGGCAAGTTTATTTACAAGTATTCATCCCATCACATTCACCTACTTGTTTTATATTGTTTACTTAATTTATGAAAACTGCATTAGTCATGATTTAAAGTTATGAAATCAGCATTGCAAAATTATAACTGAGACAGTGATATGACCTAGCTGACTCTATCTTGCTTCTAATCTGCAAGCTGTCCTTGTTCGTTCCTTGACTTTGGGAGGAACTTATAGTTTAGCTTTGAAACAAAGATAGTAACAGTCCTTTCCCAGAACAAACTTCCTTAAAGCCTATGGATTAGATTGCCTAAAGGCACAAGATTAGAAGTTATGGTAATTTTACTAAATAATTCAAAATGTAGCTATTTTTATTAAACCAATATTAATGATTCATTTATTAAAAATTATATAAGCAGGCCGGGCGCGGTGGCTCAAGCCTGTAATCCCAGCACTTTGGGAGGCCGAGGCGGGTGGATCATGAGGTCAAGACATCGAGACCATCCTGGTCAACATGGTGAAACCCCGTCTCTACTAAAAATACAAA
>NW_016107464.1:1455054-1456238 GCF_001604975.1 Cebus imitator | reverse complement strand
CACTCTTGTAACCCAGGCTGGAGTGCAATGGCGTGATCTCGGCTCACCGCAACCTCTGCCTCTTGGGTTCAGGCAATTCTCCTGCCTCAACCTCCTGAGCAGCTGGGATTACAGGCACGCGCCACCATGCCCAGCTAATGTTTTGTATTTTTAGTAGAGACGGGGTTTCACCATGTTGACCAGCATGGTCTCAAGCTCTTGACCTCGTGATCCACCCGCCTCGGCCTCCCAAAGTGCTGGGATTACAGGCTTGAGCCACCGCGCCCGGCTCATAAAGGCCTTTTAAATACAAACATGCACACATGCACACACACCTTGGATGTTAGCCTTTTAATTAAGCTGACTTTTAACCACTGAGCTCCTTAAAATTTTTTTAAATTTCATTACCATATTTCAGCTAGGACAAAATGCTGCTATTTCAGAAGTACAGCCTTTCAGTTTGGTCTGGCTGGCAAAAAAAGTTGCCTTGTTATGTAAATACAGCCCCTTTAGTAGTCAAAATTAAAAATTTTTCCTCTTTTTTTTTTTTTTTCCTTTTTCTGGCTTTTTTCTTCCCACCTCAGAGGCATTGTTCCCCATAACTGGGAGTTCCCCTTTGGATTTGACCAAGTCGGGACGTGTGTCAGACCCAATATGTGCTGGCTGCAGGCCTAGCTTTACAGGGCCCTTACCCCCTGAACTGGTTTGGTCTACCCATATCATGGCTACCCATGACAGTGTGTCAGGGGCTCAAGGTATGGGAGGGGTCAGCTTCTTATATGCACCTGCCAGCTGAGATTAGACCCTAAGTATACTTTTCTGAAGGGGAAACCTATTTAGGGCTGCTGCACATCTTAGGGAGCATTCCTCCCAGACACCCTCACATGATTCTCAGTTGCCTGAGAATGCCCTGGAAGTCTGAGGGAAGCAAGGTGCTCTTATTTCTTCAGAGTGGAAGATTCCACACTCATGAGCTAGAAGGTTTGGAGTTGGTAAAATTCAATAAGGGAAAGGACCAAAACACACACAAACCCAACAAGACAGAAACAAACAGGCCGGGCGCGGTGGCTCAAACCTGTAATCCCAGTACTTTGGGAGGCCGAGGCGGGTGGATCATGAGGTCAAGAGATCAAGACCATCCTGGTCAACATGGTGAAACCCCGTCTCTACTAAAGCTACAAAAAATTAGCTGGGCATGGTGGCGC
>NW_016107464.1:1450598-1452378 GCF_001604975.1 Cebus imitator | reverse complement strand
AAAAAAAAAAGACAGAAACAAACAACAAAACAGTTAAACAAAACTAACAATGATCACACAAAGTATATGATTTCTGAGTGTAAGCAGAAACTAACACCAGCTGGTTGTTAATGCTAATTTTAGTCATTTCAAAAGAATTTGCAAGACAGAATCCCAAGTCAGTTTTCTTACCTAGTGATGAGGCCCAAGCTGAAAACTGCTCTTTGCCAATGCAGAAATAGGCAGGCTCGCTTTTCTTGATGGAAGCAAGTGGAAACTCCTCTCAAAAGAGGAGTTTTTATTAATGGCAATTAAACCTCAGACCCCCAGCTGGAAAATGTTGGAAGATCAGGGATCCCTGGAGAAAGGAGGTCCCAGACTTCAGCAATTGTCCTATCTCAGTTTGGGCTATAAGGTGCCCAAGCCAATACGAAACACCAATAGGCAAGCTGCTGCAGGCCCAGTCACCTTCACTCAGGATGGCTCTGTGGTTACCAGATGTCAATCGAGAAAAATGAGAAGACATGTCCCAATCATTTTAGGAGGTTTATTTGCCAAAATTAAGGACATGTGTCCATGACAGAGCCTCAGAAAGTTCTGACAACATATGCCCAAGGTGGTTGGAACACAGCTTGGTTTTATACATTTTAAGGAGACATGAGACATCAATCAATATACGTGAGTACAATGGTTCTATCCAGAAAGATAGGGACAATTGTCAGCAAGGAAAAGCCTTCCAGGTCACAGGTAGGTAAGAGAAAAATGGTTGCATTCTTTTGAGTTTCTGATGAGCCTTTCCAAAGGAAGCAATCAGAATATGCCTGTATCTCAGTGAGCAAAGGGATGACTTTGAATAGAATAGGAAGCAGATTTAGCTTAGTGATTTTGGGGACCCAAGATATTTTTCTTTCACAACATTAAACACATTACAATTAAGAAGCCTTGCAAATTTTTTGAACTTAGACTAAATTTTTAAAATTTTTAACTAAGTTTTTTTTCACAACATTAAACACATTACAATTTAAGAAGCATAGCAAATTTTTTGAACTAAGACTTTTTTCCACTCTGCGTATATTTCTGCAACCATCAATTGTAACACAATTTAACAGATTCCATTTCTGGTTGTGCTGAACTAGTGTTTTCTCAACTTCTTTGAAATATTTTCACCTGTAATTGTTTTATGCAGACTACTCATAGAGGCTAATTTAGTTACCTCATATTCATCATTGAATACTTGAATAAAAAACAACTGAACAGTACTGGTAACATGCATTCATCAAGAACAAAGAAATCCACTTGAGATCGTTTTCTTTTTTCTTTTTTTCTCTTTTTTTTTTTTTTTTTTTTTAGATGGAGTATCACTCACTCTGTCACCCAAGCTGGAGTGTAGTGAGTGGCAGAAATCTCAGCTCACTGCAACCTCTGCCTCCCGGGTTCAAGTGATTCTCCTGCCTCAGCCTCCTGAGCAGCTGGGATTACTGGTGCCCACCATCATGCCCAGCTAATTTTTGTATTTTTAGTAGAGATAGGGTTTCACCATGTTGGCCAGACTGGTCTCAAATTCCTGACTTCACGTGATCTACCCGTCTTGGCCTCCCAAAGTGTGGGATTACAGGCACAAGCCACCACACCCAGCCAAAAAAAATTTTTTTAATTAGATGGGCATAGTGCCACAGGTCTATCATCTCAGCTACTCGGGAAGCTGAGCCAGGATTACCTGAGCCTGGGACGAGGCTGCAGTGAGCCATGATAGTGCCACTGTACTCCAGTCTGGGAAACAGAGCAGGCCCCTGTCTCAAAA
>NW_016107464.1:1448329-1450178 GCF_001604975.1 Cebus imitator | reverse complement strand
AAAAAAAAAAAAAAAAAAAGGGAAAAGGAGAAAAAAATGAAAGGAGAGAAGAGGAATGGTTTCTTTGTCCTTTATAAATGGAGAAAATCACTTTTATTTATCCTTATACTCCCAGTGTCCTCAACTCTACAAGCAACTGTTATCACCAAAAGGCAAATTGCCTTAAGCAAGTTTATTTTTCTTGGACACATTTTTTTGGCTGCTACGATCAGTGTATTTGGGGCTGGGGTACGAATGAATATCAAGATGGGATTCTTTAATTGCTCAAACCATTCTGGGCACTAAATTGGCATCCACTGGGGTTTGGAATGAACAGATATAAAGGGTATGCTTGTACTTTGCTTGTAATCCCAGCTACTTGGGAGGCTGAGGCAGGAGAATGGCTTGAACCCAGGAAGCAGAGGTTACAGTGAGCCAAGATTGTACCACCACACTCTAGCCTGGGCAACAGAGCAAAACTCCATCTTATAAATAAATAAATAAAAGATGATAACAGATCTTTCCCAAAGCAAGCCCCTTCTTTCTTGGGGACTAGATTGCCTTTGTAGGACTAGCAAATTAGCCAAAAGATTAAACATTATGGTTTAGGAGTCAAGTAGCATGAGGCTACAAGATTCTGACCCTTCCCAAATTGCTCCTGGGGATAACACCACTATTGTAAAGTCTAACATCAGTGCTTAAGATATTCTGCAGACCCTACACTTCATGGATCAGCTGGTATCACCCAGATGGATCAGCTGGCTCATCCAATTTTGTGGCCCCCACCCAGGAACTGACTCCACGCAAGACAGCTTCCACTCCCTATGATTTAATCTCCAACCCGACCAATCAGTATTCCTGACTCACTGGCTTCCTGCCACCAACCAAATTATCCTTAAAAACTTCATGCCTGAATGTTTGGGAGACCGATTTGAGTAATAGTAAAATTCTGGCCTTCTGCACAGCCGAGTCTGCATGAATTACTCTTTCCCTGTTGCAATTCCCCTGTCTTGATAAATCACCTCTGCCTAGGTAGCAGGCAAGATGAACCTATTGAGCAGTATAATGATGCAAAGCGTTACTGATTAGTAGAAATATTATGGTATTTTTACACCTAACCTTTACAGTTCTACTTCTAACCTAACAATCTTGTTCTAGCATTCGTTTTTCAAATGCCTATAAATGTCTGTGATATTTAATGTGTCAACTACTGGGTACTGGGTGCCCAGATATTTGGACAGACATCCTTCTGGGTGTATCTGTGAGGATGTTTCTGGATGAGATTAACATTTAAATCAGTAGACCACGTGACACAGATTGTCCTACCCAATTTGGGCGGGCCTCATCCAATCAGGTCAAGGCCTGAATAGAACAGAAGGCCTGAGTAAGGGGTATTTCTCTCTGCCTGACTGTCTTTGAGCTGGTACATTGATCTTTTTCCTGCTTTTAGACTTGAACTGAAACATGAGCTCTTCCTAGATCTCAGGAGTGCTCCTGGCTTTTGGACTGGAACTACGCCACTGGCTCTCCTTCTCCTCAGGCCTCTGGACTGGGACTGGAACTACACCTTTGGCTCTTTGAGGTCTCTGGCTTGTTGGCTGCAGATCTTGGGATTTACCATCCTCCATAATCCCATAAGCCAATTCCTTATTCTCTCTCTCTCTTTCCATATATATTTCTCTCTCTCTGTTTCTGTTTCAGAAAATTAAATAGGGTTCTCCTATTAGTTCTGTTTCTCTGGAGAACCCTTTTTAATTTTCTGAAATGCTCTTTGAACATGCTTTACCATCCTGTTTTTTTCCTTATTAATGAGTTAAATAAATCTTTGACATATGTGCATTCTGGGTTTTTTTCTGTTTTTTTTTTTTTT
>NW_016107464.1:1445265-1447128 GCF_001604975.1 Cebus imitator | reverse complement strand
AAAAAAAAAAAAAAAGAAAAAAGAATTTTATTTTTAACTTTTTGAAAATTGTATTTTGACAGTGTTTTCAATAAAAGGTGCTAGATTAATTGGATAATCATATGGGGAAAAAATGAATCTTGATTTCTACCTTATGTGATACACAAAATCTATACCGCCCAAAAATATCTGTTCCAGATGACATGTAAAAGGTAAAATAATAAAGTTCTTGACAAGAACACAGGAGAATATATTAATTACATAAGTGTAGGCAAAGTTATTTTTAACCCGAACAAAAAGATAAAATGGGCTATATTAAAGTTAAGAACTTCTGTTTATTGAAAGATATCATTAAGAGAGTAAAAACTCGGAAACCAGGAACTGGAGACCAGACAGGGCAACCTACCCCCACCCACAACATCTCTACAAAAGAAAACAATTACATCTCTACCAAAAAAAAAGCCAATTTTTTTAACCTGAGCAAAAAGATAAATGGACTGCATTAACCTGAGCAAGAAGATAAAATGGACTAAAGTTATGAACTTCGGTTTATTGGAAGACATCATTAAGAGAGCAAAAACCCTGAGACCAGGAGCTGGAGACCAGCCAGGGCAACCTTCCCCCACCCACGACATCTCTATAAAGAAAACAAACCCAGGCATGGTGGTGCACATCTATCCTCTTAGCTACTCAGGAGGCTAAGGCAGAAGGATCACTTGACCCCAGAAGTTCAAGGTTACAGTGAGCTATGATCATGCCACTTACTTCACCTGGGTGACAGAGCAAAACCATGTCTCTAAACAAGAGAGGGAGAGTAGAAAGGCAAGCCTTTGTACAGAGTACAAAGACATATTTGCAACAAAAGAATCATATCCAGAATATACAAACAACTGCTACAAATTGATAGGAAAAAAACAACCAAATGGAAAAATGGGCCAAGGACTCATCAGGCAAGTCACAGAAGATAAGGGATCAACACTTGAAAAGGTGCTTGACTTCACTAGAAATCAGGGAAATGCAATTAAAGTCTCAATGAGATACCACTTTGCATACACTTAGAATAGCTGAAATTAAAAAGATAGGTATCCATATTTGACAAGGATGTGGAGAAACTAGACCTTTCAAATATTGCTGTAGGAGGCTGAACTGTTACAATCTCTTTGGAAAACATGTTGGCAATATCTACTGGAGCTAAACATACACATGCCTAGTAGCTCAGCAATTCTATTCCTAGGTGTATCCCAGTAGAAATACATGTACATCATGCACATCAATCATAGTTTTTTGTTTGTTTGTTTGCGACAGAGTCTTACTCTGTCGCCAGGCTGGAGTGCAGTGGCGAGATCTTGGCTTACTGCAACTTCCACCTCCCAGATTCAAGCGATTCTCCTGCCTCAGCCTCCTGAGCAGCTGAGATTACAGGCTCGTGCCACCATGCCCAGCTAATTTTTTGTGTTTTTTAGTAGAGACAGGGTTTCACCTAGTTAGCCAGCATGGTCTCGATCTCTTGACCTAGTGATGTACCTGCCTCTGCCTCCCAAAGTGCTGGGATTACAGGCATTAGTCACCACGCTCAACCAATCATATATATGTGTATATATATATATATTTTTAAATGCTTAGGAAAAATAAATCCCAATTTAGGATAGTGGTCACCTCTGGAGACAAAAGGTAAAGAGGGAGGAAAAAAAGGATATTAGATTAGGGAGGAGTATATAAGGGCTACAACTTTATTTGAAATACAAATTTTTTTTAACAGAGAACTTGAAGCAAATGTAAAATATTAAGATTTGATAAAGCTATGTGATAAGAATATGGTTATTTGGTTTTTTGTTTCTGTTTTTTTTTTTTTTTTTGTTTTGTTTACAGTGTAAGAGGTAGGAT
>NW_016107464.1:1438139-1442574 GCF_001604975.1 Cebus imitator | reverse complement strand
GTCTTGATCTCTTGACCTCGTGATCCACCCGCCTCGGCCTCCCAAAGTGCTGGGATTATAGGCTTGAGCCACCGCGCCCGGCCTAAGGTTTCTTTTTAAGTCAAGTAATTTACCCAAATCTATACAGCTAGAAAATACTCAAAGGTATGAGACTAACTCGTAAGTTGAACCTATAAGTTGAAGTTTGAAGTTGAAGAAGTTTAGATGACTTCAAATTCTGTGCTTTTCCCACTACACAAAATCCTTCTTAGTTTACCCTTCTGGAATTATGTAGGCATTTGTATAACTTTCTAAACAATAAGTTCCCTAAAGGCAGATAAAATGCTTTTTTCTTTCTTTTTTCGCGCCTTCCACACCACTGACGTTGAGTAAACCAGTTTAATACTGACACAAAGCCACAGAGCCTAAAGAACCTGAGACTTGGCGGGGTGCGGTGGCTCACGCCAGTAATCCAAGCACTTTGGGTAGCTGATGCTGGCGGATCACTTGAGGTCAGGAGTTTGAGATCAGCCTGGCCAACATGGTGACACCCCGTCTCTACTAAAAACACGAAAAATTAGCCCGGCCTGGTGGTGCACGCCTGTAATCCCAGCTACTCGGAAGGCTGAGGTAGGAGAATTGCTTGAACCCAGGAGGCAGAGATTGCAGTGAGCCGAGATTACGCCACTGCACTTTAGCCTGGGCGAAAGAGAGAGATTCCTTCTCTAAACAAACAAACAAACAAACAAATAAATAAATAAAGTGACTTTTGGAGAACTTGATCAAATCAAGACTCAAACAGACCGCTCTTCGGAGAGGCCACAGACTAGCGCTGAGCTGGGCTCTCTCAGTTCTGCAAGTGTCCTGTGCTGCCATCTACCGGTGTCTGGTAAGCGTCGCCCTCCCTTACTGTATCTCCTGAGGAGAGGCTGGGAGAGGAGACTCAAGCGCCAATTAAATTGCAGAACATATGTAACTGTCATGCAGTTCATTTGACACCTGTACAAAGCAAAGGCCCCACTTTTCTTCAGCAGTTGCAGGCCCTCCTAACTCCATATCAACACTCATCTCGTAAAATTCACAGACCTCTTCGCTGACCTGCCTCAATAGGTAACAGATCTGACTCCTGCTGTTCATCCCAAAACCCACATCCGCCTCCACAGAGTAAGCTTCAGAAACTGCTCAACCTCACAAACCTGAACCCCACCGACCAGATTCCCGCATTTTCACAGACCCCTGAGATTCCTTGCACTACCTGGCAAACCCTACGGACCTCCCCTATTAGTGCAAATGCACGCGGCAACCCACACGTCCCTACAAAGAGACTCGAGTTCCACAGGCAGCTGACACTGGAGCGAAGGCTGCGAGAGAGCCCCAACCGGGCTCAGAGCCCTCAGGCCTGTGGCTTTGGCCCCGGCTCGGGCTCCCCACCCCCGCCTCGATCCTCTCGGCTTTGGTTAGCAGCCTGCCGGCCGAGGCCCCACCCCTCTGGACCTGTCATCACAGAAGACGCACGTGGCCGGGGTGGGACCTCAGGCGACCTGCAGCCATCACTTTGTCTCCTCCGTCATCCATTGGGGCCGCCACCGCCAATCAGAGCCAGCGGATCCGGGTTGGAGCGCCAGCGCCCGGGTGAGGCGAGAGGGATAAGGGGCGGAGGAAGGAGAGACTCTGAGATGGGAGGGGGATCGTGGTGAAAGGGGGTGTGGCGCGACTTCTACCAGGCTGGAATCCGAGAGGGGGCGCTGGTGAAAGGCGGAGAGACCCAGAGGAGGCGGGGATCAGGGGTGGGGCTTAGGAAAAGCGGAGGATCCTGGGGAAATGCAAAGAAAATGAGAAGGGGGCGGGGTCAGAAGGGGCGGGGCCGGGGCAACAGGGGAGGAGCTTGAGAAATTAAACGAGGAAAGGGACAAGGCCGGAGAAGGTGGAAGGTGGGACAAGGGAGAGGGTGGGCCTGGGCGTTGCGGGGGCGGGGCTCAGACCGAAGGGGCGAGGTTTGCAGTCCGAGGCTACAGCTAGGGCTGCTCAGTAACTGCCTCAACCACTACCACCTCCCCAAGTGCAACGGGACCCACGGAACTACAGGTGTGGGGCGGGGTGAGCGAGGAAGAAGGGGACACGGATGGGGGTGCGCTTTGCAGACAATCTGGAGACTGCTGTGTGTTGAGGGAAGACACGGAGTCGGGGGAGCGGTTCGGTACTCAATGTGTGGGCAACAAGGTGCATTCTCCAGGGGCCTCTGTGGGGGAAGGATGGGAGCGCTTTGTGGGGGGTGCGAGGTACACTGTGAGGGGGCTGGGTCGCTGTCTGATGTAGGGGGGTTGGAGGCGGTACATAAAGGGGAGGGGACTTGGAGGCGCTTTGAAAGAAGGGAGACTGTTTAATGGAGAAGGGTGGTGGGCCAGAGTGTAGGGGTGTCGGAGGGTCTGCGGGCACTATCTGAGGGGAAGGGGTTGTAGGCCCCAGTTGAGACGGGAGAACAGAACCCCCAGTACCCTAGCAGTTTAGGGCATTGTAGTAACTCCAGGAAGACATTTGTGTTCTGGGTTCTAGGAGCAAGGGTGATGGAATTAGTGGGGTGAAGAGGCCAATCTGTTGCACTCCTGTCTGCTCAGCTTTTAACTCCACCTTCTGGCCTGGGCACTGAGAGGAGCTGGACCCTGCTTGTCACCAGGGCTTGTGTGACTGTCTCCTCAGTCTATTTTGGATCTGTCCAACTGAGACTGGGGTTTCTTCCCCTAGCTGATGTCCCGCGGGACCCTTCCCCCACTGTGTTCCTGTCAACCCCCCATCCTAGTTCCTGTTCCTCCCAGAGCCGGCCTTGGTCTCTGTCTCCCCCTCCCCCGCCCTGCCCTGCCCTTATGCTCTGGGTGTGCTCATTTCCCACTTCCTTCCTTGCCCCAGGGCCTGGCCTGGCCCTTGCCCATCTAGGAGCTGTGCCCTGCCCAGGACTTTGTACTCAATGACCAGAGACCCTGGTAACCAGCAGCAGGGCTCAGACCCCACCCCCACCGCTACCACCCAGGTGTCTCACATGGCCCCCCAAGTGATTGGTAGCCACATTTTACCACTTGCCACCAACTGGTTTTCCCCACTCTTTTTATTTTTTATTTTCCACACTCTTGTCCTTCCCCTGGGTTGGGAACCCTAGGGCTTCTGTGGGAAGGGGGAGGTGGTGAGGAGTACTGAGGGTCTTCGATCTCTTCTCAGAGGTGGGCCACTACTGTAAGCTGAACGCAGTAAGGGGTGTGAGGTTCCAGCCTCAGCTTGGGGAGAAAGACGGAGTGGCTCCCCACTTTCCCTTCTTGAAAGCACTATCAGGACCAAGACTAGGACCTAGTACTCCTGAGGGCTCCTCAGCTTCCCTGAGGGGATTTGATGAAGTGCCAGAGTTCTTTTTGCCCCTGGACTGGCTGGGAGAGTGTGGGAAAGACTTGAGTTCCACACAGTGGCTGAATGAGTGTGACAGTATTGCTAAAAGGGGCCCCAAGCCAGCCTCCTCACACAACCACCCAGGAGCTGAGAGACTGGCTGGGGAGGGGAGTGTGCTAAGGACAGACAAAGCCCTGGGGTAGGGTGGGGTAAAAAAGGGCAGGCTGAAGCCTTTTAAGGAGGAGCTGATTGCTATGACAACACTGCTTCCCAGACAGTCTCGCAGAGAGGGCGGGCCTAGGGCAGACTCTCTCCAGCTTCCTCGGGACTGGGGAGGTTTGTGTGAGTGGGTGGGGCATGAAGATGCAGGGCATCAGTTTGCTGTGCTGAGACTGGAGGAGGCTTTCTGCTTTGGTACAAGCAGCAGAGCATTCGAATGCCTGGACCTATCCTCTGAAATGGATATGAGTGAACAATAGTCGTTAGAATTATAGCACTAATAGGCCAGACCTGCAGAGGCCCTCAGCAATCATTGTCTATACAATCCCCTCATTTTACAGGTTTAGAAATTTATGGCTAAAGAGACTGTGATTCCCCAGGTGTCACAATGAAAGGGCATAAGTTAGAATCCAGCTCTCCTGATTTACTGTTCACTCAGCCCAGGACCTGTTGTTTTCTTCAATCAATGTTTATTGAACATGCCAGGGACTAATGTTGACTCTGGGAATATAAGCGTGAACAAAACAAAGTTGCTTCTCTCATGGAGCTTCCATTCTAATAAGGGGAGAAAGAAATTGTAGGGAGTGGGGAGGGAGAAGTCAAGTAGTGATAACTGCTATAGAAAAATAAAGCAGGGTAAATTTAGTGCAGCAAAGTAAGGCCTCATGGTTGTACCATGCTGCTTTCCCAGGATATGTTGAGGCCTGGAACAGCTTTGATCCTTCACCCTGAACTATTGTCTTCTGACCTTTGTAGGTAACTAAGCCCTGGCCTATAGTAGTGACAGAAAGATAGAAGAAAGAATACAGTGGGGTTGCTAAGGGATTATTTTTTTCCTACAGTGTTCTGTGTCTCTACCTGTTAT
>NW_016107464.1:1422522-1437904 GCF_001604975.1 Cebus imitator | reverse complement strand
GGGTTTCACCATGTTGACCAGGATGGTCTTGATCTCTTGACCTCGTGATCCACCCGCCTCGGCCTCCCAAAGTGCTGGGATTACAGGCTTGAGCCACCGCGCCTGGGCTTTTTTTGCTTTTTTTAAACATGGGGGTTTCACCGTGTTGGTCAGGCTGGTCTTGAACTCCCGACCTCAAGTGATCCACCCGCCTTGGCCTCCGAAGTGCTTGGATTATAGGCGTGAGCCACCACACCCGGCGTCCTAGTAAGTTTTTAACTAAGGCAACTAGGCTCTTTTTTTTTTTTTTTTTTTTTAAAGATAGGGTTTCACCATGATGGCCAGGCTGGTCTTGAACTCCTGACCTCAGGTGATCCACCCACCTCGGGCTCCCAAAGTGCTAGGATTACAGGGGTGAGCCACCACACCTGGCCGCAAGTAGGCTCTTACATTGATAGTCTGTAATTTTGACAAGGGGGTTGAAAATTTCCTTAATCCTGTTCCTTATACTAGGGTACCAGCAAAGAATTCAGTCCAAGGGAACTAGGTTCTTTTTTTTTTTTTTCGGAGACAGAGTCTCTTTTTTTTGGAGATGGAAGCTCACGCCTGCAATCCCAGCACTTTGGGAGGCTGAGGCAGGCGGATCACGAGATCAAGAGATCAAAACCATCCTAGCCAACATGGTGAAACCCTGTCTCTACTAAAAATACAAAAATTAGTTGGGTGTGGTGGTGCATGCCTTTGTAGTCCCAGCTACTTGGGAGGCTGAGGCAGGAGAATCATTTGAATCTGGGAGGCAGAGGTTGCAATGAGCTGAGATCGCACCACTGCATTCCAGCCTAGCGACAGAGCAAGACTCATCTCAAAAAAGAAAAAAGAAAAAGGGGGTCTAGGGTGAGGTAAGGAGAAGGGAGCTTAGAGGAACTGTTACTTGCTTGTGTCTCCTAAGTCCAGGAGTGAGGGACTAGGGGGAAGAGGAAGGAGGAGGGGAGAAGCCTCTTTTTACTATCTAGTGATATAGCCTCAGGACCCTGGGGAGGTCCACAATACAGGCAAGGCAGAAACAAAGGCCTTGGGCTCTCTGTGGCCTCAGAACTATAGAAGAGTGGACTTTCCCTCTTTGGCTCTGGTGTTTGCCGCCTGCTTCCGTGAAGGACTGGAGAAAAAGCCTCCTAAGTTACAAATTGTCTGACTTGCTGACAAGTGCAGAGGGCAGGGTAGATAGGGTTATTGATTTTCTTAGGTTACCTCTAGAGTACCCTCTAGAAAGTGTCTTTGAATGCTCAGTCCTTGCAAAGGTTTTCATTCTGGTCATTTAAAGAATAGGAGGACAAGGCCGGGTGCGGTGACTCACACCCGTAATTCCAGCACTTTGTGAGGCTAAGGTGGGCAACAAGGTCAGGAGTTCAAGACTAGCCTGGCCAATATGATGAAACCCCATCTCTACTAAAAATACAAAAATTAGCCGGGCGTAGTGGCAGGCAGCTGTAGTCCCAGCTACTCAGGAGGGTGAGGCAGGAGAATCACTTGAACCCGGGAGGTGGAGGTTGCAGTGAGCTGAGATCCAGCCACTGCACTCCAGCCTGGGTGACAGAGGGAGACTCTGTCTCAAAAAAAAGAATAAGAGGACAAGGGTTAGGGATGCTGGTTCTGCTGCCATTTGATTTGACTGGGTCTGGGCTGGGCTGGGGCCCAGTGACTCAAGGGGAGGGTGGATAGTTTTGAGGGAGCTATGAGTCATGGGTTGGGCTCCATCACAAGAGTTGGGCTCATTTTCCCCAATCTGGGCAGAAGCCCTCCTATCTTACTTCCCTGTGTGCTCTGTCTCCTTGAACATGGTCCTATGAGTACAAAGAGTGCTGGCAAAAGGGATGGGCAGCCTGAGCTCAGAAAGGGAGTTCAGAAACACAAAGAATAATGCTGGTCCCTAAAATTAAAATGTATCCCTATCATAGGAAACCTTGGGCTCCTCTAAAGAAGGCAAAAGAACATCAATTAAGAGTAAGAGAGGGGGCCGGGCGCGGTGGCTCAAGCCTGTAATCCCAGCACTTTGGGAGGCCGAGGCGGGTGGATCACGAGGTCAAGAGATCGAGACCATCCTGGTCAACATGGTGAAACCCCGTCTCTACTAAAAATACAAAAAATTAGCTGGGCATGGTGGCGCGTGCCTGTAGTCCCAGCTACTCAGGAGGCTGAGGCAGGAGAATTGCCTGAACCCAGGAGGCGGAGGTTGCGGTGAGCCGAAATCGCGCCATTGCACTCCAGCCTGGGTAACAAGAGTGAAACTCCGTCTCAAAAAAAAAAAAGAGTAAGAGAGGGAAAAATACCACTTCTTATCACGGAATGAGATAGGGTCCCACCTCAGCCCTTTTCCTCTCTGGCGTGAAGGAAGCTTCCTGGGCTTCACTAGTTCTCCAGTTCACTAGTTTTCTGGTTTGGAAGGTGGGGAAAGACAAATAGGAGTGAGGATATTTGAGGTCTGAGGTCTGGTATAGAGAGCAGGCTGACTTTGGGGGTGGTCATACTGTGTCTTTAAAGCCCTCGGGCTTCCTATTAATCGGCCTGGAAGGAGGAAGGGCGGGGGAGTAGAGTGGAGGGGTAAGATGTGGGAGGACTACGCCTTTGAAGGGGTTAAATGGCAGGGCTGGGTGTTGCTTTGGACTCCAGCAACTGACGGGTTAAAAAGACTGGCGGAGCGACCTTGGGTAGGCCTACCCCGCTGTGGACCAATAGGCGTGTGCCTCTTGGAGGGGGCGTGCCTCACACTTGAGGTTGCGGGGAGGCTGGCTTCTTATGGACCAATGAGCATGATCGCTTTCCAGGGAGGGCGTGGCCTGAGGGGGGCGTGGCGGCCGTGGCCGCCGCGGCGCTGGTGGTGGGGCGCTGGGCGGGGCGGGCGGCTCCATCAGCTGGTAGGAAATGGCCTGTGAGTCAGAGGGGCAGCGGAGTCGGCGGCGCGGAGCCGGGGCGGCCCCGGGGAGGGACCGTCGCAGGGAGGGGCGCGGCAGCGGCTGGGGGGCTGCGGACGTCAAGGCCCGCTAGTATTGCACACGAAGCTGAACAGCGAAGAGCCTAGCAGAGCAGGGCTCAGCCTGAGCCACCCTTTGTCTGGGTTGGGGGCCTGTGGCAGGGAGGACCGGGGATCCGAGGGGAGGGACCGGGACGGGACGGAAGGGCCCGGAGCAGCGGCCACCGCAGCGGAGCCAATTTGGGAGCGGGGTGAGTGTGTGCTAGAGGGAAAAAGCAAATCTCCCAAGCTCCACTACAGTATGGGGCCTGTCCCAGGCTATGGGGAGGTAAGGATTGAAAAAGGACCTGGGAGGCTGCGCAGGGGGTAAGGGATCGCCCAGAACAAGGAGTCCAGGAGTCAGGTGAGTCTGCCCGGCTTAGTTTAGAGAGGCTGCTAAGGTCTGCTCCCTCCCCACTGAGGGTGGAGGGCTCTAGGCTTGGAGCCGAGGGATTGGTAAAAGAGGTCGACCTTCCTACCCACAGTGGTGGTCTGTGGGAACGGCCCCCCTAGCTTGTGTGGACATGTGTAGGGACAAAATAGAGAGCAGCTGGCAGTAATTCTCTGCACAGGATGAGGGTGGAAAGCACATGGATAGGAATTCTTCCTGTTACTCTTCTTGATCATGCTAGAAATGGAAATCTTTAATACTGAAGGGAAGGGGAGAATGAGCCTGGAAGCTGACACCTACACCAATACCCATCTCACCCACCTCCCAGGCCTCGAAGGTGTCTGAAGGTACAGGCATATCCTGGGACTTGTTTTTGCTAGCCTTGCTCCCTTGGCATGTTGGGAGCTGTAGTCTTTGCTAGCCACAGCCTGGCACAGCTGTTTCATGCCAGCTGCTGCCCACCCCCTGCAAGAAGAGTGAGATTTGGCCTACTCTGCCCTGCCCCCCTCCCCTGCAGTCCTGCCCCATGAGTCAGCTTGAAGCCATGGTCTAGAGCCAGACTGGCTGGGTGGCAGGGGAGTGAATCTTAGAGCGTCTTGTTGACAGGGTAGGAACTGAGAGGGCTCTGGAGTTAATGAGCAGATGCCAGATATGCTGGGGTCAGGTAAGGCATCATGTCATCACCTGGCTTCCCCAGGGCAAGGGCTCAAGAGGGCAACTGGGATGACCTGGAACTGGTGGTGCTAAGGAAAAGGCCCTTCCTGAATCTGTGTGGCTTGGGTGGAGGAAAGAAAGGGTAGAAATTAGTGCAGGTTGTACCTTCTGACAATGTTGCCATTGGTGTTCTGCCCTTTCCAGCCATCCCACCCACCACAGGGAACCAGAATTTTCTTAGGGATCTCAATTCTAAGGAGAATTTGGTGAAGTGGGATAGTGGGGTACAATTATGGGAACTTGGTGTGGGAGAGCTTTTCAGTCTCTGGGTATAATCTCTTTCTGCCTCCCTCCAACCCCCACCTCTGTTGTTCCTGATTCTCTCTTATACAATTAATATCTCTGCTTCTGTCATCTGGGGAACTTTTCTCTGCATTGTCAAGACTGCTGCCCAGATCTTTGGGACTTGCGTTCTACTTTTTTTGAGCCCTGCTTTGTGCTTACCCCTGTACTCAGAGTTGGATGGAGGAATGGGACACAGACCTGTCCTCAGAAACTCTATGGTCAGTCTAGAAGATGCTTTACTCACAGGAGTCAGCAGAACTGTTATTGAGCTTACAGGAAGTAGTAAGACTGCCATAGGTGAGGTCTCAGAGGAGGGAGAGATGCTTATGGTCTGGGGTAGACAGAGCAAGACTTTCTGGAGGAGATGTCATTTGGCCTAGCCAAGGAGGAAGAGTCTTGGGTAGGCATTCAAAGGGTACTCCTCAAAGGGGAAAGGGCATTGTGAAAGTCAGATAGCATGGGCTAATGCCCAAAGGAGAAGGCTGACTCTGGGGGCAGTTGGCTTTCAAATTGACATTCCCCTCACCCTAGTATGGGCTGGAATAGTTAGGGACGACCATCTTGTGCTCCAGTAGTTTGGGGTTTTGGTGTTGGATGTGTGAGTGCTGGGGGAGGGGCATGGAGAGGTACTCCCTAGTTGTTTCCAGCTGACTGACTGCTGCAGCCTTATCTCTAGTTTGCAGGGCTTTGCAGGAGGGCCCTGGAAAGTGCCTTCTGGCAGTGACTCCTTCCCCTTCCCCCTCTTGTTTTTGGTCGGATTTGTTGCCTCTTGTTAAAGAGACAGACTGCTGGAGGCAATCTGGAGTTTAGGGCTGAAGGGCCAGCTTTGAGCTGACTTGAGGTTTGTACCTCTGAGGACTGCTGATGGGGTGTAACTGTGTAAGACCTCTGGCCTTAGTGCTCCAGGATGGCACTTGTCTCTTTGGAGACAGACAAATAAGAAGGAGTTGTACAATTTGATGGCTTTGAGTAAGAGATCTGAATTCTGGCCCTGGTCACCTCTCAGCTGGCCTGGTCTCTTGGATCTAGGGGGTCTCTCATCCCTTCCTCCATGTAGGGCAGGAGACCTCAAATGGTGGCCCTGACAAGTAGTTATTGTACCTCAACTTACTTGTCACATCCTTATTACACTGAGCCAAGACCTGCCTCTCTGACTCCTTAGGGAACCCAACTCTGCCATCTGGGCCTGGATCCCAAGCCTGCCCCCTCTGTTTCTGAAGAGCCTCTCACATGGGAGAAGGATGTCCTGGGGTATACTATATTAGTCTATAATTGGTGACAGGTCTTACTCCTGGCTCCAGTGTTCCTGGCTTATGTCTGTTCTTCTCTCCTCAGGGTCCTGCTGAGCCCAGGAGCTGCACGGAATGGTGGCAGTCACCTTGCCAGTGCAGCAGGCATGGATCAGACTGCAAGCTAGGGGCACAAGGCATCAGTTGGGAAGAGGGGACTCACAGCTAGGCTTAAAGCCTCTTCATCGGGGTAAGTGCCAGGGAGAGGGAGGGGGAAGCAGGTCCAGTAAGAAGCCTGAGCTAAACCTGTCACCTTCTCAGGAGTTCTGAGAGTGGTCTCTATATTCCATTAGTCCATCCAGGGATTTGTATACATTCACCCCTGGGAACCCATTAAAGTCACCTCTTTAGGCAAGGAGAGGATCTGAATCTCAGCTGGAAGGAAGAAGACTCATTGATTCCCCTGACCACCTTTTCTTCTCTTCTCTTACACAGATGTCCCCAGGCCCCCCAGCCCAGGCCCAGCATAAAGGCCGTGTTGGGGGGCCCCCCTGACCCAAGGGGGGCTTCATGCGCCACGTGCAGGCGGAGCCGTCTCCATCCTCAGAGCCAGAGGCTGGCCCTTCACAGCCTCCAGTCAGACAGGGGGCCCTCCAGGGTGGCCTGCTCATGGGCTATAGCCCAGCAGGGGGGGCAGCATCCCCCGGGGTCTACCAGGTATCCATCTTTTCCCCTCCAGCTGGTGCCTCTGAACCTCACAGGGCCCTGAAGCGACCAGCCCCACCCACTGAGGGTCCCCGGGAGCTGAAGAGAGGCCCTGGGCTGGGGGCCAGAGAGGGATTACCCCCTGAAGAACCATCTACTGTGGGGCTCTTGGGCCCAGAGGGACTGGGGCTGGGACTAGGTGTGGCCAGCCAGCATTTCTCCCACCGTGGCCTCTGTGTTGTGGAACAGGGAAGTAGTGTCACCTCATCTTGGACTTCAGGGGCCTGGAGTCCCCCCTGCCCCCCATCAAATGCTTCCTGCAATACTTTGCACACCAGAGACTGGGCCTCCCCAGATCCAGGGGGACAGGGTTCCCTGGGGGAGTCCCCAGGGCCAGCCCCTCCAGGCCAGCTGCACACAATTGACACTGATTTGCACAGTCTTGCACAAATAGGGGGTAAGAGCCCAGTGGCTGGGGTGGGTAATGGGCGTAGCCTCTGGCCTAGGGAGTCCCCTGGCACTGCCAATGGGCACAGTCCCGAGCACACACCCCCTGGCCCTGGACCTCCAGGCCCCTGCCCCACCAAGCGAAGGCTGCTTCCTGCTGGAGAAGCCCCAGATGTCAGCTCTGAGGAAGAGGGGCCAGCCCCTCGGAGGCGCCGGGGAACCCTGGGCCACCCTACTGCTGCCAACAATTCTGATGCCAAAGCCACACCCTTCTGGAGCCACCTGCTGCCTGGGCCCAAGGAGCCTGTTTTGGTAAGTCAGTGAAGGAGCTCATTTACTCTTTCTCACTCCATCACTGCTTGAGTGCAGTGGTACAATCTTGGCTCACTGCAGTCTCCTCCTACCAGGCTCAAGCGATCCTCTCACCTCAACCTCCTGAGTATCTGGGACCACAGGCACATGACATTGCACCCAGCTGATTTTTTGGTATTTTTGGTAGAAATGGGGTTTCGCCATGTTGCCCAGGCTGGTCTTGAACTCCTGAGCTCAAGTGATCTACCTACCTCGGCCTTCCAAAGTGCTGTGATTACAGGCGTGAGCCACCGTGCCTGGCCTTCATGTACTCTTTTTTTTTTTTTTTTTTTTTTTTTGAGACGGAGTTTCACTCATGTTACCCAGGCTGGAGTGCAATGGCGCGATCTCGGCTCACCGCAACCTCCGCCTCCTGGGTTCAGGCAATTCTCCTGCCTCAGCCTCCTGAGTAGCTGGGATTACAGGCACGCGCCACCATGCTCAGCTAATTTTTTGTATCTTTAGTAGTGACAGGGTTTCACCATGTTGACCAGGATGGTCTCGATCTCTTGACCTCGTGATCCACCCGCCTTGGCCTCCCAAAGTGCTGGGATTACAGGCTTGAGCCACCGCGCCTGGCTCATGTACTCTTAAGTGGATATTTGTGTGGGTAAAGGTGGAGGCCTGGGGGAGGTGGTGTTCCTTTGAGAGTTTGTGATGAGCTTCTACCCCAAAACATACATGGGCTTCACCCAGTTTCTTTTCCCAATCTTTTATCTCCATAGGACCCAACAGACTGCAGTCCCATGGGGAGGAGGCTGAAAGGTGCCCGTCGCCTGAAGCTGTAAGTGACCAGCTTTTCCCTCTACCCTGTTGCTGAGAATGGGAGAAGTCTGTAATCTTCTTTCCACTACCAGAGTAGGGGTACCCCAGGGCAGAAGCCCTAGATAGTGGCAAAAGGTGGAGTCCAAGGGCATGAGCAGGAATCCCAGAATACCTCAAGCCAACCCCCTGTGTGTCCCCTCCTCTACCAGGAGCCCCCTTCGAAACCTCCGGAAGGGTCCAGGCCTGCTGAGCCCCCCCAGTGCCTCCCCTGTTCCTACCCCTGCTGTCAGCCGTACCCTGCTGGGCAACTTTGAGGTAGCTCCCCTTGGGCTCTGTGACTGGGAGGGTCCAGGGAGGGGTGGGATGGTGGAATGTGTCTTGGATGGATAAGGAAAAGAATCAGCATCTCTCTCATAATGTGTTTTCCCCACCCTAACCCCAGGAATCATTGCTGCGAGGACGTTTTGCACCATCTGGCCACATTGAGGGCTTCACAGCAGAGATTGGAGCTAGTGGGTCCTACTGCCCCCAGCATGTCACGCTACCTGTCACTGTTACCTTCTTTGATGTTTCTGAGCAGAATGCCCCGGCTCCCTTCCTGGTATGCCTTGACTCCAACCCCAAAGTCAGCTCATCAGGAGGATGAGGGGTTGGGGGCAGGGCCAAGGGGCAAGAGGTATTTCTTGCTTATTCCTCACCTAGGAGTGAGTCAGGTCAGGGCAAGGTAAGGAGAACTCTAGAGTAGGGCAGGGACAGGTTCAGGGTGAGAGATTGTAGAGAGGGATGTGTATTTGGGGCTCAGGGTTTTCCTAGTCCCCACCTTGACTCATGGCTCCCTGTCCTTCCCAGGGCGTCATGGATCTGAAACCCCTGGGGAGGAAGGGTTACAGCGTGCCCAAGGTGGGCACCATCCAAGTGGTGAGTTTGCCCTGAGGGAGTGGGAATGGAGAGAGAGGAAAGCAGCCCTCTGGCTCTACCAACCTTAACTGTCCTGCCCCCAGACCTTATTTAACCCCAACCAGACTGTGGTGAAGATGTTCCTCGTGACCTTTGACTTCTCGGACATGCCTGCTGCCCACATGACCTTCCTGCGCCATCGTCTCTTTTTGGTGCCTGTGGGTGAGGAGGGAAATGCTAACCCCACCCACCGCCTCCTCTGCTACTTGCTGCACCTCAGGTGAGGAGAGGGCCCAGGGACAGCTGGGGAGGCCCAGGTATCCCTTCCCTGAAGAGGTTCTCTCCTTCGGTACTGTCTGGATTCTTATTGGTGTATTTTTAAATGTTTATTTACACATTTATTTATTTATTTTTAGGGATGGGTTCTCGCTATGTTGCTCAGGCTGGTCTCCAACTCCTGGGCTCAAGCAGCCCTCCCACTGGGGCCTCCCAAAGCACTGGAACGACAGGCATGAGCCACTGCAACCAGCCTGGATTCTTACTTTGATCACATTGTCCTCCTCCAGGTTCCGGAGCTCCCGCTCAGGCCGCTTAAGCCTGCATGGAGATATCCGCCTGCTTTTTTCCCGCCGGAGCCTAGAGCTGGACACAGGGCTCCCCTACGAACTGCAGGCTGTGACCGAGGCCCCTCATAATCCACGTTATTCACCTTTGCCCTGATTGCCAGCACTCTGAACCCATGTGGGCTAATGACCTGCCCATCCTGCTTCATCTTAGACAGAGAACATGTATGGAGAGATGGCAAGAGACCCTTCAGGCTTGAATTAAAGCCCTCATCATGCTCACGCCCAAATGGATTATTTGGGTGTTTAAAGCTTCTGATCTTTACTACACCCTGCCCTACTTCGGGTACTCCATGTGCCTGTCCCCTCCCTTGGGTTTCCCAGGCTAGCTTAGGTAGTAGGGAGGAACCGGAGCTACCCTGAGGTTGTCCCAAGTTCCCAGGCAAGTCATGCCAGCGTTGCCTCCCTGTCCTGGGCAGGGGCCACTTATTATTTTATTTATTTTTAATTTATAATTTATTCAAATTGGATTGCCTTGGTAACCTCCCACACCTGGTAATTGGCATCACCCCCTCCCCCTCTTTTCCTACTCTCAGATACTGCTCCAATCTCAGGAGTTGAAGAGGCTTATGCGGAGGGTGGAAGGAGAACTGCTCTCTCTCAGCTGAGGGAAGAGGGGTTATTCCAGAGGGACTGAGTCAGTAGCCAAAGACTCAGTTTCCCCTGTCCTTCCCCTAGTCCCTTCACTTCCCCTACCCTTTGACCTATCTCTGAAAGCCAAGTTATGCGTATGTGTGTGTGCGCACAAACTTGTCTTTGTGTGGTATGTGTGTGTGAAAGAGAGTGTGCATGTATGCACACACACAGGGGCTAACCACCCCTCACCTAGGGCTCCAGACTCCAGTTGTCCCTTTCTTCCTACCTGTGTCTCCTTGCTTTGGGGTCCTGACTGAAGAAGGTGTCCAGGGGGCAGAGGCAGGGCCAAGGACTGGGGTGCCTCCTCTCACCTGGCCAGACTCTGACCCACCTACCTCAGCTGGGGTGAGGGGCACTCCTCAAACTCAGTCATGTGGTTCCCAACTACCCCATTCCCCACTCCAGACTCTGACCCAGCCTCAGTCCTGATTCCTGGGGCTGGGCTGAGGGGAACAAGCATTTGCTGAAACTTGAAAAAACAAAACAAAAACAGGAAAAAATTGTACCTGGTACTTTTTTTTAGAAAAAAAAACTAAAAAAGAAAATAAATTCTTGTTTGGAAACTTGAACTAAGCTCTACTTTTGTTGTTGTTGGGGAGAGGGTGTTAAGGGAGATGGAGGCCTGCCTGGAGTTGGGACTCTGACCTTTCTACCAGAGAGGAGGCAACAGGCCTGGGCCCATGAGGTCTTAGGCTAGTCTCTGCTGATTCTTGGGGCCTGGTCTGGCTCCTTTCGGAGGGGTTGGTGGGTAAAGTTCAGCCTTAGGTGCTGAACTCTGAATTCTAGATCAGGATTCTAATACTGGTTCTGTTAATGACTTTAGTCCCTCAGAACGTCAGTGCCCTTATATGTAAAATGGAGGTGACTACGGAGGTCTCTTGACTACCAGAGCATTAGGGATGTGTGCATGGTAACATGCTCCAGACAAGGTTGAACGCTGAGGCTGTTTGCTGGACTCTGTGTGTTAAGACTAGGCATGACAGACCTTGCTTGGGAAGACAGGGAAAGAGCTGTAGTGTCTTGAGAAAAGCGGGGAGGGGAAAATCTCGGCCCAATCGCCAGGCAATGTTAGGCCCAGTTTCCATGGCAGCAAGATTGGGGTCAGTCCCCAGTGGGGCGGCTGGGCATAGCACAGCGGGACTACCAGAAAATGTCACTATGGCAACCATGGCAACGAGTCAGCTCCAATCCACTGGTCGCTATAGTGACAGACGGGGCGATTCTACGTTCTAGAGGGCAAACTGAGTCTCAGGTGAGGGTGAAGAATTCAGCGCGTGGTGTCGGTGAGTGATATGCAGACGGAAAATGGCCTCCATTTTGGCCATTAGGCCGGGATCCTGGCCGCGAATAGCTAGCTAAACCCAGGACAATCGCAGCCCTCCGCCTTCTCTGGAAGGTCTGCGTTTCCCAGGGAACAACTTGAGGCGCGTTAGACCGAGTAACCCTGATTGGGTGAGTGTTGAAAGAGGGAGGGAATGGCCAGAAGTACATCCGGGTGAGCGGAACTGCTCGGGTAGGCTTCTGGGAGCGACCGCTCTGCTCCACGTCTCGTTGATTCCGGAGGTCACTGAGGCGGTGGGAAATGCTGGCGCGCGCGGCGCGGGGCACTGGGGCCCTTTTGCTGAGGGTGAGAGCAAGGCAACATTTCCAGAGGGGCGGGATGGAGATCACTTGGGTCTTCCGCTGGGAAAGAGCGAAATTGCAACTTTGGGAGAGGACTGGGGTCAGAGGTCATGGTCCCCATGTGATTCTCCGACGATCCTGAGGGTCGTGGTTTATGGATGTGCCTTCAGGACCGAGGGGCGGGGTGTCTGGCCAGATGGGATCCCTGCTCACCCACTTCTTTCCTGCAGGGCTCTCTACAGGCTTCGGGCTGCGCTCCGCGCCGTGCCTCCTCTGGATTGCCCCGAAACACCGTGGTACTGTTTGTGCCGCAGCAGGAGGCCTGGGTGGTGGAACGAATGGGCCGATTCCATCGGATCCTGGAGCCTGTGAGAACCTCTTCTGCCCACCCTGGGCCAACCAGATGACCAATCCCTCACGACATGGAGTGTTGGGAGGACCTCCTTTGGGCCTGCCCGCACTGTTAGCTCCCAACTCTGCAGGCCAGACCTGACAGGGCCCAGGCTGCTGACCATCATCCCCATGTTACCACCTTTTCCTATGCATCTCACAGGTCTCATTCTTGGGAATCTCCCCTGCCCTACCTCTTAGTCTCCATAGAGATGACTATTCTACTGGCTCCAATTCTCGTAACTCTCCCCTCCATTCAGGGGCCTAGTCTTGCATTCCTTTTCTCTTGGGTTTTCTTACCAGTAACACCTCAGTCTTCTGAGGACTTATTTCTTAGTAGGGGCTGCTGCTTTTCTGGGCATGTTCCACGTGTTGACTCCCTACATACTCCAGGACTCGCTTAGGTCCCAATCCCATAGTTCCCACCCTTCTGAGGACCCATGAATCCTCTTCCCAGGGTTTGAACATCCTCATCCCTGTGTTAGACCGGATCCGATATGTGCAGAGTCTCAAGGAAATTGTCATCAACGTGCCTGAGCAGTCGGCTGTGACTCTCGGTGAGGGGTTCAGGGTGACATGGGTGCTCTGAGACTGTTAGGATGTGGTTGATGTAGATCCAGAGTGTAGGAGAAAGAACTGGTTGGGACTTAGAGGCCTGACTTTCCTCCTTTTCTCTCCTGGTTCTACAGACAATGTAACTCTGCAAATTGATGGAGTCCTTTACCTTCGCATCATGGACCCTTACAAGGTATCTGCCCCCTACTTTATCCAGCCTTTTCGGTTGCCCTCTTCACTGAAATCTTGCGCCCAATCTTCTTACACTGTCCATGCCCATTTCAGGCAAGCTATGGTGTAGAGGACCCCGAGTATGCTGTCACCCAGCTGGCTCAGACAACTATGAGATCAGAGCTTGGCAAACTCTCTCTGGACAAAGTCTTCCGGGTAAGCAGATCTGAGCCAGAGTTAGGGTTTGAAGGCACAAACCTGACACTCCCAGTCCTTTCTGAAGGTCAAGATCAGCCCCAGGCCCGTCTCAGTTTAGGCCCTTGATAGGTAGGTTGAGGCTGTGGGGCTTATACCTTTCTTTCTCCAGGAACGGGAGTCCCTGAATGCGAGCATTGTGGATGCCATCAACCAGGCTGCTGACTGCTGGGGTATCCGCTGCCTTCGTTACGAGATCAAGGATATCCATGTGCCACCCCGGGTGAAAGAGTCTATGCAGATGCAGGTAGGGGCCAAGCTGGGGTGGGAAAAGGACCTCCCAGGAAGATCCAGACTCCCCTCCTGTTGTGATGGGTAGAGTTGGAGGTCTGTGTGGGTTTCCCTTGGCTTGTTGATTGGGGTTGTGGCGGGCTTCCAGGTGGAGGCAGAACGGCGGAAACGGGCCACAGTTCTAGAGTCTGAGGGGACCCGAGAGTCGGCCATCAACGTGGCAGAGGGGAAGAAACAGGCCCAGATCCTGGCCTCCGAAGCAGAAAAGGCTGAACAGATAAATCAAGCAGCAGGTCAGGAGAGGGTAGAGGCTCAGGGAGGAGCAAGGCATGGTCCTTTGAAGATTGGTTCTAGGGCAGGAGCTTTGGGGTACCCTGACTTCATGGGTCAAGCAAGCTCTGTCCCTTCTCTTACAGGAGAAGCCAGTGCAGTTCTGGCCAAGGCGAAGGCTAAAGCTGAAGCTATTCGAATCCTGGCTGCAGCACTGACACAACATGTGAGAGGCCCCTAGGTGGGAATGGGGACAGGCATTCACAGTGAAAGGGGTTCTCTTATCTACCCCTGAGGAGAGTTCCTACCTCTGTGGGCTCTGTTGAGCCAGATTACATGGTCCTTTTTATTGTGAACTGCTTTCTTCATTCCCCATCCACCCCTCCTCCGTGTCTGTGATCTCTGATTTTATCCCCCTGTGGTCACAGAATGGAGATTCAGCAGCTTCACTGACTGTGGCGGAGCAGTATGTCAGCGCATTCTCCAAACTGGCCAAGGACTCCAACACTATCCTACTGCCCTCCAATCCTGGCGATGTCACCAGCATGGTGGCTCAGGTTAGAGCTCTCTGGGGACCCAGCACAGAGTACCAGTGCCAGGGCCTGAACTGAGACCCCACCACCGTCATCAACACTTACATACCATAAAGGTCTTCAGAGTGCCTTGGCCTTACACCTCCCTTCATTCTTTGTAGAGATGGAATCTAAGAATGAAACATCTCCACTCAGTCCTGCAAATATGGAAATTCTTGAGATTTCTATTTTTGGCAGATACCTGTGTTGTTATTCTGAGAGTTACCTCACTCCAATGGTTTGTAAGATTCCTAAAATCAACTCCAGAGCTTACAAGACAGGCTTGAGAGAGGGAGGAAGGAAAACTAACTCACTGGCCCCCATGCCGTTTTTCCCTTTTAGCCATCGATAGGCTGGGCTGCACCTCTGTCAGATGTCCTCATGGTACTCTCTCTGTCCCTCTCCTCAGGCCATGGGTGTATATGGAGCCCTCACCAAAGCCCCAGCACCAGGGGCTCCACACTCGGTCTCCAGCGGGAGTAGCAGAGACGTCCAGAGTACAGATGCAAGTCTTGATGAGGAACTTGATCGAGTCAAGTTGAGTTAGTGGAGCTGGGCTTGGTTAGGAAGTCTGGGGACAAGGAAGCAACATTTCCCTTTTCTGGCTCTAGCTTCCCTGCCAAGATTTTCGTTTTTATTTTTTTATTTGAACTTTAGTCATGTAATAAACTCACCAGTGGCAAACCAGAAACTGTCCTCTTTGATTGTGGAATGAAGTTGGGAAAGTCACTAGCATTTTCCTTGGATTTAGTCCTGTCAGCATGATGCCTCTGAACAACAGTGAACTTCGTGTAAAGTGAAACTATCTTTTTCATCTTCAAGAGAAACTGTGGGATAGGGTGGAAGAATTAAACCACATGTCCACTGAACTGCTGGCTGGGAAGTGAAGTCCCCTTCCTGCTAAGTGTGGGGCTGTGCATTCAAGGCAGGTGTTTGGGGGGTCTTTTCTGCACTGGCAGGGTAGTACTGTTGCATGCTTAAAGGGTCTTCAGGGACTGAGGGTACTCATTCATTTATTCAAAAACATTGAATGTCTGCTGAGTGCCAAGCTCATTGCTAGACACTGGATTACAAAAACAACTGAAATCCAGTGGTCCCTACTTTCACAGAATACAAGATCAGGTAAGGAAGACAAGACAGGAAGCAGACAGTGATAGAAAGTGATAAATGAGCCGGGCGCGGTGGCTCAAGCCTGTAATCCCAGCACTTTGGGAGGCCGAGGCGGGTGGATCACGAGGTCAAGAGATCGAGACCATCCTGGTCAACACGGTGAAACCCCGTCTCTA
>NW_016107464.1:1402150-1422227 GCF_001604975.1 Cebus imitator | reverse complement strand
TGCCTATAATCCCAGCAGTTTGGTAGGTTGAGGGGGCAGATGACGAGGTCAAGAGATCCAGACCATCCTGGCCAACATGGTGAAACCCCATCTCTACTAAAAATACAAAAATTAGCTAGGCGTGGTAATGTGCGCTTGTAGTCCCAGCTACTCTGGAGGCTGAGGCAGCAGAATTGATTGAACCTGGGAAGTGGAGGTTGTAGTAAGCCGAGATCATGCCACTGCATTCCAGCCTAGGACAGAGCAAGACTGACTCAAAAAAAAAAAAAAAAAGAAAGAAATGCTATGATAGAGGAAAGTTCTGGCTTTGGGATCCTGGTGGGAGGAGCATATCAGCTTGTGAGTAGCAGGGTTGCTGACTGCCATTGTGCTCAGGCTGAAAAAATTAGCATGTTTTCATCAGGTCCTGGACCAGAATATACAAAGCCTCATTGCTTGAAAGAAGTTGGCTGAAGGGTATAGTGTTAAGGGGGATGTGACTACATGGCAAGGGTTGTCACAGGGAGCGAGATTCTTGTGAAGGGGTTGGACATTATCCCTTGAGTAATAGGGAAACCATGAAGGGTTTTTTTTTCCCTTCCCATGAATAATTTTAAGATAAAACATCACATTGGCTGGGCATGGTGGCTCATACCTGTGATCCCAGCACTCTGGGAGTCCGAGGCAGGAGGATCACTTGAGCCCAAGAGTTGGAGACCACCCTAGGCAACACGGTAAGACACCATCACTACAAAAAAAAAAAAAAAAAAGAAAAGTAATCATGTTAATGTTTTAGATAGAGCTGTTCTGCTGCAATGTGGAGAAGGGATAGTAGGGAGCCATAGGAGGCTGGGAGGACAGTGAGAAGGCTGTCTCAGTGATCCTGGAGAGGGGATGAGGCCTGAACTGAGATAAGGGGCCATCGGGATAAAGGTGAAGAATGACTCAACATTTTTTTGAATTAATGTATTCCTTTATTCATTTGGTCAGTATCTGAACCTCCGTTATATGCTAGGCGCTGAGGATATAATAATGAAGAAAACAAAATTCCCTGACCTCAACGAACTCACATTCTACTTGAAGGGGACAAAACATAAATATGTGTAGAATTTCAGATGCTGATGAATTGTGCTATGGAAGAAATTAAGGAAGTGAGGGAATTTTTGCAGGGGATATGATGGTAGAAGGTGCTGTACTATTAAGTAGGGGATTCCAGGAAGCCTCACTGATGTTACAGTTGAGCTTAGATATGAAGGTGATGGAGATCCATTTGGGCATCTGGAACTGAAGCTGACAAAGGAGACTGCAAATGCAAAGGCCCTGAGGCAGGGCTGCTGTGAATGGAACAGAGTTACGGAAGCAAAGAAGTGGCAGCTAGATGAATCAGAAAAGGAGGAGGCAGATAGTGTGCAGGGCCCTGTAAAGCCAATGCAAGAACTTTTACTCTGAGATGAGAAACTCTTGGACAGGTTTTGGTTTGGTTTGTTTCTTTTTTTACACCAAATTCTTTTTTTTGTTGAGACAGCCTTGCTCCATCGCCCAGGCTGGAGTGCATTGGCACGATCTCTGCTCACTGCAGCCTCAGCCTCTTCTCTTCAAGTGATTCTCGTGCCTCAGCCTCCTGAGTAGCTGGGACTACAGGTGCACACCACCATGCCTGGCTAAATTTTGTATTTATTTATCTATTTTTGAGATGGAGTCTTGCTCCGTTGCCCAGGCTAGAGTACAGTGGTGCAATCTTGGCTCACTGCAACCTCCGCCTCCTAGATTCAAGTGATTCTCCTGCCTCAGCCTCCAGAGTAGCTGGGGATACAGACACCCACTACTGTGCCTGGCTAAATTTTTGTTTTATTTTGTTTTTAAAGATTGGGTTTCACCATGTTGTCCAGGCTGGCCTTGAATTCTTGACCTTGTGATCTGCTTGGCCTCCCAAAGTGCTGGGATTACAGGTATGAGCCACCACGCCTGGCCTGCTAATTTTTGTATTTTTAGTAGAGATAGAGATGGGGTTTCACCATCTTGGCCAGGCTGGTCTTGAACTCCTCCTGACCTTGTGATCCACCTGCCTCAGCCTCCCAAAGAGCTGGTATTACAGGTGTGAGCCACCACACCCGGCTGGCCTTTTAAGACAGGGCCTTGCGCGGTGGCTTACGCCTATAATCCCAGCACTTTGGGAGGCCGAGGTGGGTGGATCACAAGGTCAAGAGATTGAGACCATCCTGGTCAACATGGTGAAACCTCGTCTCTACCAAAAATACAAAAATTAGCTGGGCATGGTGTCGCGTGCCTGTAGTCTCAGCTACTCTGGAGGTTGAGGCAGGAGAATTGCTTGAACCCCAGGAGGCGGAGGTTGCGGTGTGCCGAGATTGTGCCATTGTACTCCAGCCTGGGTAACAAGAGTGAAACTGTGTCTCAAAAAAAAAAAAAAAAGGGCCTTGCTCTGGTGCCCAGACTAGAGTGCAGTGGCCTGATAGGCTCACTGCAGCCTCTACCTCCCTGGATTAAGCAATCCTTCCATCTCAGCCTCTGGAGTAGCTGGAACTACAGGTGCCTGCCACCATGTCCACCTAAATTTTGTATTTTTTGTAGAGATGGGGTTTCACTATGTTGTCCAGGCTGGTCCAGAACCTCTGGATTCAGGGGATCCACCTGCCTCGGCCTCCCAGTGTTGGGATTACAGGCGTGAGCCACCTCACCCAGACTTTGTTTTTAATAGTGGCCTTATTGAAATATTCACACATCAGGGTGGGCATGGTAGCTCACGCCTGTAATCCCAACACTTTGGGAGGCTGAGTCTGGAGGATTGCTTGAGCCTAGGAGTTCAAAACAGAATTCACACATCATGCAATTCTTTCATTTAAAATATAAATGTAGCCAGGTGCGGTGGCTCAAGCCTGTAATCCCAGCACTTTGGGAGGCCGAGGCAGGTGGATCACAAGGTCAAGAGATCGAGACCATCCTGGTCAACATGGTGAAACCCCGTCTCTACTAAAAATACAAAACATTAGCTGGGCATGGTGGCGCGTGCCTGTAATCCCAGCTACTCAGGAGGTTGAGGCAGGAGAATTGCCTGAACCCAGGAGGCGGAGGTTGCGGTGAGCCGAGATCGCGCCATTGCACTCCAGCCTGGGTAACAAGAGTGAAACTCCGTCTCAAAAAATAAATAAATAAATAAAATAAAATGAAATATAAATGTAGCAACTTTTAGTATATTCACAGAATTGTGCAACCACCACAATTTTACAACTGTTTCAGAGACCCCCTCCACAATATTCCATTGTATAAATACACCATTTTTTTGTTTATCAGTTTGTCAGTAATGGAGATTTGGGCTTCCACATTTTGGCTATTAGGAATAAGGCTATTTTATTTATTTATTTTTTTGAGACATGGTCTCACTCTGTTGCCCAGGCTGGAGTGCAATGGTGAGATCACAGCTCACTGCAGCCTTGACCTCCCCAGGCTCAGGTGATCTTCTCACCTTAGCCTCCTGAGTAGCTGGTACTACAGGCACATGCCACCACACCTGGGTAAATTTTGTGCTGGGATTACAGGTGTGATCCATTTTGCCCAGCCATGAATAAGGCTACTATTAACATTCATGTACAAGTTTTTGTTTGGACATAAATATTAATTCCTCTTGGGTTTATACCTAGGACTGAAATTGCTGGGTCATTTGATAATTATGTTAATCATTTTGAATTATCTGTTTTTACAGTCCCACCAGCAGCCTATGAGAGTTCTAATTTCTCCTCATTGCCAACACTTGTTGACTACAGCCATCCTCGTGGGTTCGAAGCAGTATCTCCAGCATTTCCTGATGGCTTATAGTAAGTCTCTTTCCAATGTGTCTATTGGCTATTTTTATATCTTCTTTGGAAAAATGTCTAATCAAATTCTTTGTCCATTAATTTGATTTAATTTGATAATTTGTTTTTTTCCCCCTCTTCTACTCTTGTTTTGTTTGTTTATTTTTTGAGACAAGATCTTGCTTTGTCGCCCCGGCTGGAGTGCAGTGGTGCAACCTCGGGCCACTGCAGCCTCTGCTTCCCGGGGTCGAGTGATTCTCCTGCCTCAGCCTCCCAAGTAGCTGGAATCTCAGGCACCTGCCATCATGCCCGGCTAATTTTTATATTTTTAGTAGAGACGGGGTTTCGCCATGTTGGCCAGTCTGGTCTCCAACTCCTGAACTTAGGTGATCTACCCGCCTCGGCCTCCCAGTGCTGGGATTACAGGCGTGAGCTACCACGCCTGGCCGGCCTCCCCTCCTCTACTCCGAAGGATTATTTGCTTAATTATTCAGTTGTAAGATTCAGTTAGAGGCTTTGAGAGGAGGAGTAATGAAATCTCAGTTGGACTCAGCTAAGTAAAAAGGGGAAAATACGTATTATTTATCTCCACTTTACAGATGAGGTAATGCCTAATAATGACAATATGTGCGGCCGAGCTAGGATTCAAGTTAAGTTTGACTCCAGCAGCCGTGCTCTTAGTCGTAACCATGAACGGACAGTGGTTCCCTGAACTCTTCCTCCAGCTTGGTCCATTATCCACAGTTCTCAATTACTAAATCTCCCATCAAACTCGGGCCAGCCCCACGCTCCTGGCCAAACTTCCACCGAGGTGCCGGCAGATGGCGATGGAGCCACCAGAGGGCCGCTCTGTCTGACGCGCGCACCTCTGTGGTACCAGGCCGTAGGCGCCGCCACCGTCGCACTTCCGGGTGCCGTTGCAGGTGAGCCAGGGTCTCCTGAGAACCTCACCCCCCGTATTTCCCTCACCCTGAAATAAGGGAATCTCCCCTTTCCCCTCAGCTTCCAACCAAGGGTGCTCAGTACTGCAGCTAGGGTACCCAGCGGGAGGCTGGGTAGCTACCAGAGAAGGCAGAGCTGGTCGGGCGCCTAGGTCCCAGCGAGGCCCAACTGGCTCTCGACCCGCGCCCCTGCCTCGCTGCTGGGCAAAGATCGTACCTCAGGTCTCCAGGCGAACCTGGCTGCCCGGAAGCGGGGCGTGACTCCTCCGCTTCGTCCCCTCGGTCCCCACCAGGCGGCGCCGTCGGCTGGGCCCGGTTTCCCTTGCGGCTTCAATCCCTTTCCACCCTTGTGGGCATTGAGATTGGCGAGGGGAGAGGCGCAGAAACGGCCTGTAAGAGAGCCTGGCTACCAATTGAAATAAATTGCCCTCGTGACTGTGTGTTTTCAGCGTTAGGATTTCCTGCCTGTATTATGTGAACATTCCTATGCTCCACCCCTCAAAGATCCTGATTCAGTAGATCTGGGGTGGGAACTGGAAATAGGTTTTATTTTGATTTGAGATGGCGTCTTGCTCTGTTGTCCGGGCTGGAATGCAGTGGCGCCATCTCGGCTCACTGCAACATCTGCATCCCGGGTTCAAGCAATTCTCCTGCCTCAGCCTCCTGAGTAGCTGGGACTACAGGTGCGTGCCACCACACCCAGCTAATTTTTGTATTTTTAGTAAGGACAGTTTCACCACGTTGGCCAGGCTGGTCTTGAACTCCTAACCTCAGGTGATCCACCCACCTCAGCCTCCCAAGGTGCTGGGATTACAGGTGTGAGCCACCGTGCCCAGCCTGGAAATAGCAGGAGAGGAATATTGCGATGAGTTGGCTATGGGACGGTTTATCTCCAGGAAGGTTTACAGGCGAAAGTGATTCTAGCTGGGCTTGTATTCAGGGACCAGAATATCCACTGGTTATTTGCCCCATGGTAACGAATTTCCTTCCCCACCCCTATTAGGATGCAGAAAGCCTCAGTGCTGCTCTTTCTGGCCTGGGTCTGCTTCCTCTTCTACACTGGCATTACCCTCTTCACCAGTGGCTTCCTGCTCACCCGTTTGGAGCTCACCAACCATAGCAGCTGCCAAGAGCCTCCAGGCCCTGGGTCCCTGCCACCGGGGAGCCAAGGGAAACCTGGGGCCTGCTGGATGGCTTCCCGATTTTCACGGGTTGTGTTGGTGCTAATAGATGCTCTGCGATTTGACTTCGCCCAGCCCCAGCACTCACATGCACCTGGAGAGCCTCCTGTCTCCCTACCCTTCCTGGGCAAATTAAGCTCCTTGAAGAGGATCCTGGAGATTCAGCCCCACCATGCCCGGCTCTACCGATCTCAGGTTGACCCGCCTACCACCACCATGCAGCGCCTCAAGGCCCTCACCACTGGCTCACTGCCTACCTTTATTGATGCTGGTAGTAACTTCGCCAGCCATGCCATAGTGGAAGACAATCTCATTAAACAGCTCACCAGTGCAGGTCAGTGTGGGCCACTTTGAAGGCCAGAAGTACCTTGTCAAACTTCCTCAAAATTTGAAGGGAGTCAGACCTTTGGATGCCCAGATGCACACTTGACTATGGTGTAGGGAGACAGAGGAGAAGGAGGAGGCCAGGGCCCTGCTTTTAGGGAGCTAAGTTTGGGAGACAGAGGAGAAGGGATCTGGGCTTTGTTCCTATGAAGTTTCTCATCTGAATGGAGTGTAAGTTTTACTCTTGGGGACCTCTCAGTAAAAGGGAGAAGGGAAGAGAAGAGAAAAGATGTGGATCTTGGCTTGCAAATGTGGAGAAGAAAGCAGAGAGATCCAGGCCCTCTTCACTCACTGACTTGTAAAAGGCAGGATACACCCAGGTAAAACAAATCTGTAGAGACAGACACCCAGTGACATAACTAGCAGAGCGTTTTGTAGGAAAGAAGTATGAGGTCTGGGTGGAGTATGGTTATCAGGGAAAACTTCCTGGTGGAAAATGTTAGGCTCTGAAGGATAAGGATTGCTGTATGCAATTGCTGTGCTTCAGGTTGCATGGTTGGTACTTCTGATGGGTCTTTAAAGGGCCTCTTTTCCTCTTTTCTCCTGACCCTGACTCTTGTTCAGGCTCTGACCTCTCTTTCATGTCACTGCAGGAAGGCGTGTAGTCTTTATGGGAGATGATACCTGGAAAGACCTTTTCCCTGGAGCTTTCTCCAAAGCTTTCTTCTTCCCATCCTTCAATGTCAGAGACCTAGACACGGTGGACAATGGCATCCTGGAACACCTCTATCCCACCAGTGAGCATGGGGCCAGAGTTCTAAGACTGGGAGCTGGGGAAGACTGCTTTAGTCCACAAATTCTGAGCCTCTCATGGGTGTAACAGCCTGGGCTTGTATCTCTGGACATAGAGGAGTGTCAAAGGCTGGCTGGGGTTGAGAAGTGGGTCTTAGTCCTCTGTGCTCAGTGTTCTCCCCTTCACAGTGGACAGTGGTGAATGGGACGTGCTGATTGCTCACTTCCTGGGTGTGGACCACTGTGGCCATAAGCATGGCCCTCACCACCCTGAAATGGCCAAGAAACTTAGCCAGATGGACCAGGTGATCCAGTGAGTGTGGGGTATTGGCTGGGGGAGTGGGTTTGTGTCTGAGAATCTCAGGATATGTGGTCCCAGGAGAAGAAGCTCTTATTTTAGAGCTTCTTTCCTGGCTGAATTCTGTCTTCTCTAGGCCTTCCTCTGAAGCTAGAGGCCTCATCCATCTTGAATACCTCAATGTGTAGCTTTGGGCATCAGGATCATGGCCGAAGACATGTCTCTCTGCCAAAGGTCTAGGCCTTACTAATGGAGTTATAGCTGAGGGTGAATAGGCCCTTGAGAAAAATACCCATTTCTACTCCTGATACATTTCTTGGCCCCCAGGGGACTTGTGGAGCATCTGGAGAATGACACACTGCTAGTAGTGGCTGGGGACCATGGGATGACCACGAATGGAGACCATGGAGGGGACAGCGAGCTGGAGGTCTCAGCTGCACTCTTTCTGTACAGCCCCACAGCACTCTTCGCCAGCACCCCACCAGAGGTGAGGCCTGGGATGTTCCTCAAATGTTCTCCCAGTAATCAGCCCATGTTACCATCATAGCATCCTCATGAATACCTCTATTTTAGGTCCCCAAATCCATTATCCTGGGTATTCCCCACTCCCATTTCTTACCTAGGCTCCTATGTCTCCCATCTAAAACATTGACTTCAGCTTTATGGTGACCTGTTGACCAGTTACCTTTCCCTTTAGGAGCCAGAGGTGATTCCTCAAGTTAGCCTTGTGCCCACACTGGCCTTGCTGCTGGGCCTGCCTATCCCATTTGGGAACATCGGGGAAGTGATGGCTGAGGTATTCTCAGGGGGTGAGGACTCCCAGCCCCTCTCCTCTGCTTTAGCCCAAGCCTCAGCTCTCCATCTCAATGCTCAGCAGGTAGGTAAGTGGGGCTGGGATTCCAGGTGACAGAGCTAGGGTGGGCATGAGAGAAGCATAATGAACCACTCTATTGTCCTTTGACTAGTCTTAATCCCGCCTTCCATACCTATATTCCTCTTCTGTTATCCCTCCCTTCCCCCATCCTGGACAGAATTTGGGTCCTTGATTTCCAGGCACCCCCTTTTGTAATACCTTTTCTTGCCTCTGCCCCAGTGTATGTCTCTGACCTGTTTCCCTCGGCCTCTGACCTTTTCTCTACCAGGTGTCCAGATTTCTTCGTACATACTCAGCTGCTACTGAGAACCTTCAAGCTAAGAAGCTTCATCAGCTACAGAAACTCTTCTCCAAGGCCTCTGCTGACTACCAGTGGCTTCTGCAGAGGCCCAAAGGGGCTGAAGCGACACTGCCGACTGTGATTGCTGAGCTGCAGCAGTTCCTGCGGGGAGCTCGGGCCATGTGCATCGAGTCTTGGGCTCGTTTCTCTCTGGTCCGCATGGCGGGGGGTGCTGCTCTTTTGGCTGCTGCCTGCTTTATCTGCCTGATGGCATCCCAGTGGGCAATATCCCCAGGCTTCCCATTCTGCCCTCTACTCCTGATACCTGTGGCCTGGGGCCTGGTTGGGGCCACAGTGTATGCTGTACTCCTGGGAACTATTGAGCTGAAGCTAGATCTAGTGCTTCTAGGAGCTGTGGCTGCAGTAAGCTCATTCCTGCCTTTTCTGTGGAAAGCCTGGGCTGGCTGGGGGTCCAAGAGGCCCCTGGCAACCCTCTTTCCCATACCTGGGCCCGTCCTATTATTTCTGCTCATTCGCTTGGCTGTGTTCTTCTCTGATAGTTTTGTTGTAGCTGAGGCCAGGGCCACCCCCTTCCTTTTGGGCTCATTCATCCTGCTCCTGGTTGTCCAGCTTCACTGGGAGGGCCAGCTCCTTCCACCTAAGCTGCTCCCAATGCCCCGCCTTGCCACTTCAGCCACAGCAAACTCCCCACGGCACAATGGTGCATATGCCCTGAGGCTTGGAGTTGGGTTGCTTTTATGTACAAGGCTAGCTGGGCTGTTTCATCGTTGCCCTGAAGAGACACCTGTTTGCCACTCCTCTCCCTGGCTGAGTCCTCTGGCATCCATAGTGGGTGGTCGAGCCAAGAATTTGTGGTATGGAGCTTGTGTGGCGGCGCTGGTGGCCCTGTTAGCTGCTGTGCGCTTGTGGCTTCACCGCTATGGTAATCTCAAGAGCCCTGAGCCGCCCATGCTCTTTGTGCGCTGGGGACTGCCCCTGATGGCATTGGGTACTGCTGCCTACTGGGCATTGGCTTCGGGGGCAGATGAGGTGACCCCCCGTCTCCGGGCCCTGGTCTCTGGGGCATCTGTGGTGCTGCCTCGGGCTGTAGTAGGGCTGGCTGCTTCAGGGCTCGCGCTGCTGCTCTGGAAGCCTGTGACGGTGCTGGTGAAGGCTGGGGCAGGCGCTCCAAGGACGAGGACTGTCCTCACTCCCTTCTCAGGCCCCCCCACTTCTCAAGCTGACCTGGATTATGTGGTCCCTCAAATCTACCGACACATGCAGGAGGAGTTCCGGGGCCGGCTAGAGAGGACCAAATCTCAGGGTCCCCTGACTGTGGCTGCTTATCAGTTGGGGAGTGTCTACTCAGCTGCAGTGGTCACAGCCCTCACCCTGTTGGCCTTCCCACTTCTGCTGTTGCATGCGGAGCGCATCAGCCTTGTGTTCCTGCTTCTGTTTGTGCAGAGCTTCCTTCTCCTACATCTGCTTGCTGCTGGGATACCCATCACCACCTCTGGTAAATATCTCAGCTCTGATTCACGTAAAGGCAATAGTGATGTGAGTTCTGCCCCTTTTGTTTTCAGGGAGGTGTTGCTCCTCATGTTCCTGAGCTTGACAGCGGGTCCCATGCCCCACACAGCTGGGAAGGTCTTCCTGGTGTCCTCTCTTACCTGCCATAGCCAAGCTAATTGATTCTTCCTATTGGTTCCCAGGGTTCATGGAGAGGGGAGCGACAAGGAGTCCTCTAAGACTTCTTGTGGAAATGCTGCATGCTCATGAGCACATTTCTTGATTTTCCAGTGACGGAAGTAGTAAATTCTGAATATATAATGGCACTATGAGCTGTGTGTGTGTTTAAGAGAAAGAGATTGGCCACAGCAGGGTTCAGATTAGTGTCATGGCGCTTTTGTGCCTCAGAAAGAATTAGAATAACAGTGTTGACTGTAAGGAGGTTGGGCTGATGGGCATGTGAGTGTGTATGAGAATTTATACTGAAGAAGCAGGAGTATATGATTGTGGAGCAGTAGGCTATGGAATGAGAAGTGACTGTAAAGTGGCATACTTTTTCTTCTAGGTCCTTTTACTGTGCCATGGCAGGCAGTCTCGGCTTGGGCCCTCATGGCCACACAGACCTTCTACTCCACAGGCCATCAGCCTGTCTTTCCGGCCATCCATTGGCATGCAGCCTTTGTGGGATTCCCAGAGGGTCATGGCTCCTGTACTTGGCTGCCTGCTTTGCTAGTGGGAGCCAACACCTTTGCCTCCCACCTCCTCTTTGCAGGTACCCCCTCCTCCTTCACTTGCTTCCATTGTTTATTCTGGCTTTGTGGAAAGAAAAGAAACCCCTGGTTTTGAGTGGAGGGATGTGGGTTTGTTGGGTCTTTGGCACCCCTTGGCCTAGGCTAATTAGAACCTGAGCCATCTAGGGTGGTTGGGGACCAGGGTAGACTGGTTCCAGGGTCCCCCATTGATTCCAGGTGTATCCTCCCCTGAGGCAGTAGGTTGCCCACTGCTCCTGCTCTGGCCTTTCCTGTGTGAGAATCAAGGGTTGCGGAAGAGACAGCAGTCCCCAGGGAATGAAGCTGAAGCCAGAGTCAGACCGGAGGAGGAGGAGGAGGAGGAGCCACTGATGGAGATGCGGCTCCGGGATGCGCCTCACCACTTCTATGCAGCACTGCTGCAGCTGGGCCTCAAGTACCTCTTTATCCTTGGTGTTCAGGTGGGTGTAGGAGAGAGATCAGGCAGTTAGTGATCTTTCCCCGTGTGTGCATCACTTTCTTTCATACCTTCAAAACTGTGGGAGAGAGTCTTGACCGAAGTACACATAAGTGAAGTGGTTGCTCAAGCCCAATGGCCTCAAATGGCAGCTCTGAGACTTGAATCTGGGTCTCCTTAATCCTAGTCTTGGATCATTTCCTCTCTATCACCTAGATCTGGACCCTGCTAGTTGCATTTGGGGATTACTCTATCAGTGAACAGGCTGGAAGAACTGAGGTGATAGCCAGGAACTTTTCCCCAAACTGTGGTCATGGATCCTCCTCCTTTCCTCCAGAGGCAGATGTGGCACTGACATCTTCCTCCACCCTGTGGGCAGAGCCTGAGTGTTAGCATTGCAGATGGATAATGACTTGCCCAAAGTTACATAGTGAGTCAGTGTTTGGTCCAGGACAAGAAGTAGGTCTCCTAACTTCTAGCCCAGGACATGTACTATTTTTTCCACTGACATGCACTGTTCTTCTGCTTCTATTTATTACAGGGGCCTATAGCAACTCTCCCTTTGCCCTGCTTCCTCTTCCCATTCACAAGTAACACGGCCCCTCCTCTCCTCCTCTAGATTCTGGCCTGTGCCTTGGCAGCCTCCATCCTTCGCAGGCATCTCATGGTCTGGAAAGTGTTTGCCCCTAAGTGAGTAGATTTGCTTGAGAAATATAAGTGTTGGGAAGGGAGAAAAGTGGAACAAATTATGAAGATCGTAAACATCCAGGATGGCCAAGGTTTTGCCTCTACAGGGAAAAGGTACTAGACCTACTCTGTTCCCTGAGATTCTCCACCTTTCTTTGCAGGTTCATTTTTGAGGCTGTGGGCTTCATTGTGAGCAGCGTGGGACTTCTCCTGGGCATAGCTTTGGTGATGAGAGTTGATGGTGCTGTGAGCTCCTGGTTCAGGCAGCTATTTCTGGCCCAGCAGAGGTAGCCTAGGCTGTAGTTACTGGCATATGGCTACAGAGAGTGCTGGAGAACAGTGCAGCCTGGCCTGTACAGGTAATGGATGATCTGCAAGACAGGCTCAGCCATACCTCTTACTACCATGCAGCCAGGGCTTGCTGACTTCTAGGACTTCATTATTCTATGATTCAGGACCACAGTGGAGTATGATCCCTAACTCCTGATTTGGATGCATCTGAGGGACGAGGGGAATGGTCTCTGAAGTGGAATAAAATAGGCCAGGCATGGTGGCTCACACCTGTATTCCCAGTACTTTGGGAGGCAGAGGCAGGAGGACTGCTTGAGTCCAAGAGTTCAAGACCAGCCTGTGGAACATGGCAAGACCCTGTCGCTACGATTTGAAAAAAAGTGGAATAAAATGATAATATAACTGTGTGTCTGAGATATGGGGGAGCCCCACTGTTCTTTATGGGTTGTGAGAAGGATCAGTCTCTCCTCCTACCTGGCACAGATGAGATCAGTCATCTTGGGCCTGGCTGCACCTGACAACCTTTAGGAAGTGGTTGGAATTCTTGAATTCACTGCCTCCACTTCTTCCCAAATCAATCCTATTATCCCATTGCCATTTTCCTTTGCCATGCAACACATTTCGTTAAGTTCCTGTGCTTTGATAAAGAGAAAACACCAAGTAAACAAGCCCAGGCATCATGCAGCACTGACTTTAACTGTCTGAAGCCCCAAATAGTGCTATGCTTCTCCTCCACTGGGTCTTTTCACTACAGAACACCCATTTCCCTTCCCTTCTGTGGAAGCCTCCTTTGTTTCCCACGGGTGCTGCTCTTTATCAGATCTACATGCCCATCTTATGTAGCATTCCACCTTGTCCCATTCATTATTCCTGACTTGAAGCCAAAATTGTGTGAGTCCAGTGCTTCTCATGTATGTGTTTTGTGCTCTCTGTTCACCCCACCACTCCTGTCATGTTTGAAATGCTGGCATGAGATCCTTCTAGAGATGTCCATCAAAAGAGTTGGGAAGAGGCCCTGGAGAGAAAGGTCAGGACTAGGATTTGAAGTTTGACAGTACCCAGAACAGGACAAGCTGGGACCACTGAAAACCAGAAGAGATGGTCAAACCATGGGATAGCACCTACTTTTAGTTGGCAGAAAGTAGAGAAGCTGAGTAGTAGTGCTTGTGAAGTATAAATGTTCACTGCTGTGGTAGGTAGCTAAGGGAATAATTCAAATTATTTTTATTGTTACTGTCATTTTAGAGACAAATTTTTGCTTTGTTGCCCAGGCTGGAGGGAGTAGTGTAATCATAGCTCCCTGTAGTTTCAAACTCCTGGGCTCAAGTGATCCATCTCAGCCTCCTCAGTATCTGGGATGATGACTGGCTAATTTTTTAATTTTTTTTTTTTTTTTTTTTTTTTTTTTTGAGACAGAGTTTCGCTCTTGTTACCCAGGCTGGAGTGCAATGGCGCGATCTCGGCTCACCGCAACCTCCGCCTCCTGGGTTCAGGCAATTCTCCTGCCTCAGCCTCCTGAGTAGCTGGGACTACAGGCACGCGCCACCATGCCCAGCTAATTTTTTGTGTTTTTAGTAGAGACGGGGTTTCACCATGTTGACCAGGATGGTCTCGATCTCTTGACCTTGTGATCCACCCGCCTCGGCCTCCCAAAGTGCTGGGATTACAGGCTTGAGCCACCGCGCCCGGCATTTTTTAATTTTTTAGAGACGGAGTCTTGCTACATTGCCCAGGCTGATCGTGAACTCCTGGACTCAAGTGATTCTCCCACCTTGGCCTCCCAAAGCACTGGGATTATAAGTGTGAGCCACAGCACTTGACCAAGTTCAAATTATTAATGGCCAGTGGTCCCTAGTGTTACAGATGCCAAATAGTAAGATGATGAAAAGTATGATCTGTTTCAGCCAGGTGTGGTGCCTCATGCCTGTAATCCCAGCACTTTGGAAGGCCAATGTGGGTGGATCACCTGATGTCAGGAGTTCGAGACCAGCCTGGCCAACATGGCAAAACCCCGTCTCTACTAAAAATACAAAAATTAGTTGGGTGTTGTTGCGGGTGCCTGTAATCCCAGCTATTTGGGAGGCTAAGGCAGGAGAATTGCTTGAACCTGGGAGATGGAGGTTGCAGTGAGCCGAGATCATGCCACTGCATGCCATCCTGGGGGATAGAGCAAGACTCTGTCTCAAAAACAAAAAAAAAAATAGGTTGTTGTTAACTATGGTAGAAAGAGGTTTAATAATGCAAGGGTGTGAAGTTAGCCCCAGCTGGGTAAGATGAGTTAGAAAGATGAGTTAGAAAAAGACCTCTCCCCAAGTCTGGTGGACATAACTCCCAAGCATAGTTTGGTGAGCAAATAGTGTCTTTTTGAGGAAAAAAGAGAACTTTCCTTCATCCCTAGCACACATGGAAGGATTTTAGGCTCTAGTTCCACCACTTCTCAGCCAGATGCCCTCTACTTTTTGCAGGAGCCTAAGGCTAATTTCCTGATCTCCCAACCACTATCTATTCTCTCTCCTGGTATAAGATTCTATTAGATAAAGACATTATTAACATTGATTTATACTATGAAAAATTCTTTCTAGCTGGGCACTCTGGCATGTCCCTAGAGTCCCAGCTACTTGGGAGATAGAGGCGGGAGGATCACTTGAGGATAGCAAGACTCCATGTCTATAAAAACAAAAAAATTAGCCAGCCATGGTCCCAGCTACATAGAAGGTGGATCACTTGAGCACAGGAGTTAGAGGCTATAATGCACAATGGACACACCTGTGAATAGCCACTGTACTCCAGCCTGGGCAACATAGTGAGACCCTGTCTTTATTAAAAACTATTTCTCATCCCTGCCTTTTTCTTGAAATCAGAGTTCATTCCACACTAACTCAATGATTTTTTTTTCCTTGAATTTTTTTGGAGAGATGGGGTCTCCTGGCCTCAAGCCATCCTCCTGCCTTAACCTCCTAAAGTGCCGGGATTACAGGTGTGAGTCACTGCACCCAGCCCTAATTCTTTTTTAAAAGAGCTTTATTGAAATACAATTTACCATAAAATTTACCCATGTAAGGTATATAATTTAGTTTTTGTATATTTACAGAATTGTGCAACTGTCACCAGAATCAATTTTAGAACATTTTCATCAACCCCACAAGAAAATATACCCTTTAGGCCGGGCGCGGTGCCTCACGCCTGTAATCCCAGCACTTTGGGAGGCTGAGGCGGGTGGATCACGAGGTCAAGAGATCAAGACCATCCTGGTCAACATGGTGAAACCCCGTCTCTACTAAAACTACAAAAAATTAGCTGGGCATGGTGGTGTGTGCCTGTAATCCCAGCGACTCAGGAGGCTGAGGCAGGAGAATTGCCTGAACCCAGGAGGCAGAGGTTGTGGTGAGCCGAGATCGTGCCATTGCACTCCAGCCTGGGTAACAAGAGCGAAACTCCGTCTCAAGAAAAAAAAAAAAGAGAAAATATACCCTTTAAATATCACCCTCCAGCCCTCCCCAATCCCTGGCTACCACTAATCTGCTTTCTGTCTCTTTATATATTTGCCCATTCTGGATATTTCACAGAAATGGGATCATAATAATACGTGGTCTTTTGTGACTGGCATCTTCCAGTTTGCATAATGTTTTCAGATTTCATCTATATAGCAGCATGCATCAGTACTTCATTCTTTTTTATTTTTTTTATTTTTATTTTTTATTTTTATTTTTATTTTTTTTTGAGACGGAGTTTCGCTCTTGTTACCCAGGCTGGAGTGCAATGGCGCGATCTCGGCTCACCGCAACCTCCGCCTCCTGGGTTCAGGCAATTCTCCTGCCTCAGCCTCCTGAGTAGCTGGGATTACAGGCACGCGCCACCATGCCCAGCTAATTTTTTGTATTTTTAGTAGAGACGGGGTTTCACCGTGTTGACCAGGATGGTCTCGATCTCTTGACCTCGTGATCCACCCGCCTCGGCCTCCCAAAGTGCTGGGATTACAGGCTTGAGCCACCGCGCCCGGCCTTTTTTATTTTTTTAAAATTTATTTTTTTGAGACTGAGTCTTGCTCTGGCACCAGGCTGGAATGCAATGGTGTGATCTCGGCTCACTGCAACCTCTGCCTCCTGAGTTCAGGTGATTCTTCTGCCTCCCGAGTAGCTGGGACTATAGGTACCTGCTACCACGTCCAGCTAATTTTTGTATTTTTAGTAGAGACGAGGTTTCACCACGTTGGCCAGGATGGTCTCGATCTCTTGACCTCATGATCCGCCTGCCTCGGCCTCCCAAAGTGGTGGGATTGCAGGCTTGAGCCACCGCACCCAGCTTGCACAAAAATTCTGGATTTTGGCCGGGTGCAGTGGCTCATGCCTGTAATCCCAGCACTTTGGGAGGCTGAGGTGGGCGGATCTTCTGAGGTAGGGAGTTCAAGACCAGCCTGACTAACATGGAGAAAGCTCGTCTCTACTAAAAATACAAAATTAGCTGGGCGTGCTGGCAGGTGCCTGTAATCCCAGCTACTCGGGAGGCTGAGGCAGGGGAATCGCTTGAACCCAGGAGGCAGAGGTTGCGGTGAGCCGAGATCATGCTATTGCACTCCAGCCTGGGCAATAAGAGCAAAACTCTGTCTCAAAAAAAATTCTGTCCAATCATCCTGTTTTTTTTCTTTCATTGCTTATGCTTTTGGTGTCATATGAAAAGAATTATTGCCAAATGCCACAACTTAGAACATTTTTATCACCCTCCAAAATACCCTATATTGAATCCCTAATCCCATCCCAGGCCAACGATCTGTTTTCAGACTGTTTCATTTATTTATTTAGAGACGGAGTTTCACTCTGTTGCCCAGGCTAGAGTCCAATGGCGCGATTTCCTTCACTGCAAACTCTACCTCCCGGGTTCAAGTGATTCTCCTGCCTCAGCTTCCTGAGTAGCTGGGACTACTCAGGGATACAGGGATTACAGGGATAAACCACCATGCCCGGCCTGTTTCCAGTCTTTATAAATTTGTAATCCCAGCACTTTGGGAGGCTGAGGTGGGTGGATCACCTGAAATCAGAAGTTCAAAACCAGCGTGGGCAATACAGTGAAACCCTATCGCTACTAAAATACAAAAAAATTGTTCCGGTGAGCCAAGATCCCACCATTGTACTCCAGTCTGGGTAACAGAGGGAGACTCCGTCTCAAAAAAAAAAGGAAGTTTGTCTTTTCATCTGTGTTGCACTAAATCATTGGCTTTGACCAACTGAGGGACATTTTGATTGTTTTCAGTTTTTAGCTATTATGAACATTTTTAGCTACTATGAATATTTGCAACAAATCTTAGTGTGGACATATGTTTTCATTTCTCTTGGGTGTATTCTTTGGAGTGGAATTGCTGGGTCGTATGGTAAATTTATGGTTAACTTTTTAAGAAACTGTCAAACTTTTCCAAAGCGAGTGTCCTATTTTATACTCCCACCAGCAGTGTATGAGGGTGTTCCAGTTTCTTCACATCCTCACCAACACTTGGTGTAATCTGTGTTTTTATTGTAGTCATTTTATGTATGTATGTGTATAGTGTATTTATTTATTCACTTATTTATTTTTGAGACAGAGTCTTATTCTGTCACCCAGGCTGGAGTGCAGTGGCACAATCTTGGCTCACTGCAACCTTTGTTTCCTAGGTTCAAGTGATTTTCGTGCCTCAGCCTCCAGAGTAGCTGGGATTACAGGCATGCATTACCACACCCAGCTAATATTTGTATTTTTAGTAGAGATGGGGTTTTGCCATGTTGGCGATGCTGGTCTTGAACTCCTGGCCTCAAGTGTTCAACTCACCTCACCTCAACTGAACTCACCTCAGCCTCCCAAAGTGCTGGGATTAAAGGTGTGAGCTATCACATCCAGCTGTGTATAGTGGGGTTGTGTTTTTTTTTTTTTTTTTTGGAAACGAAGTCTCACTCTGTCTCACATGCTGGAGTACAGTGGCATGATCTTGGCTCACTGCAACCTCCACCTCCTGGGTTCAAGCCATTCTCCCATCTCAGCCTCGCGAGTAGCTGGGATTACAGGCCCCTGCCATCATGCTCAGCCAATTTTTGTATTATTGTAGAGATGAGGTTTCACCATGTTGGCCAGGCTGGTCTTAAACTCCTCACCTCAGGTGATCCACCTGCTTCAGCCTCCCAAACTCTGGGATTACAGGCCTGAAGCACCATGCCCAGCCATGTTGTTTTCGTTTGAGACAGAGTCTCACTGTGTCACCCAGGCTGGAGTGCAGTGGCGCGATCTTGGCTCACTACAACTTCTGCCTCCTGGGTTCATGCAGTTCTTCTGTCTCAGCCTCCCAAGTAACTGGAACTATAGGCATGTGCCACCATGCCCGGATAATGTTTGCATTTTTAGTAAAGACAAGGTTTCACCATGTTGGCCATGCTGGTCTCAAACTCCTGACCTCAAGTGATCCACCTACCTGGGTCTCCCAAAGTGGTGGGATTATAGGCATGAGCCACCATGCCTGGTCCTGGCATGTTTTTAATGGCATTTCTCTAATAGCTAATAATGCTGAGCATCTTTTTATGTTTCTTAGCCGTTAGTATATCTTTTTTGGTAAAGTGTCTGTTTTCTTTTTATTTGTCCAGCTTAAGACTGTTTTTTGTTTTGAGACAGGGTCTTACCTTTTTGCTCAGGCTGGAGTGCAGTGGCACAATCGTGGCTCGCTGCAGCTTCAACCTCCCTGGCCTCAGGTGATTCTACAACCTCAGTCTCCAGAGTAGCTGGGAATACAGGCATTTGCCACCATGCCCAGCTAATTTTTTTTTCCTTTTTTATTTTTATTTTTTAGTTTTGCCCAGCTAATTTTTTTGTAGAGATGAGGTTTTCCTATGTTGCCCAGGCTGGTCATGAATTTGAGGCTCAAATGGTCCTCCCACCTCAGCCTCCCAAAGTGCTGGGATAACAGATGTGAACCACCACACCCAGCTAAAATTGTTTTAAAAATTTTTCTTGAGTTTATGTGTGAAAGCTACCAGTCCCTTATGAGGTATGTGATTAGCAAGTAGTTTCTTCCACTTTGTGACTGTGACCTTTCATTTCTTTTTTGAGACAGGGTCTCACTCTGTACTCAGGCTAGAGTGCAATGGCGTGATCATGGCTCACTGCAACCCGAAACTGCTAGGCAAAAGGGCTCCTCCCACCTCAGCCTCCCAAGTAGCTGGGTCTGCAGGTGTGCTACTATGCCAGGGCTAATGTTTTAAATATTTTGTAGAGTGAAATATCTCTACAAACACCATCTTTGTTGCCTAGGCTGGTCTTGAACTCCTGCCTTCAAGGAATCCTCCAGCCTCAGCCTCCCAAAGTGCTGGGATTACAGCATGAGCCACATCCAGCCTATGCCTTTTTTTAAATGATGTCTTTGTAGTACCAGAAGTTACTATTTTTTGAGACAGTTTCACTCTTGTTGCCCAGGCTGGAGTGCAATGGAGTGATCTCTCCTCACCACAACCTCCATTTCCCGGGTTCAAGTGATTCTCCTGCCTTAGCCTTCCAAGTAGCTGGGATTACAGGCATGCACCACCATGCCCGGCTAATTTTGTATTTTCAGTGGAGACGGGGTTTCTCCATGTTGGTCAGGCTGGTCTCGAACTCCAGACCTCAGGTGATCCGCCCGCTTCAGCCTCCCTAAGTGCTGGGATTACAGGCGGGAGCCACCGCACCCGGCAACTTTTTTTTTTTTTTTAATTGTTCAAGCTTTTAGTGCTGTGCCTAAGAACTCGTTGCCAAACCCAAGGTCATAAAGACATTTGTTCTCTTTCGTTTTCTTTGAGAAGTTTTATGTTTTTGGCTCTTATATTTAGTTTGGGATCCACTGAGTTGATTTTATGTATGTAGGGTCGCGTTCTTTCCGTTCATTTTTCTTTCCATTTCTTTCCAGTCTTTTTTTTTTTTT
>NW_016107464.1:1390523-1401750 GCF_001604975.1 Cebus imitator | reverse complement strand
GCACCACCATGCCCAGCTAATTTTTTTGTATTTTTAGTAGAGACGGGGTTTCACCATTTTGACCAGGATGGTCTCGATCTCTTGACCTCGTGATCCACCCGCCTCGGCCTCCCAAAGTGCTGGGATTACAGGCTTGAGCCACCGCGTCCGGCTCCTAACTCCATTTAAATAGAAAGGATTGGGCAGGTACCTTTGGGCAGTGCAGGCTGCACAAACACAGAGCGGCGCTGTCAGCAGTCAGACTACACGCGGTAGAGAGCCGACCACGGTGAGCAAGGCGCTCGATAGTGAGCAGAGAAAGGATGGACAATTACAGAGCGCCGTACACTCCAGTCAGTGCTTTCTGCAGACTCGGTCTACCCGGGCGGGGCTGTTCCCCGCCAGGGCGGTACTACGACTCCCAGCATGCACTTCGCGGCAAAGCCCTCGGTGGAAGCGGGAACCCAGGACCTGGGAGTCTGTTTGCGAGGAAGGGCCGAGCCACCGACTGTGGTACGGAGACGTGCTCCTGCCCACCCTTTCTCCAGGCTGTGGCCTCCGCGACGGCGAAGCTGGCCGCACCGCCGGCCGCGCAACTGCCCCGCTCAGACTCGGACTCCGCCTCTAGCCCGCCTCAGCCTACCTGTCGGGAGGTCCTGACTTGTTTCCTCCCCGAGTTTCCCGCGGGAACTAACTCTTGAAGGAGGACCAACCGCAGCCCAGAGCTTCGCAGGCCCGGCCAACCAGAGGCCAGGTTGAGAGCAGGGGCGGGCCGCGGGGGAGAGAGCGTCCCATTTGTCCTGAAAAGCCAGGGCGTGTGGCTTGGGACCCCGAGGGAAGCCCGGGAGCTCGGCGGGGTGCGGAAGTGTCCAGGCCCCTTCCCCTGGGGTTGGGAGCTTGGGCGAGCCAGTTTCACCCTTCCGAAGTCCGCTTCAGGTGTCCGGGCTCAGTCTCGGTCACCATGTTCTGCCAAACCACCCCTCTGGGCTCCAGCTGCCTGGACCTGTGGAGGGAGAAGAACGACCGGCTCGTTCGACAGGCCAAGGTAACAAGGTTGCTGGGACCCTCGGTTTGCAGTCCCAAGATCCCTGAAAGCGGGTTTGCAGTGGATTTACCCCAACCGATGGAGAGGAGCTGAGCTTGACCAAAGAGCCAGAAACGGCTGGAGAATGCACCCCTTGCCACTGATGCAAGGGGAGAAAAAAGGACTGATCCTCAGTGACACCTCCTCCCCCATGTGCTAGGTGGCTCAGAACTCCGGTCTGACTCTGAGGCGACAGCAGTTGGCTCAAGATGCACTGGAAGGGCTCAGAGGGCTCCTCCATAGTCTGCAAGGTAAGCAGTTCTTCCCCAGGATGATCAGTTCCCCTCCTAACACACAGCCAGACTCATTCCGCTTCTGCATTCCTGGGATCGACGTAATTACTGAGGGAGCAGGGAGTCTTGTCTAAGGCACAGAAGGCACTGGAGTGAAATCATATTTGTACAGGCAAATCCTTCTCTTCTTATACATGCAGAGTGGCATTTGAAAAGTGGTTTTCCAAGATGGTTTGATTTGGAGAACTTTTTTGCCCTTTCCAGACTTTCTGTCCAAAGGGTGGGTTCTTTTTTTTTAAACCTTAGCTAATCGGCTGGAGGGTAGGTTCTTTATTGTGGCCATTTTGGTTGGAGGGTGATGATCCCTGGGTTGGGATCTTATTTGGAGGATCTTCCATGGGAGAGCATTCTGTAAGACCAACATTGTTGCTCCAGGGCTCCCTGCAGCTGTTCCTGTTCTCCCCTTGGAGCTGACTGTCACTTGCAACTTCATTATCCTGAGGGCAAGCTTGGCCCAGGGTTTTACAGAGGATCAGGCCCAGGATATCCAACGGGGCCTAGAGAGAGGTGAGGGCCAGAGATTGTCCCTGACTTCCCTGCCAGCTTCAGTCTGGATTTACGTTATTGCAGGGGGATGGGAGGATCAACAAAATCTGTCACCTCCATGGAGAGAGGTGCCCTTCTCTGTGCTCCTCAGACCAGGTTGAGGTATTATTATTGTGACCTTTGGAGTCCTGCAGGAGAGGAAAGCCACAGTGTATATGGAGATGGAGAATGAGGTCCTACCTCAGCTATGTGTGTGTCTGTCTATGTGTGTGTGTATAATCTACAGTGCTGGAGACACAGGAGCAGCTGGGGCCCAGGTTGGAACAGGGGCTCAAGGAGCTGTGGGACTGTGTTCTTCGTGTTTCCTCCCTTCTGCCGGAGCTGCTGTCTGCCCTGCACCGCCTGGCTGGCCTGCAGGCTGCCCTCTGGTTGAGCGCTGACCGTCTTGGGGACTTGGCCTTGTTGCTGGAGACCCTGAATGGCAGCCAGGTAATAGGGAAAGTGACCTGATCTGAGGGTCTCCTCCCTCCTTCCTCCTCTGTTCTCTCCATCTGCAGTAGCATCATCATGTACTGGACAGGCAGCTGGGTTGGTGATCAGAAAACCTGAGTTCTCTCTGGGACTTTTGGGTGACCTTACCCTAGTTGGTCTATCATTGTGGGGATTCTCTTAGGAGTGTTTTCTTTCTTTCTTTCTTTTTTTGAGACAGAGTTTTGTTCTTGTTGCCCAGGCTGGAGTGCAATGGCACGATCTCGACTCTGCAACCTCCGCCTCCTGGGTTCAAGCGATTCTCCTGCCTCAGCCCCCCAAGTAGCTGGGATTACAGGCATGAGCCACCACACCCAGCTAATTTTTGTATTTTTAGTAGAGACAGGGTTTCACCACATCGGCCAGCCTGGTCTCAAACTCCTGACCTCGTGATCTGCCTGCCTCAACCTCCCAAAGTGCTGGGATTACAGGTGTGAGCCACTGTACCCGGCCAGGAATGTTTTTTAAAAATAGCTTAATGGGCCGGGCATGGTCCTCAAGCCTGTGATCCCAGCACTTTGGGAGGCCAAGGCAGGTGGATCACGAGGTCAAGAGATCGAGACCATCCTGGCCAACATGATGAAACCCCATCTCTACTAAAAATACAAAAAAAAGTTAGCTGGGCGTGGTGGCATGCGCCTGTAGTCCCAGCTATCTGGGAGGCTGAGGCAGGAGAATTGCTTGAACTTGGGAGGCAGAGGTTGCAATGAGCCGAGATCACGCCACTGCACTCCAGCCTGGTGCCTGGCAACAAAGCGAGACTCTGTCTCAAAAACAAAAAACAACAACAAAAAATAGCTTAATGAGACAGTCATGGTGTCTCATACCTGTGATCCCAGCACTTCGGGAGGCTGAGTCTGGAGGATTACTTGAGCCCAAGAGGTGGAGGCAACAGTGAGCTGTGAGCTGTGATCACGCCACTGCACTCCAGCCCTCCAGCCTGGGTGATGGGGGAGACCCTGTCTCAAAAATTTTTTTTTTCTTTTAGTTAGGGATAGAGCTCTTGTGATCTTGCTGATGTCACCTCTCAGCCTTAGTCTCAAGGCAAGTCACCTCTTACCTTGAGTTATTGGTAACTCAAATATGGTCCTTGCCTTGAGTGAGGAGCCTTGCTAGAATAGATCATCACTGCCCCAGGTTTTTCTTCCTTTTTTTATCCTTGCCCCGTTGCTATCTATCCCTTAGAATTGGGGAAAACCACAGGCATTGTATGCTTTGTAAGGGTAGCTAGACCTGTATCCTCAAGGATCAAGAGGACCCTTGAGCTCAATGTCTAGCCAGTATAGACTGAGATAGGAGAAGATGGGGAGATTGTAGGCTTGGAGCTTCTGGTTGTCTTTCTTTTGCCAGAGTGGAGCCTCTGAGGATCGGCTGTTACTTCTGAAAACTTGGAGTCCCCCAGCTGAGGAATTAGATGCTCCATTGACCCTGCAGGATGCCCAGGGATTGAAGGATGTCCTCCTGACAGCATTTGCCTACCGCCAAGGTCAGCTAGAAATCTGACTCATCTCTTCTCCTTTAAATGGTCCTCTGGACTCATGCCCTCTCTCTTGTCCCATTCAGTTCCATAGGCTTCTTGGACCCCTGTTCCCCATCATGACCCCTACTCTGTAGGCCTCTCCCAGCTCACGCCCTGATTGTCCTCAGGTCTCCAGGAGCTGATCACAGGGAACCTGGACAGGGCCCTAAGCAGCCTTCATGAAGTGGCCTCAGGTCTGTGTCCACGGCCTGTGTTGGTCCAGGTGTACACAGCACTGGGGTCCTGTCACCGTAAGATGGTAAAGACAGTCCTAGGGTAGATTGGGGGAAACTGCAGGCATTATGCATTATGCATTTGCTTTGTAAGAGTAGCTGAGGCCTGTGTCCTCCTATCCCTCTAGGGAAATCCACAGAGAGCGCTGTTGTACTTGGTTGCAGCTCTGAAAGAGGGATCAGCCTGGGGTCCCCCACTTCTGGAGGCCTCTAGGCTCTATCAGCAACTGGGGGACACAACAGCAGAGCTGGAGAGTCTGGAGCTGCTAGTTGAGGTAGGGAACTGCCAGGTGAAGATGTGGGGTGGAGGATTGCTGAGGTGCTTGTGTTGGGATGACTGACTAGTCAAGATCCAAGTATAAGGAAGTATGGCTCCCAGAGCTTATAGATTTTTCTTTCTCTTTTAGGCCTTGAATGTTCCCTGCAGTTCCAAAGCCCCACAGTTTCTCATTGAGGTAGAATTACTACTGCCACCACCTGACCCAGCCTCACCCCTTCACTGTGGCACTCGGAGCCAGGCCAAGCACGTACTAGCAAGCAGGTGCCTACAGACAGGGAGGTGAGGTTCCCCTTGCTCACCTGAGCTCCTCTTCCCACTTCTGATGCCTCCCCTGGGGTGTGACTCTGTTTTGGTTCTCATGACTTGGAGGATGAATAAGGCAGTGGCAGGACATAGGTCACCTACCACTCCTCAGCCTCTCCTACCTTGCTTCTCGACCTGAACTAAGGACTTCACTAAGACACTAACCTCCTCTATCTTTGACACTCTGAAGTCTCTTCTTCCCCAATCTATTCTGTAACTGGGATAGATTCATACTGAGCTAGAATTGGAGCCCTAAGATGTTCCCTCCCCCTCTACTCCTCAGGGCCTATAAGCATCCCTCTGTTAGCTAAGAGAGAACACTCTCAGGACCTTGCAGGGCCCTGCTTAGGGCCTAGGGTGAGGCTCATGGGCTGTGACTCCTCAGGGCAGAAGACGCTGCAGAGCATTACTTGGACCTGCTGGCCCTGTTGCTGGATAGCTCGGAGCCAAGGGTGGGTATATCTTCAAGCTTCTCTGCGATGGAGTGGAAGGGTTGGTGTCTCCTTTGGAATAGAGCAAGACTGCTATTTTTTGTTTTTCCCTCGATTTTGTCTGTACAATCTGGGGGCCCAGGATTCTGCACTCTGCAGGGTACCAGAGCCTGGTGAAGAGGTTGGGGATGGTGGCTCATGCCTTTCAAGACTCTGCCTCTTCTTCCCACTCCAGTTCTTCCTGCCCCGCTCCCGCCCAGGGCCCTGTATGCCTGAGTTGTTTTTGGAGGCAGCAGTAGCACTGATCCAGGCAGGCCGAGCCCAAGATGCCTTGACTCTATGTGAGGAGTTGCTCAGCCGCACATCATCTCTGCTACCCAAGATATCCTGGCTATGGGAAGATGCCAGAAAAGGAACCAAGGAACTGCCATACTGCCCACTCTGGGTCTCTGCCACCCACCTTCTTCAGGGCCAGGCCTGGGTACAACTGGGTGCCCCAAAAATGGCAGTTAGTGAATTTAGCCGGTGAGCCTAGGGTCCTAGAGGGGGTGTGGAGGGATGATTTTCTGATTGGGACCTGAATTGGTGAGCTCCATGTTCACCTACTCACCCTAGAGTTACTGAAATTGATTCCTCTTCACTCCTGTTCCATGTCTTGCTTCAGGTGCCTTGAGCTGCTCTTTCGTGCCATACCTGAGGACAAAGGACAAGGTGATCTAGACTTTTAGTTTTCCTCTTACCTCCTGGAAGTAGTAGTGGTAGAAGTGCATTCCCTTTCATGTGTCCCAACCCATCAGGAGACTTAAGAGAAAGGGACTGTGGACACAAGAAGAAATAGAGGAGGATTTGGAGTTTTGGTGACTGTGAGGCTAGGAGACACTTCTTGACTTTGGAAATGGTCCCCAGGGGCAGCTTCCAACTGTGAACAGGGATGTAAGTCAGATGCGGCACTGCAGCAGCTTCGGGCAGCCGCCCTAATTAGTCGTGGACTGGAATGGGTAGCCAGTGGCCAGGATACCAAAGCCTTACAGGACTTCCTCCTTGCTGTGCAGATATGCCCAGGTATGTATATTTGCATGACATCAGCTATGGATAGATGTGCAAGGACAGAGAGGCCCACGGGAAAGATACTTGGTTGTAAGTGTAAGGGTGATGTTCTCAGAGAGGAGGGGTTACTGGAGTTGTGCTGCATATATCTAGGGATATATCCAGATTTCAAACATATACAAGTATGTATGCAGGGCTTCTAAGAGTTTCCTGGTCTCCCTAATATCCTCAGACACAAAGACCGTAACTGCTGGAGTGGGTTGCACAGGAGTACTGGGCAGGTGGTGGACACTGAGATAGGAATGGTTGTGAATAATCTGCCCCTGCTTCCATATGTGAGTGTAGGCAAGATAATTCCCCTCTCTAGGCCTCTGCTTCCCTTTTTATAAAACAATGGCTAAGACTATGTCAAGTTCTAAGACTCTGTACTCTGGGCTGGGACTACAGGTAATCGAGACACTTACTTTCACCTGCTTCAGACTCTGAGGAGGCTGGATCGGAGGGATGAGGCCACTGCGCTCTGGCGGAGGCTGGAGGCCCAAACTAAGGGGCCACAGGAAGGTGCTATATGGTGAGCTCAGGCCTGCTGGCTTGGGGCTGTTGGTGTCCTAGAGTCCTTGGACCTATTGTGGGTAGTAAACACTGAAGGAGAGGGCATGGCTCCCCAGCTTTCTGCCCATCTTTCATCCTTAGGCATCATCCTTCTTGCTCTCCAGGTCTCTCCCCCTGTACCTAGAAAGCTATTTGAGCTGGATCGGTCCCTCTGATCGTGAAGCCCTCCTTGAAGAGTTTCAGACATCTCTGCTGGAGTCTTGTGACCTGTAGCTGCCACATTTCCAAGAGCCTGAACTGGGGCCCCCGTGGGCTGTCTGTGTGTGGGGAGGGCTTTCTGTTTCACCATCATTAGGAATCCTGGACTGGTGAGGTTGGTGGGGGGCCTGTGAAATTTGCCCTAGTTATTACCATTCTGGTTTTGGAGGAAATGATCTCTGCTACCAAGTTATTGACTTTGCTCGAGGCACCTTTTTTTCCTGTTTCCCATTTTCTTTTGTCAAGTAAAATTTCATATTTATCTCTTGTCCATCTACTACATATAGTTGGGTGGGAAGGCTGTCTAGTTCAGTGCTGGTTGTCTATGATGCCCTTTCCTGACACCATCAACCTTACGAACGTGAGATCTGGGTATGAGGAAAGGGCTACAGGAAACCTTACTCAGGAGCTGGTGGCTTTAGTCCTTCACATTGCCTAAATGCAGAGCCCCAAAGCCCAGGACAGTGACTGAGTGGAGTTGGGTCTGAAAGATAGGCCTTTCAGGACAAGGGTGGGTACCTGATAATTAGAGATAGGCAGATTTCTGAGTCTGTCCGAGTGACTCTTCACTCCCCTCCTAATTCTAAATTCTAGAAATTGGATTTGTCTTAGTCAAATGTGTCTGGGTAGAGGGTGACAGGTGAATTGAGTCAGCATACCACCAACAGCTGCCTGTTGACTACAACCAGCGACCCCTGTTACTTTGGGCCCAAGGATTTCAACTCCCAGCATATGCTGTTTTCTTGGTAATTTGGGTTCTACTGAATTGGCTATGTTCTGTGGTTGCCCATTGACTTCTCTGGATTTGAGTGCCTTATTATAAGGTATTAATATTAATGACGGGAGGAAGGAAGGCACAAGTGCTGAGAAACTGCAAAGGCTGTGGGATTGGGGTTACCACAGAGTGCAATGACAATGGGGTAGGAATGGGGTGCTAGTCAGAAAGTTCAGAGTAGGGGTGGTTGGAGGCAGCGTTGGGGGGAGCAAGAATAAGGGTCAGGTGGTGATGGCGTCTTAGAAGATCCCCAGGTTTTGGGAGGAAAAAGGGTGTGTAAGTTACCACAACAGTACTAGACTAATATAAGGCTTCAGTCCATTGTGCCAGGTTATTCTAGGAGGAAAAACTCCGGAGCCAATGAACTGGAGCCAAGTGGGAGAGTCCGCCTCTAAAGGATTAAAGGCTCTCCTTTCACTAGTCGATCTCGCCCTATTCCTTTCTTTGATTGGCTGAGGATCCCAATCCGTCGAGGAAGCGTAGCGTTGTGGCCAATTGACGTGGCGTTACTAGGCGTGTCGCATCCCTGAGGCGGGAGCCAGGCCGCAAACGAATTTCTTGATTGGCTGTGGTCTGCGAGTTGCTGGGGAGAGGCGCGGAGAGGCGGGCGAGAGTCCGCAGGGCAGGCGATGATTGGCTGAGGTGGGAGCAGCTTCCCTTCCGATGATTCGGCTCTTCTCGGCTCAGTCTCAGCGAAGCGTCTGCGGCCGTCGTTTGAGTCGTAGCTGCCGCTGCCGCTACCGCTGCCACTGCCACCTCGCGGATCAGGAGCCAGCGTTGTTCGCCCGACGCCCAGCTGCCGGTGGGAGGAAGCGAGAAGGAAGCTGCTTGCGGGTTTGTCGCCGCTGCTCGCCCACCGCCTGGGAGAGCCGAGCCCCGGCTCAGTCAGTCGCTTGCCACCCCTTGTAGCCGTTACCGCGGGCCGCCACAGCCGCCGGCCGGGAGAGGCGCGCGCCATGGCTTCTGGAGCCGAGTGAGTGTGCGCGCGCCGTCCGCTCGCTGCGGCGGCGCGCACCGGGACCGGCCACCCTGGGTAGGCCCGGCAGGGCCTGGCAGTGGGCGCGTCAGGGAGGTGGAGACCAGGAAGGAGGGAAGGGGAGCAAGGGGGCGAGTAAAGGGCGGTGGACCCGGCAGGCCCGGCTGGGGCCAGCTGCGCACCCGCGCGCCCCCTAGGCGGGGCTTGTGTTGGGCGCGGGTCGGAGCCTGGGCCGGATCGTGCTGTGTCATGCAGGCCCCGGCCCTCTCGATTGGCTCCCTTGGAACGGCCGTCCGGGCCTGGCGAGGTCTTCCGGCCCATACCGCTGGCGCGGAGCCCCGGCGCCTTGGGGAGCCCGTCTGCGATCCGGCCTACCACCCGCCGAAGGCCTTGGTCCCTGAAGAGAGCAGGCCCCGCGAGCCCGAGGCCGCTACCGGGCCCGGTGGGCGTGGACTTTGCGCCATGTGAAGGCCTCAGGAGCCCTGCCACTGGGGCGGAGGCCGGGGTCGGGGCAGGCCCGGCGAGCTCAGGAAAGCTCACAGCCGCCTTTTTGGAGTCTGGTCGGCGGGACCCGAGGTGGGCAGTCTGTGATCTGAGTAGTGAGGGACTATTAGGAAGAGGGAGAGCCCTACCTTTCGCTTCTGGTTTTCTTCTTTCTTTAGGCCTGTTGTTCATACTAGAAAGTTTGAGCGAGTTTTCCTTAATATTATGACTCTTGGGTGGGGAGAAAGGAATTTTTAAAAAATATTTTAGGTTTTTGCTAAAGTTCCAATCTCAGTTCGTGTTTTGTGGGCCTTCCCAGATTTCTAGCTTTCGCGGTGTGCAGTTTAGAGTTGCACTAACTCTTCAAAAACACAAACATACACGCACCCCTTTCCCCAACCAGCTATATTGAGAAATTATCTGGGCTCTGAGGCTTTCTGACCCCACTTCCATCCCTCAGGAAAGCGTCAGATAAAACTTGCTCCGTCAGCCCATTCAATTTAGCTTTTAGATACTGAAAAAAAAAAAAAAAAAAAAAACCACACAGCCAGCCCATGGAAACCGTTCTATGCAAATTACCTTCCTTCTTTGAAGAGATTAGTTTTTTGAGGTGTGTTCCTTTTTCTCAAGTGTCTGAACTGGGATAAAGTATTACTCAGTTGCTTATTTAAAAGAGTCACTTATTATGAAAATAATCTTTTGGTTTACATGCAGTCAAGCTTTTATTTTCAAAAGTAAAAATCTAAAACTCTTGAAACCTGGCTTCATCAGCTGTTCTAACCTCTTGGTCACCTTGATGACTCTTAGCTGAACCCCCTCCAAGTCCCATGTGGAGTCCCCTGTGCAGTTCTGGAAAGGGATTGACTCATACAGAAGACAATGAAGGATGGCCCCAAAGAGCGTCCAGAACTGCTGTCCTCCCATGGTTAGGCCAAATTCACTCTTTTGGAGATTGCCACCTCTGATATCAGTTGATAGATCGGGAATTAGAGGCTTTGTCTTAAGAAGAGGGCACACTACTCATCTCCAGAGCCAGAGTCCGGGATGGTAGGCAGAATGGAGGTTTTCCTAGGATGCAGCTTTCAGATTAAAATACAAACTGTTGGCCTGGCGAGGTGGCTCAGGCCTGTAATCCCAGCATTTTGGCAGGCCGAGGCAGGCAGATCACTTGAGGTCAGGAGTTCAGGACTATCCTGGGCAATATGGAGAAACCCCATCTCTATGAAAATGCAAAAATTAGCCAGGCATGGTGGTGGCGCATGCCTGTAGTCCCAGCCATTATGGAGGCTGAGGCAGGAGAATTGCTTGAACCGGGAGGTGGAGGTTGCAGTGAGGGAGATCGGGCCACTGCACTCTAGCCTGGGCAACAGAGCGAGACTCCATTTCAAAAAATAAAAAATTATGGCGACTAGAGGCATCTGACATTTTGTTTTTCTACAGTCTCAGTCCTATTGGTCAAGCAAGAAGATTGGCAGCCCCTGAAAGAGTGTTTTGATGGGACAGGAGAGGGAGAACTCATGGGTTTAAATTGCTCTCAGCTGTCACATTGACCATGCTTGACCTCCAGTACGTTCATAAGCATTGGAAGAGTCTGCCTATTCAGTAGCACTGTGCCTAGAGTGACACACTTTTGGGATGGGGGAGGCAAATTTGAGCAGAGGAAACTCGTTAGAAACTAGTTTAGAGGCAGTAGTTTAAAATACAGCCTAAGTGTGAGGGTTAGCAGAAGGCCTACCATTTTGTTAGATGAATGGGGTTTGTATTTCTTTTGGGTATATCAGGACCCAAAGATGTAAGAACTGCATGGCTTCCTAGCTGAGCACAGCATTTTTTTCTCTGTCTCTTGGAAATTGTGAGAATATTTCCAGTGGGAATACTGTTGTTTTAACTGCAGTATCCCCAGCCTCTAGGACAATGCCTGGGACATAACAGACCCTCATTACTTAGTTGAATGAAGAAAATTCTTTTTTTTTTTTTTTTTTTTGAGACGGAGTTTCGCT
>NW_016107464.1:1384229-1390410 GCF_001604975.1 Cebus imitator | reverse complement strand
AATTTTTTGTATTTTTAGTAGAGACGGGGTTTCACCGTGTTGACCAGGATGGTCTCGATCTCTTGACCTCGTGATCCACCCGCCTCGGCCTCCCAAAGTGCTGGGATTACAGGTTTGAGCCACCGTGCCCGGCAGAAAATTCTTTTTAAAAGTGTACTTGCCTTGCTTCCTTCATTGTCTGGCTTTCCTATTTTGGTTTATGTTTTCCTGAGCCTTACTAACAGAAGGCAGCTCTTAAAAGACAGAAAGCCCAGCACTTTGGGAGGCCAAGGTGGGTAGATCACCTGAGGTCAGGAGTTGGAGACCAGCTTGACCAACATGGTGAAACCCCGCCTCTAGTAAAAATATAAAATTAGCCAGGTGTGGTGGTGCGTGCCTGTAATCCTAGTTACTGGGAAGGCAGGAGAATCACCTGAACTCGGGAGGCAGAGGTTGCAGTGAGCCGTGCCTTTGTACTCCAGCCTCCATCTTAAAAAAAAAAAATAGACAGCACTGAGTCCAGTAAGTGATGGCTGGAGATGGGCTAGGTAATAAGTTGGTGTCACTGCTTGTTGAATGATCCTAGCTTCTAGGAAATAACAAAATGTGTAGACCCAATTGACCTTGATTTGGGTGAGAGGGATTTGGATTTGCCCCAAGTCTCAGCATTTCTTTGTTTTTATTTTTTGAGCCAACTCTATGGAATTGTGCCTTTGCAGAAATTACTGTGCAATTTCTTTTGACCTTGAGCCTCTTTCTAGTGGTTTCATGTGTGCTAGTGTTTTTCCAAATATGATGGTCTTTATGCTTGGCATTCCTTTGGTACCATGGAATGCCTAGCATCAGTGGGCTTAGCCTGTAAGTGTAGCACCAATGATTTTTGCTTCATTGTCCCCACGCTTGCTTGGTGGGACTTGAGGCCATCTCTGGGGAAGTTGTCAGTTGTCTGGCTTACTTCGTTCCCCTGGAAAGTTAGCTTATGCTTTATACTGTGGTATTTTTTTTTTTTTTTTTTTAAAGACAGGGTTTCACCATGTTGGTCAGGCTGGTCTTGAACTCCCGACCTCAGGTGATCTGCCCGCCTTGGCCTCCTAAGTGCTTGGATTACAGGTGTGAACCACCACGCCCGGCCCACTTTATACTGTTAATCATGGTGACCATTAATACCATGTGCCAGGTATTATGTTAAGCATTTTACATTCATCATCTCCCTTAAGACAATAAGCCTCTGAGATAAGTATTATACTCTCTATTTTGTAGGAGAGGACATCAAAGTTTAGAGGTTAGGTAACTTGCCCAAGATCACAAGCAGTAGCAGAATTGGAATTTAGACCCAATGGATCTGACTATAGAGTTCCTGCTCTTAGCCACTCTTCTGTAAGTCTAAGACTGCTTTTATTTCTCTAGTAACTAGTTAGCCTCCATTTCTATTATGTCTTCTTCTTAGGCTGTTGTTTTCTGATCCTGGGGCAGGATCACTCACTTGGAGCCTTATAGCTGGGACATTGATGCTCAAAACACTAGGAGCTACTGGAATGGATATTCTAATGTGTATGCTAGATATTGTTCCTTGTGACTTTGGCTGCATTTCCTTCATCTGAGCTCTCTGGTTTAGGGACAGCTTCATCTAGTCACTATTTCTTTCTTGAGTTTTAGAGCCTGGTGAGGCTCTTGGGGCTGGAGTATCTATTGGGACTGACTCAGTTTTCTCCTTCTAGTTCAAAAGGTGATGACTTATCAACAGCCATTCTCAAACAGAAGAACCGTCCCAATCGGTTAATTGTTGATGAAGCCATCAATGAGGACAATAGTGTGGTGTCCTTGTCCCAGGTAAGCTGGGGCCACAGACTAGTCTTTCCTTATTGGACTGACTTGAGGGATTTTCCCAGGTTTCTTTTCTCATTTTTCTTGCAGTGACTGCAGATAGAGTGGGGTTTACTGGGAATCCCAGTCTCCAGGGCTGCTGCTTACTCCCTTCTGCCCAGTGACCCAAAGGCCTTAACCTTCTTTCCTCAGCCCAAGATGGATGAATTGCAGTTGTTCCGAGGTGACACAGTGTTGCTGAAAGGAAAGAAGAGACGAGAAGCTGTTTGCATCGTCCTTTCTGATGACACGTGTTCTGATGAGAAGATTCGAATGAATAGAGTTGTTCGGAATAACCTTCGTGTACGCCTAGGGGATGTCATCAGGTGTGTGTGGGGTTTTTGGTTCCGCAGGGACAGGAGACCAGAGATAGCCTGCATTATAGGCAGGATCCATGTGTCACACAGGCAGGACCAAGTTCTTGGCATCTGTAGATATAGGAAGCCTCCTGGCCATGGGAAGACTTACGCTTCAGGGTTGTCTTTAGGTTTTGGTTCTGCCTTCCTGGGACTTGCAAATTTTCTGTGGATGTCCCTTGAGACAAATTGGCATTCCTGTAACTTTTCCTGATGCCCTATTTTTTCCTACCAGAGATGTAATTTATCATACTTAAAGCTTGGTTTAGGATGCCACTTGAGGGTATGTATCTGCTAAATGACCTCCTCACTACTCTCACTAGTATGTCCAATTAATGGCTTGGGATTGGAATGAGGTCGGGGTACGGGCATGGAAGGTGAACTGGTAGCAGACCTTTTAAGCATCTAAATTAACCTGGGAGAGAGGAATAGTTGAAGCCAGACCCAGGATAGCTCCAGTGTGAGTGATTTCACTTATTCTTGCATAATTTTAGGCAAGAAGTTACCCCAACTTGGAGTCATCTCTAGCCACTCCTACCCAGCCAACCATCACCTGGCCAGGATCATCTTAGGCTCTTGATTCTTTTTAATGGAGTCTAAGTTTCACGTAACTTTTTTCCTGATGGTGCTTAGTCACTTTCTCAAGGTGTTCTGACCACCTGGCTGAGATAATTTTATTTTTTTCACTTCTGTTTTTCTGACCTTGACAATTATTAGCTTAAGATCTTCTTTTGTAATATCGGGTTATCAATATTAGCTAGAAGGGGATTATCCTTGGATATCTCACTGAAGACTCTGCATATCTTTGTGGGGTTTCTAAATGTGTGGCTCTTGATTTTGGCTCACTGATTAGGAGTGAGTGGGGCTGTTCTTTTGCCCTCACATCCACCCTGTTCTCCTTCCGCTCTTCACCTAAAGCCATCCCTGCCTTTTCTTTTTCACTTACTATCAGCTATCTGTGCCAGGCCCTTTTGGACACCCAGTGCTTGGGCCCGAAGTGTGGTTGGTAATATGGAGTCTGCTTGTCATCCTCAGCATCCAGCCATGCCCTGATGTGAAGTATGGCAAACGTATCCATGTGCTGCCCATTGATGACACAGTGGAAGGCATTACTGGTAATCTCTTTGAGGTATACCTTAAGCCGTACTTCCTAGAAGCTTATCGACCCATCCGGAAAGGTGAGAGCTAATTCTGAGCTTAAGGATTGTTGATTGTTAAGTTTTTGCACACTAGGTAGGGGAATGATTTAGAGAAACTCAGCTTGGAATGTCTCCATTTCATTATTTTTCTTCTTTTTTTAATCTTTTATGCTTTTCCTTGTATTTATTTATTTATTTATTTATTTTTTAAGAGATGGGGTCAGCCCAGCACCATGGCTCATGCCTACAATCCCAGCAATTTGGGAGGCCGAGGCAGGTGGGTCACCTGAGACCAGGAGTTCGAGACCAGCCTGGCCAACGTGGCAAAACCCCGTTGTGAGTGCCTGTAATCCCAGGTACCTGGGAGGCTAAGGCACGAGAATTGCTTGAACCCAGGAAGTGGAGGTTGCAGTGAGCCAAGATCAGGCCACTGCACTCCAGCCTGGGTGACAGAATGAGACTCTGTCTCAAAAAAAGAAAGAAAGAAAGAGATGGAGTCTCACTATGATGCCCAGGCTGGTCTCAAACTGCTGGGCTCAAGTGATCCACCTGCCTTGGCCTCCCAAAGTGCTGTGATTACAGGCATGAGCCATCATACCTAGTCTCATTTTTATATATTTGTATACACACATGCATCCTGCACACAGATTCATATGTCTTCCGCCCTTCTTTTCCTCCATCCTTCTCTTCCTCCATCTCTCCCCTTCTTTGTTCCAGGAGAGTAAGCTATCCTTATGGATCTGTGAAGGAGGAGGTGGTCCATTTCGACTCTGTCAGGGTCCAGAGTGCACAGTTCTAGCATTGGTGGTTGTAGTAAAGCCTGGGCTACTTATATGGCAGAAGTCAAAACTTGTTTGACTTCTGGCATGTCAGGTTTTCTACACTGACCTCCTGAGTGGCAGAGGGACTCTTCACAGTTTACCCTTCTCCTCTTGCCTACTGCTTATTAAGACAGTTGGGGTGGCATTGGAGAGAGGATAATATCTAATGAAGGGCAGTATCTAATGAGCTTGGCATTTTGACCCAGGGTCTGATGAGTTCTCACTTTGTCTTGTAGCTGACACCTCTTACTGTGCTTGTATTGCTTGCTCTCACAGGAGACATTTTTCTTGTCCGTGGTGGGATGCGTGCTGTGGAGTTCAAAGTGGTGGAAACAGATCCTAGCCCTTACTGCATCGTTGCTCCAGACACAGTGATCCACTGCGAAGGGGAGCCTATCAAACGAGAGGTGAGTTTTCTCCCTGATCACAGTATCCAATTTTGTGATTACTCAGTGTGGCATCCTGTGGTAACTGTCAAGACTGGGTGCTCGGCCGGCCGCTGTGGCTTACGCCTATAATCCTAGTACTTTGGGAGGCTCGGGGGACAGATCACTTGAGGTCAGACGTTTGAGACCAGCCTGGGCAACATGGTGAAACCCTGTCTCTACTAAAAATACAAAAATTAGCTGGGCCTAGTGGCGCACATCTGTAATCCCAGCTACTCAGGAGGCTGAGGCAGGAGAATTGCTTGAATCTAGGAGGCACAGGTTGCAGTGAGCTGAGACTGTGCCACTGCACTCCAGCCTTGGTGACAGAGTGAGATTGTCTCAAAAAAAAAAAAAAAAAGCCAGACTGGTAGGTGCTTTTTGGAGAACTAAGCATCTTTTAGGGATGAAAAATCTGCCAGATATTCATTTTTGGGTCTAGGTGTTTCTTGGATGTACGTAATTCCAGAAATTTCAAAAATCTAGACTGAACCCAAAGTATATAAGTGATTGAAATCATTTTTGAAGTATAACTGATGGTGGCTGAAGGCCTCTCCATTCCCAGAGTTTCCAGCCTCAGATTTTAGAGACCCCTTCTCAATAAGACTATGAGCAATGTGAAAGGCAAGGACTGTGCTAGAAATCTTTGCCTTGGGATTTTTATAGCTGTTCTTTGAGGCCAGATACCTGTAGAGGAGAATCTTCTCTTTTTCATTTAATTTAATTTTTTTTTTTTTTAAGTTCCAGCATTTTATTGTTTGAATAACAGAACACACAAAACCAGGCAGAGAAATCCCCAAGGAGATGATAATCATATTTCACTGTTTTTTGGCGCTTTGGTCCTTCACCTTTCAAGCACTTACTGTATTTTCCTTTAATGATTTAGACATTTATTTTTACCACAAATGCAATTCAAGTGTGAATAAATAAATGCATTATCTTTTAGCACCCCCTTCCCCTTTGTTCCTTTAAATAGAAAAAAGTGCCAAATGTCTCTTTATAGCCTATTAGCCATAGCTGTCCCATGGTTTTAAAAATGGACTGTAACTTGATCTTCTGAAATCCTTCTCGAACTACAACTCATTCTGTTAAAGAAATCCTAGGAAAGAAATCCTACTGATATTGTCGGTAGTCTCCAAAAGGTAAGGAAGGTAATTGAGTTGAAGGCAACTGGGAGGGGTCTTCCACAAATTGAGGACCATTGGGAAACTGCAGAGGCAAATCTTGTCAACAAGATACCAGCTCCTTCAATTAAAGCTAGGAGAATGCCACCAGCTGACCCAACCATGGCCACTGGTCCATTTCTTGCTGCCAGTATGGCTCCCATTAAGGCACCACTTGTGATGGAGTTCCAGGGATCTTCCTTTCCTCTAACTTGAACCATACTACAGTCAATCATGGAAAACAGGCCTCCCCAAACTGCAAAGCTACCTGCTAACTGCGGAGCCTTGGTTTTAATAGCTGTCAAACTCCCTTGTAGTCTGTGGTTTACTACCACTGGAGAATTGGGAAAACCTTTGATTGCTTGAAAGATACCTCCACCAATGGTACCCGTCGTAAAGGCCCCACCACAGTCATCCACAATTTGCCATGGGCAA
>NW_016107464.1:1354315-1383579 GCF_001604975.1 Cebus imitator | reverse complement strand
GTGCAATGGCACGATCTCGGCTCACCGCAACCTCCGCCTCCTGGGTTCAAGCAATTCTCCTGCCTCAGCCTCCCGAGTAGCTGGGACTACAGGCACGCACCATCATGCCCAGCTAATTTTTGTATTTTTAGTAGAGACAAGGTTTCATCTTGTTGACCAGGATGGTCTCGATCTCTTGACCTCGTGATCCACCCGCCTCGGCCTCCCAAAGTGCTGGGATTATAGGCGTGAGCCACCGTGCCTGGCCAACCTTAATATTTTAAAAGGAAATGCCAATGGTTTTTAGTGCTTAGCACATTTGGATTACATTCTACCTAGTGGTCTCACTTCCAGTGACATATATACTCTTAAATCCACGCAGGGTTTCCCAATGTCTACAATCCTACTACTAGAATACATTATTTGGGCTGCTTATTCTCTTTATTCAAATTCTACTCTCTTCACAGCTCAGCTCAAAACTTATCTCTTCCTTTGAGAGGCCAACTGCTATGACTTATGAGACTGCTTCCTAGGATTAGTCCATCAATAGTTCCCCCTGACCTTTTTTTTTTTTTGGAGACAGAGTCTTGCTCTGTCACCAGGCGCCACGCTGGAGTGCAGTGGCGCGATCTCGGCTCACTGCAACCTCCACCTCCTGGGTTCAAGCAATTCTCCTGCCTCAGCCTCCCGAGTACCTGGGACTACAGGCACATGCCACCATGCCCAGCTAATTTTTGTATTTTTAGTAGAGACGGGGTTTCACCTTGTTGACCAGGATGGTCTCAATCTCTTGACCTCGTGATCCACCCGCCTCAGCCTCCCAAAGTGATGGGATTACAGGTGTGAGCCACCTCGCCTGGCAATTTAATTTTTAATGAGATGGGGGTCTCACTATGTTGCCCAGGAACTCCTGGACTCAGGCAGTCCTCCGACTTCTGCCTCCCAAAGTGCTGGGATTACACATGTGAGCCAGCATGCTGGGTTGAGAATCTTCTTATATGGTAGGTTTTTGCACACTAGCTTTTGCACACTAGGTAGTGGAATGATATAGAGAAACTCAGCTTCTGCTGATATTATATTCTTGCCTTCTGCTGTCTTTATCTCTCTTATTCAGGATGAGGAAGAGTCCTTGAATGAAGTAGGGTATGATGATATTGGTGGCTGTAGGAAGCAGCTAGCTCAGATAAAGGAGATGGTGGAACTGCCCCTGAGACATCCTGCCCTCTTTAAGGCAATTGGTGTGAAGGTGAGCATCCTGGGCTCTGGGATCCAGTTTAAAGTGGTGATTAATGACTACCCAATGTCTGATCCTGGGACTTTTTCATACGTGGCTTTCGTCATTGCCTTGGATTAGAGGGGCAATAATAAATCCTTTAATTCACCGAAGGCTCTAAATTCATTAGAGTTGATGGTCTAGAACAGAGTAAGCTAATTAAATTCTCTGTTGTGTGCATATGTGCACAATCACACATGCACACATATATATGGATTTTTTATTTACAGCTCTTAGAATGTAAAAGCCATTCTTGTCTTAGTGGACCCTGTAAAAACAAATCTCACCATAGTTTGCCAGCATATCTAGAGCAGTGTCACCCAGTAGAAGTAAGCAAGTTAAGGAAATTTTCAGAGTCTTAAAGGATTCTGAGTCTAAAACATTTGAGAACTATTGGTCTAGAATGTAGCTTCCCAAACTTTTCTATATTGTGGAACACACTGAAAATGAAATTACTCATTTCCTTAGTATGTGTTACACAAATTATTTCATCTTCTGTGTGGACAGTTTCAATGTCCTGCTTGTAAATGAGGCCATAGAAAGGGTAGTGTCAAAGAAGAAGATTGGTGATTGTAAGGAACATCATTCTAATGTGATAAATTCTGGAAGGTATGATTACTGGAGTAAGTGATCCTCTGGCAATGACGAAAATAGACCCTGCTTTCTCAAATGGCTTAGCTAGTCTTTGGCCCTTGGTCTGTCTGAAATTGAGCCCTTAGTGTAATGGCCTCTTGCCTTTCCCTAGTTACGTATCTTCAAACTCATTTGGACTAGTTTCTCTGCCCTTAGTCTCCTATGCAAGTTGCAATCATAAATGTTGCCCACTTTGTAGCAGTATTTTCCGTGCTAGTGTGGCTAAAGTAAGCATCTTCCTAGCATTTACTGCTGAGGGCTCAGTCAGGGTTGAAGACTGATTCTCACCCTCTCTGGAGCCCTAGTCAAGCCATTTTAGGGTTTGGGAGAAGGTGAGAACCTAATCACACTCTGCATTGGTCCTCAGCCTCCTAGAGGAATCCTACTTTATGGACCTCCTGGGACAGGGAAGACCCTGATTGCTCGAGCTGTAGCAAATGAGACTGGAGCTTTCTTCTTTTTGATCAATGGTAAGAGACTTGGTTCATCTTATGTCTAGCTAGACCCAATTTTGAACTGGGACTCATGAGCTGGAGAGCTCATGGACCCATCTCTTTTGCACTCATGCCCACCTGCACTTCTATAGCATATTTCTTCTGCTGGGGTATGTTACAGACAGATGAAGAATAAAGGGAAGATAGTTTCCACTGATGCTCCCTGTCCTGTCCCCCTTGAGAAAGATTGTGGACAGACTGAAGAGTGGGAGCAAGCTAGAATGAGAAATTAGTGGGTGAATGCTTATTGATTTGAGAGATTTTGGGAGAAATGAACTTGGATTGCTGGCTCTTGAAGAATGCTATTTAACTGGTAGAGATCTAGCTGGTGTGCCATCTCTCCTGCTCTAGCCATAGGTCCCAGAGCATTTGCTGTCACCTTTATACTTCTAGTTCAACTGTGAGAAGAGTATACTGAGTCCCTGGGCTTCTTTCTAGCCTGTCCTGGTGGCTATCCTGTGATAATGGTTGGTAGAGTATCTGAGAAGTAGGCAGAGGTTACCACCTTCTCACCAGGACCTGTCTTTGGGCCAGACAAGCAAGATAACTGATTTTTTTGGGAATTAGGAAAGGTTATCATTTTGTTTTTGCCTCCACTCTGTATTCTTTCAGGTCCTGAGATCATGAGCAAATTGGCTGGTGAGTCTGAGAGCAACCTTCGTAAAGCCTTTGAGGAGGCTGAGAAGAATGCTCCTGCCATCATTTTCATTGATGAGCTGGATGCCATCGCTCCCAAAAGAGAGAAAGTAGGAGCTTACCTGAAGGGATAGTGGGGGGTTGAAAGGCTCTAACTTCACTTATGACCAGACATCCTGTTCTGGCAGACTCATGGCGAGGTGGAGCGGCGTATTGTATCACAGTTGTTGACCCTCATGGATGGCCTAAAGCAGAGAGCACATGTTATTGTCATGGCAGCAACCAACAGACCCAACAGCATTGACCCAGCTCTACGGCGATTTGGTAAGGACTCCAGATACATCCAACCCTGCCCTTGCTTACGTCTCACCTCTCTCCTTCATGTAAGTCACCTAATCCTCTTGAAGCCCTTTGCAGTGATTGGGTCCAGGGGTCTTTTTCCCTTATCCTACATCCTGTCTAGACTGACCAGCCACCTTGGTTTTCCTGAAACTGAAAGGTTTCCCAGGGCTTGAGACTTTTTCACTGCTAGCATCAGGACAATCCTATGCTAACTGAGATGGTTGGTCCCGCTAGGCCTGTCTCTTCCCTCTGGACTAGAAATGAGCCCTGTCTGTGTTCATGTACTGTCTCACAGGTCGTTTTGACCGGGAGGTAGATATTGGAATTCCTGATGCTACAGGACGCTTGGAAATTCTTCAGATCCATACCAAGAACATGAAGCTGGCAGATGATGTGGACTTGGAACAGGTAAAGTGATGATGAGGGCTGACTGGGCATTACGATACCTCTGTTTCTAGGCAGTTGCTGGGAACTGGCTTGGGACATAAGGTTAAGATGTGAAGAGATTTTGATTTCTGGACAGGGGAAATGAAGTGATCTGAGATTGAATCCAGGAAATTGGAGTTGGCATGTTTCTCAGTTAACACTGCATTTAGAGTAAATCAGAATTGTTGGGGCAGCTTTATTTCTAGGCCCCAAGTCCAGAATTGAGTACATAAAACCCAACCAATAAAGACATTGCTAGTACATATTCAAGGAAATGAGAGGACCCAGGGATAGGAGTCAGGGGAAGGATTTTTATTGTCTCTGAGCCTCCTGTGGGAGCTGGAGGCAGCATAGTAAGTAGGTCTTTCTCTGCAGGTAGCCAATGAGACTCATGGGCATGTGGGTGCTGACTTAGCAGCCCTGTGCTCAGAGGCTGCTCTGCAAGCCATCCGCAAGAAGATGGATCTCATTGACCTAGAGGATGAGACCATTGATGCCGAGGTCATGAACTCTCTAGCAGTTACTATGGATGACTTCCGGGTAAGGACCACGCCCCTACCTCAGGTACACAGATATGTGCTTTGACCCTTCCCTGGTAAGTCTCATCCTGTTTTCCCTTATTTTCTAGTGGGCTTTGAGCCAGAGTAACCCATCAGCACTGCGGGAAACTGTGGTAGAGGTGCCACAGGTAACCTGGGAAGATATCGGCGGCCTAGAGGATGTCAAACGTGAGCTTCAGGAGCTGGTCCAGGTAGGGTAACTTGGTCCAGGGTGAGTCACTGCCTTAGTGATGTGGGTGGTCTCAGGGTGTCAACACATTCGCTGCAAGAGTTGTGAGAACATAACTTAGGAAACTACTGTTGTTAGGTTTGAGGCACTAAGGAGTCTGCTTTTTGAGAACTTGGATCTGATACCATTGGGTATACCATGAAGCGTCTGTTTAGTTAGCTTTCTTTCAAAATATGGTGGTAGCCTTGAACCCTCTTTCCTTTTTGTCCTAGTATCCTGTGGAGCACCCAGACAAATTCCTCAAGTTTGGCATGACACCCTCCAAGGGAGTTCTATTCTATGGACCTCCTGGCTGTGGGAAAACTTTGTTGGCCAAAGCCATTGCTAATGAATGCCAGGCCAACTTCATCTCCATCAAGGGTCCTGAGCTTCTCACCATGTGGTTTGGGGAGTCTGAGGCCAATGTCAGAGAAATCTTTGACAAGGTGAGCTACAGTAGGGTGGCCTATCTATTCATTTGCCTGGGGGCAAGGGTTGTTTTTCTTTAAGAGAGTTGAAACAGTGCCGGCTGCTCAACTGGGCAGTAATCTTTATGAGGTCTGAGAGAATCCAGTGTTTAGTTTAGTTTTGTTTTTTTCTCTTGAGACAGTATCTGGCTCTGTTGCCCAGGCTGGAGGGCAGTGGTGCAATCATAGCTCACTGTAACCTTGAAATCCTGGGCTTAAGCGATTCTCTTACTTCAGCCTCCTAAGTAAGGACTGGTTCTATAGGCACACATCACCACATCTGGCTAATTTTTTATTTTTTATAGAGGTAAAGTCTTGGTATGTTGCCCAGGCTGTTTTTTAATTCCCGGCCTCAAGTGATCTTCCCACCTTGGCCCCCCAAAGTGCTGGGAATACATGTGTGAGCCACTGCGTTTGGCCAGAGAGATCTAGTTTTGTTAGTGCTGACTCAATCCGTTCCTCCCGCAGGCCCGCCAAGCTGCCCCCTGTGTGCTGTTCTTTGATGAGCTGGATTCGATTGCCAAGGCTCGTGGAGGTAACATTGGAGATGGTGGTGGGGCTGCTGACCGAGTCATCAACCAGATCCTGACAGAAATGGATGGCATGTCCACAAAAAAGAATGTGTTCATAATTGGCGCTACCAACCGGCCTGACATCATTGATCCTGCCATCCTCAGACCTGGCCGTCTTGATCAGCTCATCTATATCCCACTTCCTGATGAGAAGTCCCGTGTTGCCATCCTCAAGGCCAACCTGCGCAAGTCCCCAGTTGCCAAGGCAGGTGCAAGATCATGGGCTGTGGGGGACTTGTATGAGTCATCAGGCTAGTATGGAGTGCTCTTTGGTTTCTGGACCAGATTCCCTTGGGGTTAGGGTTGGTCTAAAGGGCAGGGAGAATTTTTGAGGATATTAGGATAATCTAGAATCAGGAATAAAATGGGGTGGCCAAAGAAGGGACAAACTATAGTTGGGAGTGCTTGGGTGGCCCAAAGATCTGTGTGACTCAGGAGAGGAGAGGCTAAATGCTAAGGTAGCTCTGCTGCTTCTTACAGGATGTGGACTTGGAGTTCCTGGCTAAAATGACTAATGGCTTCTCTGGAGCTGACCTGACAGAGATTTGCCAGCGTGCTTGCAAGCTGGCCATCCGTGAATCCATCGAGAGTGAGATTAGGCGAGAACGAGAAAGACAGACAAACCCATCAGCCATGGTGAGTCTGCATCCTTTCCCCAGTTGTGCCAATTATAGGGAGCCAGGCAGCAGCCACCACCATGCCCTAGAGTTGAGAGTAGAAGCTATTGGAAAGATCATCTGACTGAGAAGTCATTAATAGGGCATCAAAGATAAAGAATACTGAGGTGAATCCATATAGTTTGGAATAAGGCTGAGAAGAGATGGGCAGGCTCCATTCTCAGTCTGAACTAAGCTCTGTGAGGGAAATCTACTTTGATATGCACTATGAGACTGCAGCAAACAGAGCAGGGCCTTGAACTGAGATGAGACCCATAGACCTATCGCTGGTGGTCGGGGAAGGGGTGGGGTACACAGACCTCCCAAAATGAAATTGCAAATTCATGTGTGTGTAAGCTCCATAAAGGTAGGATCTCTGTCATTTTGCTTGTTTTCCACTATATCCTGTGTTACCCTTAATTAATTAAGTTCTAAACATGAGACTTAATGAGCAAATATGTGGCTTTCTTTACCTTTGGAAGGGTCTGTGACATCTCTTCTCTTCCCCATAAAAGCTTAAAAACTATTGGCCGGGCGCGGTGGCTCACGCTTGTAATCCCAGCACTTTGGGAGGCTGAGGCGGGTGGATCACGAGGTCAAGAGATTGAGACCATCCTGGCCAACATGGTGAAACCCTGTCTCTACTTAAAAAAATGCAAAAATTAGCTGGGCATGGTGGCATGTGCCTGTAGTCCCAGCTGCTCGGGAGGCTGAGGCAGGAGAATTGCTTGAACCCAGGAGGTGGAGGTTGTAGTGCGCCGAGATCGCGCCACTGCACTCCAGCATGGTGCCTGGTGACAGAGCAAGACTCTGTCTCAAAAAAAAAAAGAAAGGTCAGGGGGAACTATTGATGAACTAATCCTAGGAAGCAGTCTCATAAGTCACAGCAGTTGGCCTCTCAATGGAAGAGATAAGTTTTGAGCTGAGCTGTGAAGAGAGTAGAATTTGAATAAAGAGAATAAGCAGCCCAAATAATGTATTCTAGTAGTAGGATTGCAGACATTGGGAAACCCTGGGTGGATTTAAGAGTATATATGTCACTGGAAGTGAGAGCACTAGGTAGAATGTAATCCAAATGTGGTAAGCACTAAAAACCATTGGCATTTTCTTTTAAAATATTAAGGTTTATTGAGGTACGATATAAATACAATAAAATTCACCCTTTTTAGGTTCCATTTTCATGCTTTTTGACAAATGTATATAAGTTCTATAACTACTGCCACAGTTGAGACTTAAAAATTTTTGTTATCCCAGAAAGTTTCCTTAGCTACTTCAGGCAACATCTCCCTTCCTTAAGCCCCATCACTGATGTGATTTCTATCCCTACAGTTTTCCCCTTACATTGCCAAGTTTTTAAGCAGAGTAATGACTCAATTTTAGGAAGCATGGCCTAGCACTTGGCCTAGCATCTTACCTCAGGTTGAATTGGAAGGGCAAGGAGACAAATAAACAGTAATGGGAGGCCAGGGATGAAATCCAGGCTGGGCTTTAACTAGCCCTAGTGATCTCTGTTTACCAATTATAGGAGGTAGAAGAGGATGATCCAGTGCCTGAGATCCGTCGAGATCACTTTGAAGAAGCCATGCGCTTTGCGCGCCGTTCTGTCAGTGACAATGACATTCGGAAGTATGAGATGTTCGCCCAGACCCTCCAGCAGAGTCGGGGCTTTGGCAGCTTCAGGTAACTTGGTTGGGAGCATTAGACGGTGCTTAAGTTAATTTGGGGACCTATACCAAAAAGGGGATGGGAGTCCTAAGGAAGCTAGAGGGGTAGTTGTGGAAGTCTTAAATAGGCCCTCTCCTAACCCTCTTTTTTGGCTTTGCTCTTGTACACACAGATTCCCTTCAGGGAACCAGGGTGGAGCTGGCCCCAGTCAGGGCAGTGGAGGCGGCACAGGTGGCAGTGTATACACGGAAGACAATGACGATGACCTGTATGGCTAAGTGCTGGTGGCCAGCGTGCAGTGAGCTGGCCTGCCTGGACCTTGTTCCCTGGGGGTGGGGGCCGCTTGCCCAGGAGAGGGACCAGGGGTGTGCCCACAGCCTGCTCCATTCTTCAGTCTGAACAGTTCAGCTACAGTCTGACTCTGGACAGGGGGTTTCTGTTGCAAAAATACAAAACAAAAGTGATAAAATAAAAGCGATTTTCATTTGGTAGGCGGAGAGTGAATTACCAACAGGGAATTGGGCCTTGGGCCTATGCCATTTCTCTTGTAGTTTGGGGCAGTGCAGGGGACCTGTGTGGGGTGTGACGCTACTGCCACCTGCCACAGTATAGCATCTGCACTTGACTCAATGCTGCCCGAATCCTCCCTTCCTCCTATCCAACCTGGGTAGGCGGGTAGGGGCCACAGTTGCTGGGTGTTTATAGAGTAGGTTGATTTTATTTTACATGCTTTTGAGTTAATGTTGGAAAACTAATCACAAGCAGTTTCTAAACCAAAAAAAAATGACTTGTTGTAAAAGGACAATAAACGTTGGGTCAAAATGGAGCCTGAGTACTGGGCCCTGTGCCTGATTCTTTTCCTGGGAAGGGCCTTGGGCTACCCACCACTGCCAAGGCATTCTTTCAAATGTGAAATCCTGGAAGTTAAGATTGCACCTTCCTCTCCTGATCAACATCAGTATGATGTCTCCTGTTGCCTCATCCTGTGTCTGCAGTATCACTGAATAGGACTGGTGGAAAGGGAACAGCGTGATGGAGCCCCAAATGTGGAGAATGTGGCATCCCTCTGCCCATTTGATGTGGATGCTAAGGCTAGGCCTGCAGAATCCTGTATCCTGACCAAGGACTGTGTTGAGGTGCCGTTTGAAAATCCTAGGGTTGCAAAAGAGTATCCGTTTGCAGGTGGATATTCTCTATACTCCTTTTTAATGCATCTAAAAATCCCGAACATTCATCTCCTGGTTGGTGATCACTTAGAGTTGTGTCCAGTTTTATTTTATGTAATTTGTATGATAAAAAAAAAATAGCTTTTTGTTAATATAAAATTTGAGTATTGAATTTTTTTTTTTCCAAACAGAAAATAGACTATCCTCTTCAACAGTAATCACTTAATGCTTCTAGGGTCGGTACAATGATGCCTCACCCAGACAGACAGTAGTGCAGAGAAAATAAATCCCTAAATGTGTGTTGATTGGGTTTGGTCATAATCTCAAAAGACAGTCCTGAACACAATAATCTTGAATAAAATGCTGTAATCTCCAAAGACCAAAATCCCTAAAGTCTAAAATTCTGAAAAGCACAATCCTAAAAGGTCAAAATCCCGAAGTACAATTCTGGAAGAAATATTAAACATTCTTTGAAAATTTATTTACATTTTTAAAAGCATATTTATTTGAGAAAAAACATGACAGAACATTTCATAGGCCACTTTACACAATAAAATAGGGAATAATAGCATTTTTGTGAGATAGGTATACCAATGACAGTTGTACGGATATAACAGCGATGAGCAGATGAAACATTTATAAAGAGTGAAATGTATAAATGCTTGTCACTGTGCTGGGTAATTGTGGGCACCTAGTTTTATGACTGCAGTCATCTGTGACAGAAAACTTAAGTCTTGATGAGATGGTTCAAAAACCGTTGTGTTACCACTGCATATTTAGTCTCCCAAAGAGCCAAGGTCTTCAGAAATTTTATCCTTCACAAATGCACATGTACAAAAAATAGATGTCTCTTCATTTATTGAGGAAGAGATGTCTGTTTTTTGTATTATGTGCATTTGTGAAGGATAAAATTTAACATTTTTATGCACGCATGCAATGCTTACAGTCAACATTGTGGTCATGGAGTCAGTTTTTTTTTGTTTTTTTTTGAGATGGAGTCTGTAGCCCAGACCGGAATGCAGTGGTGTGATCTTGGCTCACTGCAGCCTCCACCTCCTGGGTTCAAGTGGTTCTGCTGCCTCAGCCTCCGGAGTAGCTGGGATTACAGGCGCCCTCCACCATACCCGGCTAATTTTTGTATTTTAGTAGAGATGGGCGTTTCACTATGTAGTCAAGCTGGGCTCGAACTCCTGACCTCAAATGACCTGCCCACTTTGGCCTCCCAAAGTACTAGGATTACAAGCATGAGCCACTGTGCCTGGCTGGAGTCAAATTTTTGATGTTCAAGGTACCAGAAGAAAAATCTGTCCTGTCTCTTAGAGACCAATTTGCCTTCTGTATTTGTTCTCTCTGGGGCCCCTCCTATTGGATGGTGCCCACCAACATTGAAGGCAGATCTTTGCCACTCAGTCCACTCACACTCACACTAATCTCTGGAAACAACCTCACAGACATGCCCCAGATAATGCTTTACCAGGTTTCTAGATATTCCTTAATCCAGTAAAATTGACACCTAAAATTTAAGTCCACAATTCTGCCCCTTGTTAACTTGGCACCTTTATGTGTCTCTTTAAACCATACTTAATAAGGTAATAGTTCTGCATAACATGATGTAACTATCTTGTGTACAACCAGAAACATACTAACCCTTTCCCCCGAATTTGAAATTTTATTTTGGATTTTGATCTTTTAGGACTTCAGCATTTGGGATTATGGTGTTTGGGATTGTGTCCTTCAGGATTATGATCAACACTGGTATTGGTCATCCTAGAATTCATACTAGGCAAGACCAGGCTCCCTTTTGGTCTACATAGATAATCTTGAAGGATGCATGATACTTAACATTGGTTGATTAAACTGGAGCGTTCCTGGAACTCATGCTGTGAAACGGGTATTTTTGCACTTACTTGTTATTTCAATAGGTTTTTGGGGAACAGTTGGTGGTTGTTTACATGAATAATTTCTTTAGCGGTGATTTCTAAGCTGTGACTGGAGCAGTGTACACTGTACCCAGTGTTTATGCCTCACCCTCCCCCCACCCCTTCCCTGAGTCCCCAAAGTCCATTTTATCATTCTTATGCCTTTGCATTTTCATAGCTTAGCTCCCACTTATGAGTGAGAATGCAAGATGTTTGGTTTTCCATTCCTGATTTACTTCACTTAGAATAATGGTCTCCAATTCCATCCATATTGCTGCAAACGCCATTTCGTTCCTTCTTATGGCTGAGTAGTATTCCCTGATACATACATACTACAATTTCTTTCTTTTCTTTCTTTCTTTTTTTGAGACAGAGTCTCCCTCTGTCACCCACGTTGGAGTGCAGTGGCGCAATCTTGGCTCACCGCAATCTCTGACTCCTGAGTTCAAGTGATTCTCCTGCCTCAGCCTCCCGTGTAGCTGGGATTACAGGCATGCACTACCACGCCCAGCTAATTTTTGTATTTTTAGTAGAGATGAGGTTTCACCATGTTGGCCAGGCTGGTCTCGAACTCCTGACCTCAGGTATACCACAATTCAATTTCTGTATTCACTCATTGATGGGCATTTGGGCTGGTTCCATTATTTTTGCAATTGCAAATTTTGCTGCTATAAACGTGCATTTGCAAGTATCTTTTTTGTATAATGACTTCTTTTCCTCTGGGTATCTACTCAGTAGTGGAATTGCTGGATTAAATGGCAGATCTACTTTTAGTTCTTTAAGGAATCTCCACACTGTTTTCCATAGTGGTTGTACTAGTTTACATTCCCACCAGCAGTGTAAAAGTGTTCCCTTTTCACCACATCCATGCCAACATCTGTTTCTTGATATTTTGGTTATGGCCGTTCTTACAGGAGTAAGGTGGAATCCCATCGTGGGTTTGATTTGCATTTCCCTGATTTTAGTAATGTTGAGCATTTTTTAATATGTCTGTTGGCCATTTGTATATCTTCTTTTGAGAATTGTCGTCTATTTATGTCCTTAGAGCATTTTTTGATGGGATTGTTTGGTTTTTTTCTTGCTGATTTGTTTGAGTTCCTTATAGATTCTGGAATTAGTCCTTTGTCAGGTGTATAGGTTGCAAAGATTTTCTCCCACTCCATGGGTTGTCTTTTTACTCTGCTGATTGTTTCTTTTGTGGTGAAGAAGGTTTTTAAGTCCCATCAATTTATCTTTGTTTTTGTTGCATTTACTTTTGGGTTCTTGGGTCATGGAGTCTTTGCCTAAGCCAATATCTAGAAGGGTTTTTCTGGTGTTCTAGAATTTTTATGGTTTCAGGTTTTAGACATAAGTCTTTGAACCATCTGGAGTTGATTTTTTTTTTTTTTTTTTGAAGCGGAATGTCCCTCTGTCGCTCAGCCTGGGAGTACCTGATCTTGGTGTAGTTCAACCTCTGCCTCCTGGGTTCAAGTGATTCTCCTGCTTCTGCCTCCCAAATAGCAGGATTGCAGGCGTGCACCACCATGCCTGGCTAATTTTTATATTTTTAGTAGAGACGGGGTTTCACCCATGTTGACCAGGCTGGTCTCAAACTCCTGACCTCAGGTGATCTACCCACCTTGGCCTCCCAAAGTGCTGGGATTTCAGGTGTGAGCTGCTGCACCAAGCTTCGAGTTGATTTTTGTATAAGGTGAGAGGTGAGGATCCAGTTTCATTCTTCTACATGTGGGTTGCCATTTATCACAGTGTAGCTGTGAATAAGGTGCTTAGCTCTTTTGGGGCCTCACGTTTCTTAATCTGATAAAATGACTGAAAAATGTGGCTGGGTGCAGTGACTCACAGCTGTAATTCCAGCACTTTGGGAGTCCGAGGTGGGTGGATCACGATGTCAAGAGATCGAGACCATCCTGGCCAACATGGGGAAACTCCATCTCTACTAAAAATACAAAAATTAGCTGGGTGTGGTGGCATGCCCCTGTAGTCCCAGCTATTTAGGAGGCTGAGGCAGGAGAATCACTTGAACCCGGGAGGTGGAGGTTGCAGTGAGCCAAGATTGCACTACTGCACTTCAGCCTCGTGACAGAGGGACCCTCCATCTCAGAAAAAGAAAAAAATAAAAAAGATTGAAAAATGCTTTTTTCTCAACTGCAGAAGCCTGCTTACTTAAACCAAGAGGCAAATTGTATAGGCAGTCCATTTTTCCCTCACATTATTCCTAGAAAGAAATTGAAATGTGATCTTATTGTAGCTAATCACTTTATATAGGGTAAACACTGCGATTAGAGGTTGGATTTCTGACCAAGAATATGGTATCAAATAGAGGACCAGCAGTATGCTATAGAGGCAAAAACAAAGATGGAACAATATACCTAATATCTTAAAATTTATTTATATCTAATGTACTGATTTTACAAAGTCTCCTGAAAGTCCAGTGGACACATAATGCCCATGAAGGATACAGGTCTTCCATTTCAGCTGAACTGTGTCAAGTGTCAAGTGGTTTGTTAACCCTTGCTCAGCCCTACAACCTACCAAGAGCTTTAAAATACTTCATATAGGAATTGGATTTTTTTTTTTATAAAGCTACTCAGAGAAGCATGGACTCATGTTCCCATGTCAAATGGAAATTCAGAATTGTATTGTCTTTTGAGATTTCCCTCTCCCAATAGTAGTGGGAGAGGGAAAGTACTTTTAGTTCCACCCTTGGCCAGCAGGTGGTGAGTTTTGGACTCAGACCCTATTGACAGATTTGGACTAAATAAAGCTTTGGAACTGAACAGTGACACTAGTGAGAGGAATCAAGGAAGTAGCATGTACCTTCTAACTGGTTATTCTCTACCAACTATACAGACTAGAGGGGATACGATAGAGTGGAAAGAGCACTGGACTGAGAATTTGGGCTGGACCTCAGAGAACCTCACTTTAAAGCCTTACTATCAGGAAACGGGAACTATCAACAAGGCACACAGTGTTAATGGGGCTGCAAGGAAGGCAAAACCATATAAAATAGTTCCTAGGCCTTAAAGGAAGGTGGGAAACTTGACATGGAGAAAGGAGAACAGTTTGAGGCACAGGTCAGAAAATACAGCTCTTGCTTATAAAGCTTAAAGTTAGACTAGCAAGAGAGTCCTGGGGTGAATTTGGAGAAATCGGAAACCATGTAGTGAAGACCCTCAAATGCCAGGACTGAACTTTCCTACAGGTATAGTCTTCTGGAGAATTCAGGCAAGGAGGTGACAGATTTCAGTGTTAAACAATTCACTTTGTTTCTTGTGGCAAAAAAGAAAAAAATACAAATAATTTATCCAGCAGTTTCCAAGTGTACAGTACAGTATTGTCGATCACATGCACGTTGTTATGCATAGACGATTCACATTAAATAACTTATTTTTATAGAAGCAGTAATGTGCATTGTAGAAATTTAGAAAAATAGGCCAGGGCACAGTGGGTCACACTGGTTATCCCAGCACTTTGGGAGGCCAAGGCGAGCAGATGCTTTAGCTCAGGAGTTCAAGATCAGACTGGGCAACATGGTATGACCCCATCTCTGCAAAAAATAAAAAGATTAGCTGCATGTGGTGGTGTGTGCCAGTAGTCCTAGCTACTCGGTAGGCTGAGGTGGGAAGATCACTTGAGCTCAGGAGATAGAGGCCACGTTTAACAGTGATCTTGCCACGGCTCTCTAGCCTGGGTGACAGAATGGGACCCTGTCTCAAAATAAAAAATTGAGAAAAATATAAGCAAAATTAAAAAAATACTTCTAATAACTAGAGGTCACTATTTTAATAACTTTAGTGCATATGTTTCTGGATCTTTTGTGTGTGTGTCTGTACATATGGTATTTTTTTTCTTTTTTTTTAAGATGGGGTTTCACCATATTGGTCAGGCTGGTCTCGAACTCCTGACCTTAGGTGATCCGCCCACCTCAGCCTCCCAAAGTGCTGGGATTATAGGCGTGAGCCACCGCACCCGGCTACATATGGTGTTTTTAAACCCAAGTTGAGATCCTACTGCATTATAACTTTTTGGTTTTGGTCAGTATCTCTACCTTTCTCTTTACATAAATGTTCTTGGTTGAGCATGGTGGTGGTGGCTCATGCCTATATCCCAGCATTTGGGGAGGTTGAGGCAGGAGGATTGCTTGAGGCCAGGAATTTAAGACCAGCCCAGGCAACAGAGTGAGACTTCATTTCTACAAAAAACAAAATTTAAAAATGTTAGCTGGGCATGGTGGGGCACAGCTGTAGTTCCAGCTACTCAAGAGGCTGAGGCAGGAAGATCATTTAAGCCCAGGAGTTAGAGGCTGCAGTGAGCTGTGACCATACCACTGCACTCCAGCCTGGGTGGCAGAGCATGACCCTGTCTCTAAAAACAAAATTTTAGAGGTCAGGAACCAATCTAGATACTCACACCATATTCAGAGTTTTTCCCAAGTGACCTAAATGTCATTCACAGCTATTTGGACCAAACCAATATCCAACAAGTTGGCATCTGTTAGCTTCCTTTATTCAAACTTTTTAAAATAAGAGGATCTCGCTCTGTTGCTCAGGCTAGAGTGCAGTGGCTATTTACAGTTGCTATACCACTACTAATCTGTGCAGGAATTTTATCTGCTCTGTTTCCTACCTAGGCCAGTTCACCCCTCCTTAGGCACTAGTGGTCCCCCGCTCCTGGAATGTCACCGTATTGATGCCAAACTTAGCATCAGTTGGCACCCTATCAGCATAGCACACTATGTCTTGGGCTCAAGGGATTCTCCAGAGCCTCAGCCTCCCAAGTAGCCAGGGTTATAAGCATGTACCACAACTCCTAGCCTTTTCCTCAAACTTGTATGACACTTGTGGAAGAGATTGGGCCAGTTGATCTCCAGAGAATTATAGCCATGTGCAGCATGGATTAGAAGGAATAGAGCAACCAATTTAGTGAGAAATGATGACTAAGAAAATAGTGATGGTGGAAATGGAGAGGTAAAGGTGAATTTGAAATACAACTTCATAGCTATAATTGACAAGATTTTTGTTGCTGTTGTTGAGATGGAGTCCTGCCCTATTGCCCAGGCTGGAGTGCAATAGCATGATCTCAGCTCAAGCAATTCTTCTCCCTCAGCCTCCTGAGTAGCTGGGATTATAGGTGCATACCACCACACTTGGCTAATTTTTGTATTTTTAGTAGAGACAGGGTATCCGCATGTGGACCAGGCTGGTATCGAACTGCTGACCTCAAATGATCCTCCTGCCGCAGCCTCCCAAAGTGCTGGGATTACAGGCATGAGCCACCAAGCCCGCCCAACAAGATTTGTTGATGTATTAGATCAGAGAAGAGGGAGGAGTCAAAGCTTAAGTATTTAGGTGGATACCATGCCTTTTCATAGGAATGGGCATGTTGGAGGAAAAGGCTAAAGGGAAAATACATTTTTGGACAAGTTGAATAAGAGATGATGTCTGGTATGCTGTTGATATGGGGACCTGAAGCCTCAAGATGCTTAGAAATGACTCTTGTTTTTGTAATATGGTATATTTAATGGAATGGACTCAAGACATTCTATTTTTTAAAAAATGGTATTGGTACATTGGACATCATTTTGGGGAAGGTTAGATTATCACCTCATACCATAAAAATTGGTAATTTAAAACACGAATATATAAAAGTATCCATGTGCCAAGAGAAAATGTTTTAGAAGTCATGAAGTAAAATGTTGGTAGATTTAAATACATAAAAAATTTAACTTTGATACAGTTGAAGTCACCATAAAATTAGACAATAAGCTACAGATGGGAAGAAAATATTTGTGACATACATAACCGGTTGGATTACTATCTCTGTAGGCGGGATTATGGTCCCCCAGGATGCCCACATCGTAATTCTTGGAACCTATGTATATATTGTTTCACATGCAAAAGGGGCATTAAGGTTGCAGATGGAATTAAGGTTGCTAATTAACTGACTTTATTTATTTATTTAGAGACAAGGTCTTGCTCTATCTCCAATGCAGTAGCATGATCTTGGCGACCACCTCCTACTGCGTTCAAGTGATTCTCCTGCCTCAGCCTCCAGAGTAGCTGGGATTACAGGCACACACCACTATGCCTGGCTAATTTTTGTATTTTTAATAGAGATGGGGTTTTGCCATGTTGGCCAGACTGGTCTTGAGCTCCTGGCCTCAAACAATCCAACTGCCTTGGCCTCCTGAAGTACTGGGACTGTTACAGGCATGAGCCACTGCACCTGGCCATCAACTGACTTGAAATTGGAAGAGTGTCCTGGATTATTCAGCTGTGCTCAGTGTGATAATAAGGATCCTTAAAAGTGGAAGAGGGAAGCAGAAGAAGTCAGAGTGATACGATGTGAGAAGAACTTGACTTGCCTTTGCTAGCTTTAAAGATAGAAGGGGGTCAGTAGCCAAGAAATGTGGGCAACCTCTAGAAACTGGGAAAGGCAAGGAGTGAATCCTACCCAGAGCCTAGAGAAAATGATGCAGCCCTGCCAACCCTTTGATTTTTAGCCCTGTGAGATATGTGTCAAGACTTTTTTGTGGGGGAAGAGGCAGGGTCTCTGTTGCCCAGGCTAGAATGCACTGGTTCAGTCCTGGCTCACTGCAGCCTTGACCTCTCTGGTTCAGGTGATCCTCCCACTCACCCTCCTGAGTAGCTGGGACCATAGGCGTGGATCACCATGCCCAGCTAATTTTTGTATTTTTGTATTTTTTTTTTTTTTTTTTTTTTTTTTTGGTTGGTTTTTTTTTTTTTTTTTTTTTTTTTTTTTTTTTTTTTTTTGTACAGGCAGGGTTTTGCCGTGTTGTCCAGGCTGGTCCCAAACTCCTGGGCTCAAGCTATCAGCCAACCTCAGCCTCCCAAAGTGTTGGGATTACAGGTGTGAGCCACTGCACCCAGGCTCCATATCAGACTTCTGACAAAAATTTGTTTTGTGGTAATTTGTTACAGGAGCAATAGAAAACTACAATACATTAACTAATACAATATCTAACAAATAATACATTAGAAAATGGGTAGAGGATACGACCGGGTGATTACAGAAATCCATATGGTTACTAGACATATGAAAAGTCACTTGTTTTCATGGTCTTGGGGATGGAGAGACCCAGGGAGAGAAGAGAGCAGAGGGCTGAGAAGAAACAGTCAGAAAAGATATGTGGTGAACTTGTGGGTCAAGTGAATGAAGACGAGAACAATACCCAGTACCAAGCACAGTTGCCAAGACTCAGACTACCTGTGCTTGTGTGAATGGATGTATTTTTTGTTGTTGTCGACATGCTATGAAGTTGTTCCCTCTCAAGGGCAGCTTTGGGCTATGCTCACCTGGCCCTGTAGCCTCACCCTGTAGAGTAGGGCTGTGTGGACTCCAGATGTGATCATTTGTGAACATCCATAAAAGAGAGTTAAGCCTGAAGAATTCTGAGCGCTCCGTTTCTGGGACTTGAACCTGAGGGGATATGGCTACAGCAGAATTGCAAATTGACATTTTCAGTACTCTAGATTCCAAAGAAGACGTGAACGGGAGTTGTCTAATTCAGCTAGTTTATTAGGATTTCCATTTTTTGTCTTCACATCCCCACCCTCCCCCTGGTTTGGCTGCAGGTCTTGGCATATCAAGTGCTAGTATTACCAGCCTTTTCTCTACTGACTAGATTTGGGGGTAGGAGTCGACAGTTACCCAGGCATTTGGCTAACACCTTTTGGAAACCCCTGGTAAGGGAAACCTTGAGGGTAGGGGAGGAGGGATGCTTCTCCATGCGGGCCCAAGGACAGTGCTTACAGTGGTGAGGAGTCGGGATGTCACTTGCTCTCAGCCCTGCCTCTGGCTGATCCTGGGGACGGGAAGCTTTGGGGAGAAGCTGCTGGGGAAGAGCAGTATGTTGAGAGCTCTTGCCCCTGTGCTGAGACCTTTGGGAAAATGTGCTTACAGGGGCCTCTACTAGGCTACTGGCCTGGGCAGGGTGGTGGTTCCCTGTGACTGTGGATAACCCCAACCTTGGGCTGTCTCCTCTGTGGTCTCCCACTTTGGGTTTTCTAGGGTGCTGTCTCTTTTTGTCTGAGGATAAGGCTGAAGCCTTGTCCTTCCTCTTGCCTGAGACCAGAACCTTAGAGTTTGAGGGTTCTGGGCCTGGAGATGGATAGTTCACACCAGCCTCCATGTGTACACATGGTCCTTGGGATGGGATCTGGCCCACCATCTTCCCTTTCATTTTCTTTCCTCTCTGAGACCCTTGTTCTGCCCTGCCAGACTTCCGTGGCTGAAGCTGGGAAGAGGATTGGGAGTAATGACTGTGGGAGGAATGGACAGGCTGAGATACTGTGCCCTGAACTTTTTGAGGATGACAACTTGAAGAGCAGGGGCATAGATTGGGGGGATTAATCTGCTGTGGGGTGCAGGAAGGGAGTCCCCAGGAGTTTGGAATTGTGGTGCTCAGAATAGGGGAACTGCAAAGTGGTTGACTTGGGGCTCTGGAGGCAGGGCTCTGCCGCAGTTTCTTCAGCCTGAGTTTCAGCTCTCTACTCCACTGCCAGGCATGGATCCCAGAGTGGGTGAGCACCTCTGGGACAGTCCCTTTGTGGGAGAGTGGGGCCTCTGCCTTAACCCCTGGGAATGTCTCTCCCTTGGGTAGACCAAGATGGATGGGCTCAATCTTTACAGCTTCCGCTAGGGTGGGAGGCCAGGGTACTGGCTGTAGGGGATCCACTGCAGGAGGGCTGGGGCCTTGGGGAACTTCTCTTTGTTGTACATTTCTCCACACAAATTCAAGGTCAGTGTGTTGCTCTGGTAGAGGAGTAGAGAGTGAGCTGGGGGCTGGGAGCTCAGTGGCCCAGTGGTTCTTTCTTTGCTCCACTGCTCCCCTGTCAGGCTTACAGTTGTTTTGGTCTGCGATAGGGTCACCTATGTGGGACTTTGAAACACAGTTTGAGGATGGGCTGGGTCCCCCAATTGGGGACACAGGAGGACAGTTTTCTTTTTGCCACATTTCCCGTACAGTAGGCTGAGATTCAGACAAGACTCCCAGAGGGCTGGCTCCATGCAGGTCTTGGGGTAAGCTGCAAGCTGGGTGCTTAGAGGCCCAGGAGTCCTTTCTCCTTTGTATGTCTCCATATCTGGCCTCAGAATTAGACAGGAACCTCATGGATCTAACTCTGAGTGGCTCCAGAGCAAGAGCTGGGGGTAGGCTGAGGGCCAGAGATCGGGGCTTAGAAGCCCAGGAATTCGTAGAATACTCAGTGTCCTTCCACGTAGCTTCTGATGTAGTGAGGCCTTCCACAGGACTGATTCTTTGTGGTTCTATAAGGGAAGTTGGAGGTGTGCTATGAACAGGATCTGGGGAATCAGATGCCCAGAGCTTCTCTTTCTGCCCCCTGGTCTCCCACAAAGCTTTGGATTCAGACAGGACTTCCTGGAGGCCCATTACTAGAGATACCAGGAGAGGGGCTGAGGGAAGGCTGGGAGGTGAAACTGGGTCTGCAGGGACCCAAATATTTTCTCTACTGTGCATGCACTTCCATGGTGTCTCAGATCCTGATGGGACACATGCAAGGCTGGTTCCAGAGAGCCCCGGATTGAGGTCCATGGCTGGAGGCTCAAAAGCCCAGAGGTCTCCTGAGTTTTCTGTGCATTCCCACTGGGGCTTATATCTGGATGGATCTTCCAGGGGACTCTGTTCCTGGAGTTCTGGCAGGGAGTCTAGGGGAGGGCAAGGGACTGTCATTGAAGACTCAGAAGCCTGAGGTTTCTCTTTGTATCCCATGGTTCCCAAGAAGTCCTTAGGTATAGCAAGTTCTCCTTCAAGGCTAACTTTTTTGGATTCTGACAGAGAAGCTGGGGATTGGCAGGGGGCTTGTGTCAGAGACTCAAAAGCTTGGGGCCTCTTTTTGTGTCCTCTGATTTCCAACTGAGTCTCATATCCAGGGAGAACTTCCAGGAGGCTAGTTCCAGGGGACTGTGTGGGTACCTCAGCACCAAATAGAACTCCCTTGTGGTCCACAGGCAAGGGCTTCAGATGGAGGGGTAGTGATGAGACAGGAGTTGATGGAGGTGGAAGCAACTGCGGATCAGGGGCCATCCCTTCTAGATCTTCCATAGTATGGGCTTCATGGGTAGAAAACTGGGCTGAGGAGTGATACTGGGGCAGCAACAGGTTGGACCTAGGTAGGAAGGCAAGCTTGTTGAAGAAGACAGAAGAACAGACAGACAACTTCAGAGGAGAGGGGCCACCTGAGCTTAGGCAGTTGGCCTCCAAGGACTCGCTGTGCAGAGAGGGGAGACCCCAGAAGAGCTGGCTTTTTCTCTGCTGCTCATGGTTCCCTGATGCTATCTTGTGCCTCACAGGAAAGTTGGTCAGAATCTGGAAGATGGGGAAGGATCTGGAAGGGCTCATGGGCTGCGTGACTGTTTGCTCTGGTATCCTTGTGGTCTTGAGGAGGCCCTCAGAACCACAGGATGGCTGGAGTGGGGCTGGAGTGGCTTGCTCTTCATTGGGAGCTTCTTTGGTAGGAGAACATGGCTCCAGTGGATCCAGAGATGCCTCGTCTTCCCCCTCTTCTTCCCCTTCTTCTTCCTCCACTTCTGATTTCTGCTTACAAAGGAAATCAAGAAAGTCCACATGGTACAGAAGTGGCAGATCCTGGGAAGTAGAGAAAGATACTCTCAGGCATGAAGCCTTTTCAGATACACAAGATTTGTTATGAGGGACTCAGTCTGCTCCACATCCACAGTGGACAGTTATTCACCTAATCCCACGTGTGTGGTCAGTCACCTACGCAGCTCCTCATCTAGTGTTAATGGTCATTACCCAATCCTCATTTGGAGATCAGTATTCTCTCACATAACCCTACATTTAGAGTCCATGGTCACCTGGCTTCAAATCTAGTGTCAGTGGTTACTCACCCAGCCTCACATCTAAGGCTAACAGTCACTCACCTGGGCCCACATTCATACCAGTGACCTCACATGTGGTGTCAGCAGTCATTCATCCAGCTGTACACTCAGAGGTCACCCACCTTGCCTTGCACCATTTCCCCAGAGCACCAGAGATGAAGCTGTCGCAACCTCCCAAGCTGCCACCATCTCCGGATCTGCCAAACCAAGAATAAGAATAGTGTCACCAAATTTCCTGGACTCTGAAGGCAGCTGCTGCCGCAGTGTCTGCAGGCTAGGACATGGGTCAGTTGGCCCCTGAGAAGTCCCATATCCCCCTCAGCCCCAATCAGGTCCTCCAGTAGCCATTCCATTTTCCTTAGCCTAGTGGCAGTTTACCCTGAGGTCATCATTGCATCACAGAACAAAGAACTCCCATCCCCCACAGAGGCCCAGGCTGAGCCACCTTCTCCCTTTATTTAGAACCAAAATTTCCTCCATCAGGCAATTCATACTCCATACAGTGAAATGTGGGTGATCCCCTTTTGATTGCCCAGTTCAGAATTATGCTTCAGGCATTGTGGTTAAGGACATGGATTCCGAACTGCCTTATTCAAATCCTAGTTCTGCCATTTCCTACCTGTGAAAACTCAAACTACTTAATCTTTTCAGTGCCTCATTTTTCTTATCTATAAAATAAAGATATAATTACTATTATTATTTTAAGACAGAGTCTCACTTTGTCACCCAGGCTGGAGTACAGTGGCGTCATCACGACTCACTGTAGCCTCAACCTCCTGGGCTCAAGTGATCCTCCTGCCTCGGCCTCCTGAGTAGCTGGGACCACAGGCAAGTGCCACCATGCCCAGCTAATTTTTAAATTTTTAATTTTTGTAGAGACAGGATCTCCCTGTATTGTCCAGCTGGTCTGGACTCCTGGGCTCTGGGGATCCTCCTGCCTTGGCCTCCCAAGTGGTGGGATTATAGGCATAAGCCACCTTGCCTGGCTTATTATTTTTAGTAGCAGGGTCTCATTTTATTGCTGAGGCTGATCTTGACCTCCTGAGCTCAAGAGACCCTCCCACCTCAGCCTCTGAGTAGCTGGGATTACAGGCATGGGCCACTGTACCTGGCATGATAATATTACTACACAGGGTTATTGGGAGGATTAAATGAATAAATGTACATACTTAGAATAATACCTGGTACATAGTGTATGCTGTATTTCTATTTAAGATTTCTGATTACAAGTTTCATTCTGTCTTTAATGGTTGGGGTCTGTCCCCTCTTTTTTATGCTCATGCCAGCTGTGAACTGTCTTCTTTGACATTAGGTTGCCTGAGTGAGATCTATTTGAGAAGCATTCATGTTAAGGATGACTAATAAATATGTTTTGCTGTTCTCATTTCCTCCATTTGCCCCTAAAACCACCAGTTTGTTCCATGTCAACCCTTCCTTTCAGGGCCAAACTTCAATCCCTGCCCTCATCAAAAGCTGATTTGTTCTGGTGGACAGTGTGCTGAGCTGAAAGTGAAGAGACTTGGGTTCTCTAGCTCCATCACTGATCTGTCACATGATCTTGAGAAACCAAGAGAGATTTCTCCATTGGTACCATGAGTTGGACTAGACTGATTGATTTATTCATGCAACATTTGTTGAATGCCTATTATGGATCTGGTGCTCAGTCTTGAAACTACAGAAGTAAGATAGAGTCTCTGTACTAAACTAGGTCCCATTTCATTGGGGGATCAGTGAAGTAATAGATAATGAAAATAGAGATATGCAGAGTATTATGGGGCCAGAGAACAGATACCTACCAGTCTGAAGAAGGATATTGATGGTGAGGGTTGCTTCCCAGAAGAGACGATTAATGCTTGGTTTGAGGAACCAAGAAAATGAGTATGTAGTGTAGGTAGTGAGAGAAGGACAATTCAGGCAGTAGGAACAGCCTGTGTAAATGTGCTAGGGCAGAGAAACTATGCCCCATTATGGAAATTGAAGGTATTTCAGTGTGGCTGCAGTTTTGGTTGGGGGTTGGGGAAGCGGTAGGAGATGAACCTGGAAAGATAAGATCACAAAGCCCCTGAATACTAGGGTAAGAAGTTGGAACTCTGTCACTTTTCAATGTGAAACCATTGGAAAGTTTTATTTTATTTTATTTTATTTATTTATTTATTTTTCTTTTTTTTCCTTTTCTGATTCATGTTCGACTCCTAAGAACTTATTTATTTTTAATAAAGACGGGGTTTCACTATGTTGGTCAGGCTGGTCTTGAACTCCCGACCTCAGCTAATCTGCCCACCTCGGCCTCCAAAGTGCTTGGATTATAGGCGTGAGCCACCACAACCGGCCCATTGGAAAGTTTTAAACAGGTAAGTGACAAGATCCAGTTCGTGTCTTGGAAATAACATTCTAGTGAGAGTAAAGACACCAAAGGCAAGAGGTTAGGTAGCTCTTACTTTAGTAAAAGAAAAACTAAAGTGAGGTCTGAAGAATGGCAGTGATAGTGGGCATGGGGAATAATGGATCCAAGTAGAATTCTAGAGATAAAATTGATTAGACTTGGTTAGCAATAGGATGGGTTGGGGTAGAGAGGAAGTTGAGGGTGACTCCAAGATTTCTGACTTGGGAAACTAGATGTTTGTTGGTGCAGTTTCACTGAGATAAGGAACAAAGACCTGGGAACCAAGTTAGGGTGGTTGGGGGCAGTGATGGGTTCCATTTTAGACATTTGAATTTGAGGTTCTGATGTTACCTCAAGGTAAAGCTAGGCAAGAGACAGATACATGGATCTGAAGCTTGGGAGAGCAGTCTATGAGGGGATGTAGATTTGACATCTGGCAGCACATATGTGGTAGTTGAAACCATTGAAGGGCATAAAGATGACCTACTTACGTGTAATATTTGGCCCAGACAGTGCTTTTTAACTGTGACCAACAGTGTTTTTTTTAAAAAAACTTGAATGAGTATCCAATATTGTAAATCAGTAGATTGCACATAATAATATTTCCAACTTAAAATCTGGCAACACTGGACTTATATTCCCACAAAGTAAAGGCTATTTGGAGCTAAGTAGCAATTGCTCCCTCTGGAATGAACTTGTGCTCTCCAGTTCACTGCAGTTCTCGCCCTGTTCTTAGAGTAAATGCCAAGACTGGGTATGGTGATTACTCACAACTATAATCCCAGCACTTTGGAAGGCCAAGGCAAGAGGATTGCTTGAGACCAGAAGTTCAAGGCTGCAGTGAGCAATGATCATGCCGCTATGCTCCAGCCAGAGCAACAGGTGAGATCATGTCCCCCCCCAAAAAAAAAAAAAGTTTAATGCCAAGATTAAGGGGTAGTTGCTGTTGATCATTATGTCTATGATTTTGCTTTCTTCCACTTGTCTATTTTTACTAATTTCTATTATCTGCATGGTATTTGAAATTGCAATCACTGGATGAAGAAGGTAAATTGAGTCCTGATGGGAGACAGAGAAGGTAATACTCAACACTTATTCTATGCTTGTTAATTTACATTTATGGCAAGATAATTTACCAGTGTCTGTCTCCTACTCTTTGCCAGATGGGATGACTAGTAGGATAAAAAGATAGTTTTGCTCAACTTTCTTCCAGGAATACTAGATTTCTTGTCTCAAGGAATTGTTTGTTTTTTGAGACAGGGTCTTACTTGTCACCCAGGCTGCAATGCAGTGGCATGATCTCAGCTTACTACAGCCTTGACCTCCCAGGTTCAAGTGATCCTCCCATCTCAGCCTCCAGAGTAGCTGGCACTGCAGGCACACACACCACCACACCTGGCTAATTTTTTTTTTTTTTTTTTTTTTTTGGAGACGGAGTTTCGCTCTTGTTACCCAGGCTGGAGTGCAATGGCGCGATCTCGGCTCACCGCAACCTCCGCCTCCTGGGTTCAAGCAATTCTCCTGCCTCAGCCTCCTGAGTAGCTGGGATTACAGGCACGCATCACCATGCCCAGCTAATGTTTTGTAGTTTTAGTAGAGACGGGGTTTCACCATGTTGACCAGGATGGTCTCTATCTCTTGACCTCGTGATCCATCCGCCTCAGCCTTCCAAAGTGCTGGGATTACAAGCGTGAGCCACCGCACCCGGCCTTTTTTTTTTTTTTTTTGTAGAGACGATGTTTCACAATGTTGCCCAGGCTGGTTGTGAAAACTCCTGGGCTTAAGCAGCCCACCTGCTTCTGCCTCCCAGTGTTGGGATTGTGTGTGAGCTACCCCACCTGGCCTGTCTCATGGGATTGTTAGTGGATTTTGTGTTTCCAAACCAAAAAAAAACAAAAACAAAAACAAAAAAACAACACGCAGCTAAATTAAATTCCTCCCTCCCCCACCACAGAACCTGGATAAAGTTGTAGAACAGTGGGACAATCTCAGCTCACTGCAACCTTCCCCTCCCGGGTTCAAGCAATTCTCCTGCTTCAATCTCCCAAATATCTGGGATACAGGTCCCTGCCACCATGCCTGGCTAATTTTTGTATTTTTATTAGAGATGGCATTTCACCATGTTGTCCAGGCTGGTCTTGAACTCCTGACCTCAGGTGATCTGCTCACCTCAGCCTCCCAAAGTGCTGGGATTCCAAGGGTGAGGACACCACACTTGGCCATGACTTCTGATAGGGAGCGCTGATTTAATGGCTGTGGGACTAAGCATCTAGCACTTCATCTTGGGAATTGTGGAGATCTGGTGTGCATACTTGACAGAGATGCTGTGAATCTGCCTGCCTTTGAATGGACCATAGGGGTGTAGACAATGGTCATCCTAGGAGCAACCATGACAGACTGAAGACCAGAGGCTCTCTTCTCTCTTCTCGTCTCTTCTTTCTTTTCTTTCTTTTTTTCTTTCTTACTTTTCTTTCTTTTTCTCTCTTTCTTTCTTTTATTTTCTTTCTCTTTTTATGGGGTCTCTCTATGTTGCCCACACTGGTCTCCAACTCCTGGACTCAAGTGATCACCCCACCTCAGCCTCCTGAAGTGCAGGGATTATAGGCCTGAGCCACCATGCCTGGTCCAGAGGCTCTTTTCTAAGTTTTTTGTTTGTTTGTTTGTTTTGGTCAGTGTACAACATGCTAAAGAGGGAAGTGGGCCCTAATAAATGGTTGATGTTGGTTGTCTTTTTACCCTAGTAAATGGGGTTTTGAGCCAGACTTAATTTAATTTAGAAAAATTAAATAATGTGATATTTTTTGCTCCTCAGAGATGTGGAACACATTTATACACTAACATTTATTATCTCATTTAATCTTTTTTCTTTCTTTTCTTTTTTTTTTTTTTTTTTTTTTTTTTTTTTTTTTTTTTTTTTTTTTTTTTGGCTTAAACAACAAACATTTATTTCTCATAATTCTGGAGGCTGGGAAGTCCAAGATCACAGCCTCCTCAACTTCTTTTCCCCTCTGCCCCCAACAGCCAGCAGGTCTCAGAGGAACCAGAAAACGTCAGATGGTAACTTTTCATTATGAAAAACCATTGCATCCAATCTACTTCTGTCCTGCTACTGTGGCTGGTGCCTTCTAGAGACCTCCCTTGACTCTCCCAAGCCAGGATGAGTGTCCTTATCACTGCTTCCCCACGCCCCACACACAGCGCTTTCCACACTAGATTGTTACTTGTGGCTTAAATATGCCTTTTCAGACGGCAGGAACCTGGTCACCCAGTTCACTGTTCTAACCACAGCAACTGGCGCTTAGTGTCTGGTTAGGACTTAGCGCCCTCTGCGTGAATGAATTAAACTATGGGCGTGGTTTCTGGGAGAGGCCCCGCCCAGTCTGCTCCGCGATGGAGCCTACCCTGGGGCTGGGCCGCCAGTGGGCGTTTTCTCCAGGCTGCCTAGCAGCGACTTCCCCTGGTATCTGCCCAGAAGGCTGAAAGCTCCTTTGCTTCCTTGACATGAGAGCTGGGCATTTAAGCTCACAACTGTGATTCGGGCGGAGCGCCCAAGAGGTCTTTCCGCTGCAGGACCCGCCCCACCTCCTAGGCTCTCGGGCTCCTGGGACCTGAGCCGGAGTCTGCAGCGTCCTTCGAAACTCACAGGTTCTGCCTCTCTAACCTTCCCTCTGCCTTTCCGAAACTTCTCCTGCTACTCCTCTCTCCTCTTCCACCCTCTCCTTAGGGATGCAGCGTTAAGGGCCCGGCCAGTGGCCCAACTCCAGTTGCCACCTGGGCTTGGACTGGTCTCGACCAGTGTCTGAGAGGCCCAGTGTCCTGGCAGTGGCAGGATTGGTCAGGACAGTGAGATCTCACGGAGCCATCCCTCCGTGAGTGGTCAGTTTCTCAAACTCTGCCTGCGGGGCCGACGTCCACAGGAAGGATAATGCCCACGGTCCTGGGGGAATTGTTTCCTAAGGGATGAGGGAGCTGTGAGGCCGCAGTGCCCCTGGTGGGCCAGTGGGAATGGGGAGTGGGAACCCCGAAAAGGTCCATGGGGCAGCAGCCAGAGGTGAGATCGAGTCCCGAGGGGCAGAAGCTGAACCTGCTTTGCTAGCCCAGGATGGCATCTCGGAGGCCAATCCATGGTGAGGCCTCTGGCAGACAGGAGAGGCTGCAGCCTTCTAGAAGGGAGAAGCCTTTACGGCAGCTGCCTTCACATCTAGGTATTGCCACATGACTATGTTTTGTGAGGGGCTCCTGTGTGTCAGGTCCTGTGTTTCATAGGAACTCTAGCTATGTCCCAGTAGAGGTGGTAGAAAATGTTGTTTCTTTTAAAGTTTTCTCCATTATGATAATATATACTGAATTTGGAAGATGTGAAAAGGAAGAATCTCATCAGCCTCAAGTTTCCATATTTGCTGTTTCCATAGCAGTTTGATGTATTTATTTCCAGACTTTGTTACTCATATTTTCATATTGTTTAAACCATATGTAGTGTTTTTTATTTTATTTTTTTTTGAGACGGAGTCTGGCTCTGTTGCCCAGGCTCATTGCAACCTCCGCCTCCAGGGTTCAAGCAGTTCTCCTGCCTCAGCCTCCCAAGTAGCTGGAATTATAGGTGCCTGCCACCGCACCCAGCTCATTTTTGTATATTTACTAGAGACAGAGTTTCACCATCTTGGCCAGGCTGATCTCAAACTCCTGACCTGCCTCAGCCTCCCAAAGTGCTGGGATTACAGATGTGAGCCATTGCGCCTGGCCTGTAGTGTTATTTAAAGGTAGGAAAGCAGTTAACAATTTATTATAAACCTTTTTTACACACTGTAAACTTTCTAAACATTTTTTTTTTTAATTGAGGTAGAGTCTTGCTCTGTTACCCAGGATGGAGTGCAATGGCATGAGCTCGGCTTACTGCAAACTCCCTGTCTCCCAGGTTCAAGTGATTCTCCTGCCTCAGCCTCCTGAGTAGCTGGGATTATAGGCATGTACTACCACACCTGGCTAATTTTTTTTTTTTTTTTT
>NW_016107464.1:1349559-1354210 GCF_001604975.1 Cebus imitator | reverse complement strand
TTTTGAGATGGAGTCTTGCTCTTTTCCATGTTCGGTTTTCCATGTTGGCCAGGCTGGTCTCAAACTCCTGGGCTCAAGTGATCAGCCCGCCTCTGCCTCCCAAAATGCTGGGATTACAGGTGTGAGCCACTGAAGCCTGGCCTAAACATCATTTTTAATGACTATGATATTTTCTGAAGTGGATATACCATAATAATTAACCATTCTATTGTTTTTTGCTTTTAGATGGTTTCCAATTTTTGATTCTGTAAGACCTGTTTAATATTTATACATATTTATATTCTGCTTTTAAGTATTTTTTAAAAACCCATAAAACTTGTCATGAATTTCAGATTATTTCCTAATCCTGAATTCCACACTTGTTATCACTGTGCTTCTGTCTCTCCTTAGGTGACTTAGCCACTTTTCTAGTTAATTATTTCAGCATTAACTTCTCAAATGAGCTTCAATCTCATAAATCCAGTTGCTTGATAAACATCTCCAAGCTTGATTCCCCACAAGTACTCAGACTTAACATTTTCATTATTTAGGGCATTATCATCTGTCCCAACCTGCTCTTCCTGTTGTATCCCCCAAATAAATTAATATCACCTAGTCACCCAAGCAGGAAACACAGGAGCCATTCTATGCTGCTTCCCCTTCATCCTTCCCAAAAGTAGTCGCCAGCTTTTGCTAATTTTAGCTGGGGTTTCTCAAATCTGCCTCTCCTCCCACCCTTACAGTCACTCTGGTAGTTCAGACCCTCATCATTTCTCCCGTAACCTGTGCAGTAATTGATCTGTAGCTGATCCTAGCTGATCTCTGTTCCTCCAGCTTTGTCCATCTTAAATCCTTTTCCCTCACTACTAACAAAGCAGTCTACCTAAAACAAAACTGACCATGATACTCCCCTCCTTGAAATCCTTCAGTGAGGCCATACTTCCTATGTGGTATACAAAGCCCTTTACCTCCTGATATCCTACTTCCTCAGCTTCTCTTGCTCTTTCTTGCTCTCCATTTATTATTCTAGTAACAGAGGATGTGTGAAGTTTTCCCTGAGTTCCCCATGCTGTTCAGTATGTTCATGTCTTTGTTTATCATGATTTTGATTTCTTGGTCTGGAATGCCCCACTACTTTTTTCCACCTAATTCTTTTTTTTTTCCTTCATATCCTGATCACATTATATCCTGACTAATTCCTAATTGTCCTCCTAGCCCAACTCAAGTGTCATATCCTCAGGGAACTTACCCTGAAGGTCCAGGTTGACCTAAATGTCCCTTCTTTCGGCTCTACATAGTGCTTATCTCTGCTTTTCAGTTGAAACACTTTAAACATATTTACTTTGTATACTTTTTAAAAACAATTTTAGTATCTGCAGTCTGTGTATGTCTTACTTATCAGTTTGTAGTCTCTCTTGACTCTGCTCATGGTGTTCTGCTTCTTTGTATGCTTGATACTTTATTAGGAGCTCATGTTTGGTTAAATTTTAACTTTGAGAATCTTGAGAGGTCTGGGTTGAGATGATTTGTCTTGGTTTCTTATGTGTGCTAGGGAGCACTATATTTATTTATTTTTATTTTATTTTTATTTTTGAGATGGAGTCTCGCTGTGTCACCCAGGCTGGAGTGCAGTGGTGCAATCTCGGCTCACTGCAACCTCTGCCTCCTGAGTTCAAGCAATTCTCCTGCTTCAGCCTCCTGAGTAGCTGGGATTACAGGAGCCTGCCACCACATCCAGCTAATTTTTTTATTTTAAGTAGAGATGGGGTTTTACTCTGTTGCCCAGGCTGGTCTCGAACACCTGACCTCAAGTGATCTGCCCACCTCAGGCTCCCAAAGTATAGGGATTAGAGATATGAGCCACCACACCCATCTGGTAACACTATCAACCTGGGACTAGATTTATTTCTTGAATTGGGGTTTATCAGACTGTGAGTATGGCGTACATTCAAATGCTGAAACTACATGAGAGTAGGGCTATGATTATAAATGATTAGGGAAAACTGTTAATATTATTAGTCCTTTCCACCTAGTTTTGCCATTTTTGTCTATTTCTCTAATGTGTGTCTCCTCCCCATTCTTTTTTTTTTTTTTGAGACGGAGTTTCACTTTGTTACCCAGGCTGGACTGCAATGGCGCGATCTCGGCTCACCGCAACCTCTGCCTCCTGGGTTCAGGCAATTCTCCTGCCTCAGCCTCCTGAGTAGCTGGGATTACAGGCATGCGCCACCATGCCCAGCTAATTTTTTTTTTTTGTATTTTTAGTAGAGACGGGGTTTCACCATGTTGACCAGGATGGTCTTGATCTCTTGACCTCGTGATCCACCCGCCTCAGCCTCCCAAAGTGCTGGGATTACAGGCTTGAGCCACCGCGCCCAGCAGTTCCTCCCCATTCTTACTGTTACCAGAGACAGACTGGTTTTCTTGTTGGTTCATGTTGCCAGTATGCAAATTTTTCTCTTCACTTCATCAACAGTTGATGTAGCCCATTTGGGTGCCTGGCTTTATGTTCAGTTCTTAGACTCAGCTCCTCTACTTTATCAGGTCTAAATACTATTCCTCAGTGATGCTGACAACCAGCAAAATTTTAGGTTTCTATGTTGGGCATATTTTTAGGGCAGCCCTGTAGGGATGTGCTCTATGGTAAAATGACTTCATGAGTGCAAGTCTTAAGTGGATCCTAAGATAGGATCTTGGATCCTGAAGACAGTTCAGAATATCTGCAGAAGAGCAGAGTTCCTCAACACCCATTCCTTAGTCACCTTCCCTTCTCAGGTATCTGTGCGTCAAATATTTCCTTTGTAGTTGAGCTAATCTGGAAATCAGTGCTAAAATGTTAGAGTCTAAGCTCTGTACCCAGGGGATAAAATCTTATTGGACAGAGCATACATGTATCTTTCTTTCTTTCTTAAATAATGGGAGATTTTTCTTTTTCTTTCTTTCTTTTTTTTTTTAATTAAGTAAGCCAGCCAGTTATTATTTTGTAGTAAGATGTAGAACTTTTACCATGCAGACTGAAATATCTGTTTCAGCATGAAAAGTATATTTTCTTCCTAGAGGCAGTTACATGGAAAACCAGGTTATTATGAGGTTATTTAGCGAGTGTGGAATCCAAACGAGGAGACTAATCTTAAGACCTATAACTCATCCATGAAGGCTTGGGGCACACTTTCCTACCACCGGAACACCTTAGCCTCCAGAAAGCTGTGGACTCTTCCCTCTCGGTCTTGGTCTGGCTGAGTACTGCCACTGGTCAGTCACTTCCTGCATCCATACCATCAGGCCGGCTTGGCCTAAGAGCTGTATCTCTGGTCACTAGTTTGTGTTGTTACAGCCATTGTTATTAACAGTTAAGGTTCTGAAGGGGGCACGTCAATTGCTCCCATATACCAACTACAAGACACAATAATCCTGTTAGTTTATTCTCCCAAACCCACTCCACTCAGGTTTATCAGGTAATATGCTCTGTAAGGTTCTTTCCAACCCCATTAGCACATACATGGATTCACCTAATGTAATCTACCTTCCTTAATGAGGATTGAGGTTTTAACATTTTTTTTTTTTTTTAACTTCCTCACAATTTGCCCACAGGGGAATTCCCTGTGGGCCTCAAGATCTTTACTCTAAAACAGTTCTGTTGAATTTCACCCTGGCAATGTAAACTGATAGCTTATCAGTGTAAATCTATCAATGTAAACACCTACTATATGTAGGAGTGTGTGTGTGTGTAATGGACCTTATGCAAACCCAAAAGCCAGCAGAGCAGACATTAAATCTTAAAGTTCCAAAACAATCTCCTTTGACTTCATGTTCTGCATCCTAGGCACACTGGTGTGAAGGATGGACTTCAGAGGCCTCAGGCAGCCCCACCCCCATGGCTTTGCCCATTCCATGTGGCTGCTCTCATGGGTTAGGTTGAATGAATGCCTGCAGCTTTTCCAGGCTGAGGTTGCACACTGCCAGTGGCTCTGTAATTCCAGGGTCTGGAGGACAATGGCCCTGCTTCCACAGCTCCACTAGGCATTGCCCTAATACAAGTCTCTATGGGGGCTGCAATCTCACATTCCTGATTGGCATTACCTTAGTAGAGGCTCTCAGTGGTAGCTCTGCCCCTTCAGCAGGCTTCTGCCTTCTGCCTGGACACCTAGGCTTTCTGATGCATCCTTTGAAATCTAGGTGGAACCCATCAAGACTTCATCACTCTTGCATGCTGGGTGTTGCAGACTTAACACCATGTGGAAGCTGATAAGGCTTATGGCTTGTGCACTCCAGAGAAGCATCTGGAGCAGTACCTGAGGTTCTTTGAGCTGTGGCTGCAGCCAGAGTGGCTGGAATGTGACAGCAACATTCTCGGCAGCACAGGGCACAGAGCCCTGAGCCTGTCATCTGAAAACCATTCTGTCCTCCTGGACCTCTCAGCTTGTGATGGTAGAGGCTGGCTGTTTTCTGAAGTGCCTTTGGGGACTTTTCCCATTGCCTTAACTATTAGCATGACTTTTAGTCATGCTCTCTTGCAAGTCATCTGTCTTGCAAATGGTTGCTCCACAGCACCCTTGGATTCCTCTCCTGAAAGCGCTCTTTCCTTGTCTATTACATGGCCAGACTACAAATTTTTCAGATTTTTGTACTCTGAATCACTTTTTTTTTTTTTTTTTTTTTTTTTTTTTTTTTT
>NW_016107464.1:1347417-1349050 GCF_001604975.1 Cebus imitator | reverse complement strand
AGTAGAGACGGGGTTTCACCATGTTGACCAGGATGGTCTCAATCTCTTGACCTCGTGATCCACCCGCCTCGGCCTCCCAAAGTGCTGGGATTACAGGCTTGAGCCACTGCGCCCGGCCTGAATCACTTTTAATTATAAATTCCACCTTTAGATCTGTGAAAGGTAAATAAATCTCAGACCTCAAAATCACTAAGCCAAGAGGAAAGTCAAGCTGGGAACTATGTTAGGAAAACCTGCCTCTCATTTTATTCCTGAAGAAGATAACTACAAAGATAAAAAAGCTACATATCTCCCTCACAATTTGCCCAAAGGGAAATTCCTTGTGGGCCTCAAGATCTTTACTCTAAAACAGTTCTGTTGAATTTCACCCTGGCAATGTAAACTGATAGTTTATCAATATAAATCTATTAATGTAAACTGATTGGTGTGGGACAAAAAGTCATCCCTCTGAGACAAATGCATATCTGATTGCTTCCTCTGCCCTATTGTTTTTATAAAATGCAGATTCACTGAGCCAGACTAAATTGTGTATTCAGAGAAAGGCTAATCAAGGACTCAAAAGAATGCAATCTTTTGTTTCTTATCTACCTATGACCTGGAAACCTTCCTTTCCCTGCACTTTGAGTTGTCCTGGCTTTCCAGACGAACCAATGTATATCTTAAACATATTGATTGATGCCTCACGGCTCCCTAAAATGTATAAAATCAAGCTGTACACTAACGCCCTTGGGTACACATCATCAAGGCCTCCTGAGGCTGTGTTATGGATGTATCCTTAACTTTGGCAAAATAAACTAGAAGAATTCATCAAGACCTATCTCAGATATTTTGAGTTCACAATTTGGTAACCATGAAGGGATTCTGAGTGGAGGTGCCCCTGACCTTTGAGAAATCTCCTTTTGGTGCTTAGTACCAGCTTGAGCTATCCTTATGACTCAAACCAACAGAACAATTTGCTGATGCCTGGGAGCTCCCTTCCCTCCAGAGAATCCCTGGTCTCCCCAAATTTGGTTGAGATCTAATGTTTATTTTGCTGTACAACTTTCCTGGAATTTTACTTGCTTCCAACAAGGAAGGCAAATTTTCCCGCTTCCATGCTGATGGTGGGCAGGTAACTCCTTTCTGGAGTTTCAGTTCCCTTCCAACAAGAAAAGTGAGTTTGAGCTTTTTCCTGCTTCTAGGATGATGGAGAGCAGTCTTCAGTCTGAGCTCCGTTCCTCGGTAAGTAGCTGAATTGGGTTTTGGTCTTGGCTAAAGTTAAGATTAACAACATGCTAGTCTTAATTTCTCCTTATTGTTAGAGCGCTTAGTAATTGTATACATTGTATGATTATTTGTTTGGATAATTGTTTTTTGTTTTGTTTGTTTGTTCCTGTTTTTGTTGTTGTTTCTCTTTTTGTAGAGGCCCAATTAGGGAAAAGGATCAGGGGAAAGCAAAGAGATAAAGCAGATAGGCTATAATAGATCTGCCTTTCTTTGTGGCCCAGAACACATAGCCCTCCTGCGCAGATAATATACATAACTCACAGTCCGGTGGCTCAAGCCTGTAATCCCAGCACTTTGGGAGGCCGAGGCGGGTGGATCACGAGGTCAAGAGATCGAGACCATCCTGGTCAACATGGTGAAACCCCGT
>NW_016107464.1:1341890-1347152 GCF_001604975.1 Cebus imitator | reverse complement strand
TATTTATCATCGAACACCTTGGCTGACAGAAAAATTGCAAATTAGCTCCTCTGCAACCTTGTCATTCTCAGTACTGCATGTAGCACTCTACAGCCCAAGAACCAGCCTGTAAAATCTCCAGCAAGTCTTTGTTTCCATGCGGTCAGCTCCTCTCTTGCTGATTCTGTTACTTGAAAGGGGTCCCAATCTAAACCCCAAGAGAGGGCTCTTGGATCTCACACAAGAAAGAATTCAGGGCTAATCCATAAAGTGAAATCAAATTTATTAGGAAAGTAAAGGAAGAAAGAATGACTACTCCAAGAATGGCTACACCACTAATTTTTATGTTTTTAGTAAAGACAGGGTTTCACCATGTTGGCCATGCTGGTCTCAAACCCCTGAGGGCTGCTGTTTGCTCATTTTTATGGTTATTTATTATTTATTTATTTATTTTTTAAGAGATGGGGTCTCGCTATGTTGCCTAGGTTGGAGTGCAGTGGCTATTCACAGGTGCAATCCCACTACTGATCAGCACGGGAGTTTTGACCTGCTCTGTTTCCAACCTGGGCTGGTTCACTCCTCCATAGGCAATCTGGTGGTCCCCTGCTCCCGGGAAGTCACCATACTGATGCTGAACTTAGTTTGGACACCCAATCAGCATAGTGCACTACAGCCTAGAACTCCTGGACTCAAGTGATCCTCCAGCCTCAGCCTCCTGAGTAGCTGGGACTACAGGCATGTGCCACTGCGCGGAGGTTATTTCTTGACTGTATGCTAAGCAAGGGGTAGATTATTCATGCCTCTCCTTTTTAGACCATATAAGGTAACTTATTGATGTTGCCATGGCATTTGTAAACCACCACGGCCCTGGTGGTAGTATAGCAGTGAGGACAACCAGAGGTCACTCTCATGGCCATCTTGGTTTTGGTGGGTTTTGGCTAGCTTCGGCTCCTTTATTGCAACCTGTTTTTATCAGCAAGGTCTTTATGACCTTTATCTTGTGCTATCCTCCTATGTCATCCTTTGACTTAGAATGCCTTAACCGTCTGGGAATGCAGCCCAGCAGGTCTCAACCTGATTTTACCCAGCTCCTATTCAAGATGGAGTTGCTCTGGTTCATATGTCCCTGATAATTCTGCCCATTGCTTTTTTTGCAACATATTTTCATACTTTCTCTAATAAATCTGCCTTTCTTTACCTACAACAGTCTTGGTAAGTTTTTGGTTTTGTTTTGTTTTCTGAGACAGAGTCTCACTCTGTCACCCAGGCTGCAGTGCAGTGGCACGATCTCGGCTCACTGCAACCTCCTCCTCCTGGGTTCAAGCGATTCTGTTGCCTCACCCTCCTGAGTAGCTGGAATTACAGGCATATGCCACCACGCCCAACTAATTTTTGTATTTTTAGTAGAGATGGGGTTTCACCATGTTGGCCATGATGGTCTAAAACTCCTCAAGTAATCCGCCAGCCTCAGGCTCCCAAAGTGCTGGGATTACAGGCATGAACCACCACACTCAGCCATGTTGGCCAGGCTGGTCTCAAACTCCTGACCTCAAGTGATCTACTTGCCTTGGCTTCCCTAAGTGCTGGAATTACAGGTGCCCAGCCTGTCTTGGTAAATTCTTTTACTCCTGCATTACTAGCCCAGATAGTCGCCACTCACCCGCAACATTTTTCCCATTGGGTTTGACCAACTCTATCCGACTTGATAAAATATGAAGGAAAGTTCCAAAGTATGAGGAACAAAGCCTCCGAATTGGCTAAATTCCCACAGCTGGGAAAAAGGTGGGGAGGGGAAGGGTGAGAAAAAAATGGCCAGGACAGCAAAAGAAAAAAAAAAGGAAGATTTTTGATTTTGACTACCTGAAGGGTTTTATTTACATAACAAGGCCACCTTTTTGCCAGCCAAGCCAAACTGAAAGAGCAGTCATTGTCGTCACACACTGTAGTTTGGTAGCTAAGGTTTTGCCGGTTTTTTTCACCACAACAGGCTGGGTTTGATTCCTAAATCAAGCCTTTTCTAGTTTGATATTTGTGTTATTTTTGAAATATCAAAAATTTGTCCTAGCTAAAATATGGTAGTGAGATTTAGAATTTTTTTTTTTTTTTTTTTTTTTTTTTTTTTTTTTTTTTTTTTTTTTTTTTTTTTTCTTTTTTTGAGATGAAGTCTCGCTCTGTCACCAGGTTGGACTGCAGTGGTGCAATATTGGCTCACTGCAACCTTGGCATCCCGACTTCAAGCAATTCTCGTGCTTCAGCTTCCCAAGTAGCTGGGATTATAGGTGTACCCCACCATGTCCAGCTAATTTTTGTATTTTTGGTAGAGACAGGGTTTCACCATGTTGACCAGGCTGGTCTCAAACTCCTGACCTCTGGTGATCTGCTAGTGTACGCCGCCCAAAGTGCTGGGATTACAGGCATGAGCCACCACATCCAGCCAAAAAAAGTTTTTAAAGGAGCTCAGTGTTTTAAAGTCAGCTTAATTAAAAGCTAATATCCAAGCGGTGTGTGTGTGTGTTTGGCCTTTGTGGTTTTCTCTTCTAGGACCTTGTTTTGTTTTTTTTTTTGTTTGTTTATTTGAGAAAAAGTCTTTTTTTTTTCTCCTTAGTCAACTGAATTCTGTTTTCTTCATTTACTTCTGCTGTCTCTCCTTTCTCTTGCCACCCTCTGCTGCATAAGGAACCTTAAAATAGTTTCTAACAGCCTGGGATTCCTTAAAGAAAACAGAGAAGGTGCCAGACTCCCTTTTGGGAAGAAATCTCTGTTTTTTCTTATGGAACCCTAAGAGTGTAAACAGACAGGTTCATCTCAGATCTTAAACTGTTTGCTTTTATATTGTGTTACCTGATTTTTTTTTACTAAAATCATATTACAACAGAGCTACTCTTTGGTATTTAAATCAAGGAATAGTGTAGTTTAGACAGTTAGATAAATGTCTTTGTTTAAAAAAAAAGTGTACTGTAAAAGCCTCACATGGTCTAGCCTGATAATAATTATCTCTTTTTTGGAGACTCAAGATTCACTGTGGGTGCTGCCCAGAGGTCAAAGATCCTATTTAGAACTAGCTTTTATTTAGAAATACCTATCTAAATAAAATTGGTCTGCTTATACAATTCTATGATAGATTTCTATAATTTTTTGTTTGATTTGGCATCCATTTTTAATCTACCTTTTAACACTACCAGATTCTTTCTCTTTGTACTTTGAAATGTAAATTTCCCTATCTAATTTTTTGCCTAAGAGTTCTTCCTTTAATATGTAAATTTAGGGGTATCTAGCTGACCACTACCTAGATTAATAGGGTGCCTAGGATAAAACAGGTAATCAAGAAATTGGGAGGCAGATTTGAGAAATTTCTCCCATCCTACTGATACGGGAGAGGGTCAGGGAAGTGCTGGGTAGAGAAAGGCAGGGTCTCTGGCGAGGGCTCCACTTTTGCTGTTATGCTCACAGACCTAAGTGAGGACAGGCGCTCCTGTTTTTATGCCCAAACGTTGCATTTTCCAAGACCACCCTGGCCCGTCACACTCCCATCCTGTGCCTATAAGAGATCCTATTGGGCACACACACACAGCAACTGGACGTCAAGAGGAACACACTGACAGAAGAACACACCAACAGAATCCGGCAGGCCATTGAGAGCAGAGCAACATGGATGTGGAGGGAAATTTGGCTGAGGGCGGTCAGAGGAGAGCCTGGCCACTGAGCAGCCCAACTCCAGGGGAAGACCGCCTTCCCGCTTCATCCTCCTTCTGGCTCCCCATCCATCTGTTAAGAGCTACTTCCACCACTCAATAAATCCTTGCACTCATTCTCCAAGACCATGTGTGATCCAATTGTTTGGGTACACTAGGGCAAGAACCCCCAGGATACAGAAGGCCCTCTGTCCTTGTGATAAGGCAGAGGGTCTAATTGAGCTGATTAACACAAGTCACCTGCTGATGGCTAAACTGAAAGAGCACAGTGTAACACATGCCCACTTGGGCTTTGGGAGCTGTAAACATTCAACCCTAGACACTGCCATGGGGTTGGAGCCCATGTCCCCACAGCCTACCCATCCCCATGCTCCCCTGGGGGTTCAAGCATGGGGGCACTGAAGAAACAAGCTACACCCCTGTTACACACCCAAGGGTGATAAAGGAAAACTCCTCCCATTTCACTACCACTTGGCTAGCCCTGTGATTATTAAACTCTTTCTTTGCTGCAAAAAAAAGAAAAGAAAAGAATTTGGAAATCTAAAGAAGGAAAAAAGGGATCTTATGGGTCTGTAAGATCTGATTCTATCTGCTTGTGTAATACATCTATGTATTTATATGTCATGTATATGATGTTTCATTACTAAAAATATATAAAAGAGCTTTAATTAATTGGCTTAAAGAAAAAAGTGCTTGAATCAAATACTTTATCAGAAAAAAATGGGACTTTAAACCAAATGCTTTTTCAAGTTCCTGTGACTTAAGTAAATCTCTAATAAATAAGCTGGTTTTTAAAATATTGGTGAAGTAGGCCGGGTGCGATGGCTCAAGCCTGTAATCCCAGCACTTTGGGAGGCCGAGGCGGGTGGATGACGAGGTCAAGAGATTGAGACCATCCTGGTCAACATGGTGAAACCCCGTCTCTACTAAAAATACAAAAAATTAGCCGGGCATGGTGGCACATGCCTGTAATCCCAGCTACTCAGGAGGCTGAGTCAGGAGAATTGCCTGAACCCAGGAGGCGGAGGTTGCGGTGAGCCGAGATCGTGCCATTGCACTTCAGCCTGGGTAACAAGAATGAGGCTCCGTCTCAAAAAAAATTAAAAAAATATATATATATTGGTGAAGTAGAAATACAAATGGCTTCAGAATTGTCAACATACATTATTGTTTAGATTTATTGATCAAGTGGTTTTATATTTGTCTCTGCTAGATGTCAACATTTGGCATGAAGGTTATAAAGCTATGAATGTAGCCCAAAAGAGAAATGTTGTTTATGTAAAATTTGATACATAAGGCATTTAAATATTGTTTAGTTAATGAAAACAGCTAAATGCTGAGTTATTGGTAAACAAAACACCATTTATCTAACCTTAAGTTTCTTACTTAGGAAAATCTGAAATTCACAGGTTATAAAAATGGTTAACCATATGAAAAAAGGTCAACATCACTGATCATTAGAGAAATGCAAATCAGGCCGGGCGCGGTGGCTCAAGCCTGTAATCCCAGCACTTTGGGAGGCCGAGGCGGGTGGATCACGAGGTCAAGAGATCAAGACCATCCTGGTCAACATGGTGAAACCCCGTCTCTA
>NW_016107464.1:1339551-1341095 GCF_001604975.1 Cebus imitator | reverse complement strand
AAAAAAAAAAAAAGTCCAGAAACAACAGATGCTGTCAAGGTTGCAGAGAAAAAGGAATGCTTTTATAATGTTGGTGGGAGTGTAAATTATGGAAGACAGTGTAGCAACTCCTCAAAGATCTAGAGGCAGAAATACCATTTGACCCAGCAATCCCATTACTGGGTATATACCCAAATGAATACAAATCATTCTCTTATAAAGATACATGCATGTGTATATTCATTGAAGCACTATTCGCAATAGCAAAGACATGGAATCAACTCAAATGCCCATCAGTGATAGACTGAATAAAGAAAATGTGGTACATACACACCATGGAATACTATGCAGCCATGGAAGGAATGAGATCATGTCCTTTGCAGGGACATGAGGGAGCTGGAAGCTGTTATCCTTAGCAAACTAACGGAAGAACAGAAAACCAAACACTGCATGTTCTCATTTATAAGTGGGAGCTGAACAATGAGAACATATGTACACATGAGAGGGAATAACACTCACTGGGGCCTCTTGGTGGGAGGGAGAGCATCAGGAAGAATAGCTATGGATGCTGGGCTTAATACCAAGGTAATGGGTTGATCTGTGCGGCAAACCACCATGACACACATTTACCTATGTAACAAACCTGCACGTCCTGCACACACATGTACCCTGGAAGTTAAAAGTTGAAGGGAAACAAAAAACAAATGATTAACAAGCAAATAAGTTTATTTCTGTTGCTTTTTGTTTGTTTGTTTGTTTGAGACAGAGTCTTGCTCTGTCACCCAGGCTGGAGTGCAATGGTGTGATCATAGCTCACTGCAGCCTGCAACTTCTGCCTCCCGGGTTCAAGCAATTCTTGTGCTTCAGCCTCCCAAGTAGCTGGGAATACAGGGATGCACCACTATGGCCCAGCTCATTTTTGTATTTTTGGTAGAGATGCAGTTTTGCCATGTTGGCTAGGCTGGTCTTGAACTCCTGGTCTCAAGTGATCTTCCTGCCTTGGCCTCCCAAAGTACTGGGATTACAGGCATGAGCCACTGGGCTGGCCATCAGAGAAATAACTTTAAATGATAGCTATCATAGTTTTCATAAGTAATCTGGGTAAACTACTTAAAAAAATTAATTAGGTAAATGTAATGGAATAAATGCTTGTAAATAATCTTATGTAATTTAAAATCTAAAGTTTTATTAAGTTAAATAATAGATATTCATTAAATGGGTCATTTCCTTTTTAAAAAATTATAGAAATATATTTTTCTAAAAAAAGAAATGTGTTCATGGCCGGGCGCGGTGGCTCAAGCCTGTAATCCCAGCACTTTGGGAGGCCGAGGCGGGTGGATCGCGGGGTCAAGAGATCAAGACCATCCTGGTCAACATGGTGAAACCCCGTCTCTACTAAAAATACAAAAAATTAGCTGGGCATTGTGGCGCGTGCCTGTAGTCCCAGCTGCTCAGGAGGCTGAGGCAGGAGAATTGCCTGAACCCAGGAGGCGGAGGTTGTGGTGAGCCGAGATCGCGCCATTGCACTCCAGCCTGGGCAATAAGAGCGAAACTCTGTCTCAAAA